>NC_134533.1:124097275-124406382 GCF_050624435.1 Tenrec ecaudatus | reverse complement strand
TTCCTGGAGCTATGACGATTGGTGGTCAACCAAAGCTCTTACTTGTCATCACGTTAGTCTCCATGTAGGGCATTGATATTCTCCCATCACCGACTGCAGGACTAGATTTCAGGAGAGTTTTATCCCATCACCGACTGCAGGACTAGATTTCAGGAGAGTTTGGAAAGTACTTGTTTGTTTGTTTGTTTGTTAAGTTCTTTTATTCATAGCCATGAGTTTGTTTTTAAATCTAAATAACAGTTTTATTTTCATTTTCAATCTTACTTCAGAGCCACATGTACAAGGGGGTAAAAAAAGCTGGAACTGCACTGGGTGGAGCAGCACTGGGTTAGCACCGAACACTCGCTCTGAGTTGGTGCACCCAGTGTCGTTGCCTGGAAAGGTTCCCTCTGGTCACACTGGGCTTTTTCTTTTTAATTAGTCATTTTATTGGGGGCTCATACAATTCTTATCACAATTCATACATACATCCATTGTGTCAAGAACATATGTACATTTGTTGCAATCATCATTCTCAAAATATTTGCCTTCTACTTGAGCCCTTAATATCTGCTGCTCATTTTCTCCCTCCCGCCCCACTGCCCCCTACCTCATGAACCTTTCATCATTCATAAATTATTACTATTTTGTCATATATTACACTGTCTGATGTCTCCCCTCGCCTTCTTCTCTGCTGTCCCTCCCCCAGGGAGGAGGCTAGACGTAGATTCTTGTAATCAGTTTCCCCCCTTTCTACCCCACATTCTCTCCACCCTCCAGGCATTGCGACTCTCACCACTGGTCCTGAAGAAGTCATCTGTCCTGGATTCCCTGTGTTTCCAGCTGCTTTCGGTACCAGTGTACATCCTCTGGTCTAGCCAGATTTGTAAGGTAGAATTGGGATCATGATAGTGGGGAGGGGGGCATTTAAGAAATAGAGGAAAGTTATATGTTTCATCGTTGCTTCCCTGCACCTGACTGGTTCATCTCCTCCCCACAACCTTTTAGTAAGGGGTGTCTGGTTGGCTGTCAATGGGCTTTGAGTCTCCACTCTGCACTCACCCACATTTTCAATGATATGATCTTTTGTTCCTCGATGCTTGATACCTCCCTGATATGATCAATGAAGACAAACATGTGCATAAGCAAATGTGGTGAAGAAAGCAGAGGGTGCCCAGCTATCAAAAAATATAGTGTCTGGGTTCTTAAAGGCTCGAAGATAAACAAGTGGCCATCTAGCTCAGACGCAACAAAGCCCACATGGAAGAAACACACCAGTCTGTGTGACCATGGGCTGTCGAAGGATCAGGTATCAAGCATCAAGGAAAGTGCTTTTTTATAATGATAAATGTGAAAGAAATCCCCTTTAGTTTGTTATTTCAGGCATAGTATACTATATGATTGCCTGATTCAAAATGGCTATGAGATCATTCTTCATATGTTTCATTTCATTTCTGACAAATTCAAATGATCCTAAATTCATACATTTCATGTATTCAAATGATCCTAAATTCATACATTTCATGTTTTGATTAATGGATTTTTCAGCTGATTCTTCTCATTTTCTATTGTACCATATGGGTAAATGAAGGTCCCAAAAGACTTACTCCAACTGTACTTACTCCACCATTATTAATGTCAACTCTATTTTGAGGAGACAGCTGCTTTCAGTTGTATTTAGAATGCCTAACAACCCGAAGGCCTCATTTTATGACATTATATGAGACAATGTTTGCTGCAATGCATAAGGTTTTAGTGAACGTCCACCTCCGCTCCAAAGTAAACCATCATGTTATTTTCCCTAGTCTATCTGAATCCAGATGCTCTGCTGACACATTTCCACTGTGGATGACCCTGTTGATATTTGAAATACTAGCGGCACAGTTTCTAGCATCACAACAACATGCAAACCCCAAATAGATACTGACAGGTAACAAAAAGAGAGAAAGAAACAAAGAACCCGATCCCACACAACCCAAACTCACCACACTGAGTCAATGCCAACTCATAGTGAACAGGGTAGCAACAGCGGGCGATTAGACCAGCTGTCCCGCATCAAGCTGCATCTGAAATGAGGCGTGCGGATGAAAGGAAAAGAAAGGGATATACACAAAGTATGGGCCTGGGAGGACAACAGTCTGATGGACTAAAGTCCCGAGTATATTCAAAGTTTGGTTTTTATACTCTTCTTACAAGGGATTGGTTACAATACAAACACCAAGGAACTTTAAACACATTCTTAAACTCTTATCTATGCAAATGTTACTTAACTAGTCACACTTAACGTTTGAATAATAAAAGCACTAAGTTCTAAGACAATTACATGGATATGCAAGATTCAAGAGAGCCTTAAAGAGATCATAAGTAACTGAGTTATCTCTCAATTCTTTTAGCAGCAAGGTCACAAATAACAGTCATTTTGTAATGCTTTTG
This sequence comes from Tenrec ecaudatus, assembly GCF_050624435.1. Lineage (NCBI taxonomy): Eukaryota > Metazoa > Chordata > Mammalia > Afrosoricida > Tenrecidae > Tenrec > Tenrec ecaudatus. The sequence goes on along the minus strand of NC_134533.1, from coordinate 124,403,970 downwards.
TCTGCAAAGACACAGAGGTACAGGGGATTAATTGGTCACCCATCAGGAAACACCTTGATCAGCCGAGACCTCCTACAAGCAATTGCTAGTTAATGGGAGTAAAAAGCCCTGTCTTTCTCCTAAGGACCAGCTTGGTGGTTTCAAACTACTGACCTTGAGGATCATAGCCCAATGTATAACCATTATGCTACCAGGGTTCCTTGTCTAAGTAAGTGATGATATTAAGTATTAGCTCCCACAATGCCACTTCCCTACCATAATCCTTCCACCTTACCTTCCCCAACCTAACTGCAAATCTAGTCATTCCTAGCCAATTAATCTACTTTCTTGAATCTGGTAAATGTACTGTGGCTTTCTTTTTGTTTGTAAAAACAATTCTACATTCTCTTCAAAACTGTGATAATGTCATCTGTATTTGAACATGTCTATAATTTCCCAGTACCAGGCAAAGCAGATAAAATTCTCCTTTTTGCTATCACTGTATTTCATACAACCTGATGCTCACAGGATTGTCCCACAGTACTGCAAAAAGCAAGGCTTCTGAATCTTAAAGGGGAGGCTGTGTCACAGCTCCCTCTAGGATATGAGCCAGATTTGGGGCAGATAATGTAACTCCTTTGGTCTTTTATCATGTATAGAAGACTTCAGCAGCATTTTTGCTTTTTTAGGGGGTTAAATAATATTATATAGCATTATTTTTCTCTAATGTTCTCTCAGTTTTTGAGCAGATAAAGCATATTTTTCTCCCTGGAAAGAAATTGGTAACTGGCATATAGTTGGTACTCAGTAGTTTTAAATAAATAAATGCATGTTTCTATATATAAATTAATTAAGGCCTTCATGGAAAAATATTGTAAGCCATCCCCCAATATTTTTTAAGTTCATAAAAGATATCATATTCAGAAACTTTTATACATACTAAGTAGTGTAAGACAGATCATAAACATTGCTTGGCTTCTCAATCTATTTTCTTTAACTTTCTCTTGGCAATTTTTGTTTCTTATGCCTGTTGGCTCACTGCCCATCTTTCACTATGCCCTGCACCCTGGCCACAGGAAATCAGATTTGAATCATGAGCTGAGGCATACAGAAGCAGTCCGCTGAGGCTGAATTATCTGATGGCAGTTGCCTGAGAATGTTTCATAAATTCTTATTACTAAGATCCCTGGAGCCACCCTATTTCCTACTTCTTAATGGTTCTCTTTTTTCATCAGTTTCTTTAATTATCTGAGCTACTTCAGTTGTTATTACTTTCAATAAGCCAGTTCAAAGTGGCACAGTGTATAAAACAGCTATTTATAACAACAACACATGCACATGAAAAATAGATAGGTTTTCTGTCAATTTCGCTGGGATAGGAGCTTTAGTTGTTTGGAAGCAAGGCCTTCCCCTATAACATGCAGGTCAGCCTGATGAAGTCTCTCTGGCGTGTGGCCTATTATATATCTATAAATAGACATTGTGCAGAATTTGCTTTCCCTCTTCTTCCTACTGCCCTGGATCCTGTATCTGGTTTCTTGGGATGAGGGCTGGTGGCCTGCCATGTACCATACCAACCTTGGATTAACTCAAGTCAGCCCCTACCTGCCTGCTTCCTGATTATTCCTCAAACTTCCTGATTCATCGGTTGGCAGCTGCATGAGTTGGGACTGGCTTCCAGTTTAGTATCTACCCTACAGACTTGAGTTGGATTGGGCTTGCCCACTCTATGCCTGTTGACCACTTTTTTTGTGTGAAAGAAGGTATAAATTTTTCTTGATAGAAATGCATTTCTAATAAATATGTGAGAGTCACTGGGTTTTTTTTCTCTCCAGAAAACCCAACATATGATATCTGGTACCAAGAGTGGGGCTATAGAGGAAAAAAAATCATAAGGAGCGGGTGAAGGCAAGTCTGAATTTGTCTTATGACATTCAATGGAGTTGGCTTCTCCTTGGTGCAGTCTAAGGACGTCAGATAGGAACTCCACACCATGTACTAAATTGGCATCTGGAGTAGGATCTATTGCAATGACTCCAGACTCATAGAAATGTTTGATTCCAAGAAGTTTTATTTATTTATTCTGTAATGGTTTTATTTAAATAAATAAATAGCTTTATCTATCTATCTATCTATCTATCTATCTATCTATCTATCTATCTATCATCTATCTATCTATCTATTTATTCTGTAATGGATGTTTAAATGCAGCTTAGGGGAGAAAGGCTGTTTCTGGAGTTCCCCAAGGTAAAAGTCAGGCTGTGTAAATAAGATGGCTGAAATATGGTTGAGACGCCTAGATCTGCCTAGCCAGAGGTCCAGGGCTTATGCACATGGAAAGGATAGCCTTCAAAAACCAAATCCCCGACCCTTGAGTCAATAATGCCTTTTAGTGACCTTATAAGACAGGATGGAACTGCCCCTGTGAATTTCTAAGAAAGTAACTCTTTATAGTAGTAGAAATTCTCATCTTCTCTTGCAGAGCTCTGGTGGTTTTGAACTAGGGACCTTGTGGTTAGCAGCCATATATATAACCACTCTGCCATGGGGTAGCCTAAAGAAGGGAAAATTGAATTTGTGTGTTTTAGGATTAAATAATAAGCTGATTTTAAATGGATTTTGGCTTCTTCTACTTACTGTTATAAAATAGACATATGGGAATTATGATTAGAGAGTTTTTAAGCCTGTTTTAAACTATATTTGGTGGGCTTTTGCTAAACGGGGTGTTAGGACTTTCCCAGAAGAAACAATTTATGTTTCATGCCAAGGTGGAGTCAGCCTAGAAAAGCTGAGCCCCATCCACAATATTGGGGGTCTGTACAGTTTCATTTGCAAAGGCATGCAGACCTACTTAGGATGGCCAAAGGATAGATTACGTCTGGAGGAATAACTGTAGGCAGGGGAGAAAAAGAAAACACGACTGACTCTTTAAACCTGCAAACAAGCAGTTTGCCCTTAGATTCACCTGGGCTGCAGAACCAGCCTTCTAGGACTAAACGATAAAGAGACCCAATACACAGACTAGTATGCTTACCTGGATCTACTTGTGTGTTGGGAGTTTTGGAAACACAGCAAGAAAGAGACAGGCTGAGTTTGGACATGTTCCACTGACACCTGTTGACCTAATTCACAGAGACTAGACAAGAGATAAGTCAAAGGGCTGGCTCGTCTAAAGTTTAAACATGTTGTGCAGTTACTGAGTCTATGGGCATGGCCTAGCCTCAGGGGTTATGGTTAATGTGTGTGTGTCATGGGTCTAGATGGTCTGAAGTGCAGAGAGGTGTGTGTGAACTCCCAAACTTGCTATTAGTGCTCATTTCACCTAGAGAGTGGCTAGGGCTAAGTTAACCAGAACCCAACAGAATGAAGAAAAAGTTGTTAACTCTGTGAGATAGTACACCACACTGTAGTCTTGATGTGTGACCTGCTCCAGACTTGACTTTGCTGATTGATGTGAACGCTCAAATTTGCAACTGGAATGAAGATTCCTCACATCAAAGAACATGCTTGTCTCCTCAGAGTATTGGGTTGAGGGGAATGGGACATTCAGCAATTGGATATCTAAAATTGGGCATGATTACTGTATGCACTGGTTAGCTTAGTAATTTTCAAGTGTGTATTTAGTTTCAAAATAAAGTGGAACAAGAAAGGATCCTCACTGAACAGTTTTCTCTTTTCCTAATGGTCTGGGAAAGAGAAGGTGAGGAAAGATATTGATAACATTATATAATTCAAGGGTGATTATTAAAAGGACTACAATTATTAGGCATGAAATATTTATCTTTTGCTATGTAAGTGGGATTAATGTTTTTGCTTTTATGCATGTTAGTTATATCATGTTAGCCACAAATACGATTTTGTTACTGTCTTTGAGGATTACATGTCTCCAGGAGATGTGTACAGAAACTAAGTTGACACAGGGTGAACTGTGACAGGCTTTGTGTCAACTTAGCTGAGCCAGAATCCTGAGTTTTGCTGGGAAGCCTCCCCCTTAAGTTGTAGGTTATGGCCTAATGGGGTCTTTTTTGGGGTGTAGGCCATTTTATAGCTATAAATAGACGTTGTGAAGAACTTAATCTCTCTCTTCTTTTTCTTGATGGCCTGGTTCCTGCACCTGGTTTCTTGGACTTTGGCCAGCAACCCAGCCTGTGGCCTGCTGAACCTGGGAAGTGTTGGTAGCTGAACCTGGGAAGTGTTGGGATTCATCCCATTTCAACTGTCGGCCTGCCTCTGCTTTTATCCTCCTGCTTCCAGGTTCATCTGCTGGCCAGTAGATGAGTGTGTTGAGAAGGGCCTGCAGCTTCACCATGGACTTGAGTTGGGCTGACTTGCCTGCTCTGGGACTGTTTGGGCCACTTTGTTGATATAGATTGTGTCATACATATATGACTGCCAGTTGTTTTACTTCCCTAGTAAACTCAGTCTAACATAATTAATTAAAAAATACAGACAATATTAAATTAATTTCCTTCAAAAGAGTAGTACTCTGGAATAATTTTGCAAAAGGAAATCAGAAAATTGCTTAAAACATTTTACTTTCGTTATAGTCTTTCTGTTTCTCTTTTTTTTTTAGTCTCTCATTTATGGTGCAATTACACTGCTGAGTCCATCGCTCTCTTACTCAGGAAGGCGCTTGACTTGAGGGAATAAGCCCCAAAGGAAGACCAAGCTGACGTACAATCTCCTGTGTTTGGGGGTTGTTATAATTCCTACTAGAATTGGACAGTGAATAATTGTAAGCGAGCAGAAGCATTTTGGCATTTGTGACATTTTATTTGAAAGTGGTTGAAAAGGAGATTAATTCAGGTATCTACTTGTCGAATGTAGGTTAATGGGTATTTAGGTAAGGGAAGAATCCTTTCTTCTGCTTGGAAAGGAAAACAAAATATCAACCAGTATCACCAGGCAGCCATGATATCTCTTTGTTATGTAAGTGCCCAAATTTTGTCCTCCACTATCTAGTTTTGCTTGCATTCTCTCTCTCCACTTACACAACAAGAAAATGCAATTGATAGAGATATGGTATAAGACAATAGAATCCAGAGGTGACCTATAAAGATTTCACTGTGTTAAATAATTTCAAAATATGGTCACTGAGGGAGTCTCTACTATGCCTACCCTTTGTCTTCTGGACCATAAAGGTAGAGTAGTGTTTAAATTGGATCTAGTCAGACAGTTGCAGACTTTGGAGATCTTGAGCAGAGGTGACAGTTAATCATGTCCACTACATTCAGGACACTTCACAATATATCAGTTCTATTAATCTAATCTTCTGTTCATTAAGAGTTATCTGAGATACCTCTTTTAACTAGCTTCTTATTGTTGACTCTTATCCTCAGGGAAATAATGTGGAAAAGATGTATCTTTTTCCGGTGTAGCTTATATTATCATAAATGACTTAGGGATCACTAGTGTAAACAAATTACTTGAATACAAGAAATTGAAATGATTAAAAAAATAAAGACAGCGAATCATTGTATTAGTCCCTTTAGAAATATAAAATCAAATGTGGAATAATATAACTTAGTAATGTAAATGAGAGTTTAAGGGTCAAGATTAAATACATTCTCATATTTTGGATATTGTGATATGTAAAGTTGCTATGTGAGAGTGTTAATGAGAGACATCTGCAATTACATACTGGACTGCAAAGATGTATCAAGTATGGAGAGGCAGGCAGATCAAAACAAGCACTATTTTGAATAAAAATATGTCAAATAAAAAAATTATATCTCAATCATTTGTTGTTTTCCTACTAACTGATATAAATATGGATTATTTAAATTCATACTGAGTTTAATCACACTTTTCTCTTTTGTCACAGACACTCAAGAGCTGATTACTCCATAAAAATGAGAAATCACACCATGGTGACCGAGTGCATTCTGCTGGGAGTCCCTGAGACAAAGGGTCTAGAGGCGGCTCTTTTCCCTGTTCTCATCATTGTACCTATGTGCCCTTTTGGAAAATGTGCTTATCCTTCCAGTTATCCTTTCTTCCTCTCAGCTTCACACCCCAATGTAGTTTTTCTTGGGAAACCTCTCTGTGTTCGACATAGGTTTCTCCTCAGCCACGGCTCCTACAATGCTGGTATACCTCTCAGGGCAGAGCCAGGTTATCTCTTTTCAGGGCTGTGTCCCAATTCTTCTTCTCTCACTCCTTAGGGTACACCGAGTGTTTCCCATACACTGCGATGGCCTATGATCGCTTTGTAGCTATATGTTACCCTTAAAGATACATGGTCATCATGAACCATGGAGTCTGCTCTGTCTTGGCCACAGGGTCCTGGGTGTGTGGCTGTGTCCATGCCACCATCCTAACCTCTCTCACCTTCCAGTTACCCTTCTGTGGTGCTAATGAGGTGAGTTATTACTTCTGTGACATCCCTGTAATTTTACCACTAGCCTGTGAAGATGTATCGTTAGCCCAGAAGGTAGGTTTTACAAATGTTGGTCTTCTGAAGCTCATTTGCTTTGTCCTCGTCCTTGTCTCCTACACTCGCATTGGGATTTCTATCTCAAAAATCTGCCCATCAGAGGGCAGGCCGCGGGCACTCTCTACCTGCAGTGCCCACATTACTGCCATCTGTTGTGCTTATGGACCAGCCATCATTATCTAGCTTCAGCCCAGTACAGGCACCAGTGCTTGGTGTTATCATTCAGATACTGAAAAATCTTGGAGCTCCCATGTTGAACCCACTGATTTATAGCCTGAGGACCAAGGATGTAGAATCAAAACTGAGGAACTTATTTTTGAAGGGAAGCTTTGCCCTGGTGAATGAATGGGACAAACTTGAGCTTTGCTGGACAAAGTATGATTCTCAGTTTCTGAGGATAAATTTGCATCTGACGATCCCAAGGCAATTGAAATAAAATGTACTCTAAATCAGTCTAGCACTTAGCAAGTTTCAAAATGTACATCTGTTTTTATATTATCTTATTATATCATGAAATATAATTAATAGAGTAATTTAGCAGACATTTAATTGATTTTTCTGTATGGGTTCTCTCCCAATAAACCCAATTCCCAAACATATCCTTTAGTTCTTTAAAACATAGAAAAAATTAAGAGAGGATATCTGCTCTTTCTGGATGTCAGTGCATTTATGTATTTGAAGGAAGAGAAAATGAAGAGGGTGAAATAAAATCCTAAAGCCTACTTTCATCTTCAGTTAGCATCATGTCCTCAACTTTTGTAAATGATGTTTATAAAAAAATTGAGTTTAAATATGTGATTGCTTTTTAAATGGGAAAATGGATATACTTATGTGTCTATTATAGAAAATATAAGTTGCCATGTTCATTTAGATTCAGGTAGCAGTAATAAATTTGTCTATTAATAAACAAGGATACATTTATTTCTCATAGTAAAAATATATAGATTAATTTGCTTCCTTTATACTCTGTGTTTCAAGATACTGAGGGGAAAGATATAAATTTTACTTATAAAACTATGTTTAATTTTATAAATAATATATTTTCATTCTTCCTGTCTAATTTTGTTTTCTTTTTCTTTACATTTTACTAATAACTTTTTGTCGCTACTATATTAAACACAATTTTTAAATAAGAAGAAAATAGATAATGCTAGAACAAAAGCCAAAACTATATTTTAGAAGTAAACCAGATGCTTCACAATAAACTGTTTCATGTCTTCCTTCTATTACCTTGGTTTTCTGTCTGTTATTGCGGTGTTTGAAAATCTATCCACTGTAAGGAAACTATACGAGGTAGCACATGAGTGTACAGAGATCTACTAGAAAACATTGACTGACGGAAGCCATTACACATTCATGTTTTCTAGTTTGCCATAAGAATCTCTAAAGGATTTAGTGTTATTTCACTACACAAGTGACTAAGTAAACGCTCCTACTGGCAATCAAATGGACACGGACTCAATTTCAAGGAACCACATTGACACTGATGGATAAGCAAACTTTGGATTGAAACGTGAAAATGTCATACATTAAAGGTAACTAATATCTATTAGTATAAATTAAAGTTAAATTTTACCTTCATTATTTAATGTACACATCGCATATTTAAAAAAATTATTCCTTAGAGCAAGGTGATTAACAATGAATGCTGTCATTTGTGTTGTAACTAGTGACTTCTTTCTTTCCTTCTCTATACTCTTTGGATTCATACTAGTTACTTTCTACCTTTCTACATGAACACACCTGTGCTTCCAGGCGATCACTGAACTCCAGAAACATTTCACAACCTTCATCTTTCTGCTCTTTAATCACACGCACGCACACACACACGCACAGACTTTTTCTTTAATAGTGACACCACTTGTTACTGCAAAGAAAATGATAGTGAAACTAAACAATAATAAATCCATGTAAAGTTATAAGGTTTAGAAAGTCCAGATTTTATCCTGAGGATTTTTTTCTTTATATGCATAAAATGTAATTTCTTCTGATCCTGCTTTCTTGTCTCTCCCAACATTTGCATTTTCTAAGTAAAAAAGCCACAAGGTAGTTAAAGAAAAGCCCATTTATATATCTGCTTGTCAGACTCCCAAGCTACTAACATTATACTATATAGAGTACCTCTCTCTCTCTCTCTCTCTTTTCCCCTCTAGGCCAAAGTAAATTCTAGATGTGGTGAATTGCAGACAAAATACTGCTTTTCCTCCCTACACACTTTACTTAAAGTAGATTTCCTTCAAAAAAGGAACATCTGAACAATCATTAAAATAAAAAATTAGCAGCAGTTTAATACAATTATCAAATTTACATCCTGTCTTCAATTTTCACCACATTTCCTAGTAATGTTCTTTCTAGTAAAAGAAAGTCCAGGGTTATGTACTATATAATATAATTTCTCTTCTATTTCATTTTATATAAAATAGTTACCAAATGATCTTTTAGATTCTATGTCATTATTTTTTTGGAAGAGTTTAGGCCTAGTATGGAGTTCATTTAATATTTCCTTCTGATTAGGTTCAGGGTTGCATTGTTGCCAGAATTAACTCAGAAATTATGCTGTGTTTTTCTCAGTCCATCCTATTCAGAGGCACGTCCCATTGTTAGTAACGTTGATCTTTTGATAGTGTCTGATAGGTTCCTCAACTACAAGTTCCTGTGTTATCTTTCATTAGTCACCCTTCGTGAATCATCTTTTTGTGGAGAATATTTTGATGTTACATAAAAATGTCTTACTCTTAAATTTTTACCAGATAGTTTTAACACCCATGGATGATTCTGACCTGAATTCATTATTTTCATGAAGGTTGCAAACTGGTGATTTTCCAATTTCATTTTTCCTTCTTTATTTATTGTCTTTCTACTAGATCTTCTTTTCTTTCCTGACTTAATTATTAAAAAATTATTTTCTAACAAATTAACAGAATAAAGCATATGATACTGTGTTAGACAGGGTTCTCTAGAGAGACAAACCAGATTGCTAGTAATTATATATAAACATATTTATAAAGATAGATATATAATACAAGAAATGAACCTTTAAATTATATACAGATAGATGATACAAGAAATTAACAGTTAAATTATAAAGTAGTGAGACACTAGCAGTCCTTTAAGGCTTGAGAGCCGCCAGTTGCCAGTCCCCTTCTGTAGAAAGAGCTGGGCTATATATATCCAGGCAGCAAATAGCAAGGCATGCCCCCAACTGTCATCAACTGTCAGTCCCCAGCTCCAGAGATGAACATTCCAATCATGTGGGCTTAAAGGGACCTCAACTTACAGCGACACAGTCCACAGGCTAGGCATCCCACAGGTAGTGTACCCCTTTAAACTGAGGCACAGAACAACCAAGGTGAGGCTCACCGAGCCATTTATCCCTCTGCCCTTCAGTTAATCCTACTTGCGTTTATCGGCCAGGCTGGCACAATAAACTATAGCAGATACCTAACTGAGAAGGCTGTGAGATAAAATTATGGAATAAGATGACTGCATTTGGAAAGCATCTCTCACCAGGGAAAGTGTATTCCTTTTAGGAGAGGAGATGTAAGGAATGTCAAAGGAGAACTCCTCCACTGACAAGATCACTTCTCTAAGTTCTCTTCCATCTCTGAAACATTAATTCTGTGACTCCAGATGGTGGACTTCTAAGTGTCGATCAATTTATCTAGTTGAAGACAGTGGAGGACGAATGGCAGAAGGACTGACACATAGAAATTGGATAGAAAGACGCTCTTCTCTCTTTTCGAGTGAAATAATTCCTAAATTAAATGCAATCCCTCCCTCCACTTGCTCAGTGCTGGTTAGACATAAATACTCGATATGGAAAATAAAGCAAGAAGACAATTTAAGCAACTTACAGAATGTATTGCTTTTCATGACTGAGACTACGAGTGGCATAATTGTTATACAAGTGTGAGTCCAAAAGTATTGCTGCGAAATTATAGAAATATTTATTTTTAAATATACATATGCGTGTGCATATATATATAGACAGAGAGCTGTTGTTTCTTGACTTATCCTCCATCGAGGTTGATACACTTCTGAAGTTGGTACTTTCATCTCTAGCTCTTCCTCAAAGAATTTTGTATTCTTTTCTTTACACCACTTAAACAGCAGTTTTGGTAGCTTTAAGGGACTCAAATTGTGTCCCTGTGAAGCGTTCCTTGGTCTGGGGGTCAAAAGGAAGTCTGAAAGGGCAAGCTCTGGACTATTGCGGGGCTGGGTGCAGATTGCCCAGTGATATGCTCATTAGACAGGCGTGGCTGTGCCAGAAACACGAGGCAATGCATTGCTCCGACGAGAGAAATCCTTGGTGCAACTTTCTTCATTACAACCCCCTCCCCCATGTAGCTTTCCATTTTCTTAAAATTTCATAAGAAGCCCTCATGAATGTCCTGTACTTAAAAAAAAATCTATTAAGATGATCCCTTGTGGATCCTTTCTCAAACAAAACAAAACAAAAACAAACAACATGAATGTCTAAGTTGACTTCTCTGCCGTGAATTTAACTTGCCAGCATCCCCATGAAACCCCATTTTGATTGGACCTGTTCTCGGGAGCATATTAGTAATTCCAAGGCTGATTAAATTCCTTCCATAAAACCATTTTCAATACCTTTGTTCTTCCTAGAAGAGTGATGGAAAGATGAACGCCTTGAGCTAACGGATTTTCATACACTATCTTGGCCCTGTCATAGGGTTTATGTCAACTTAGTTGGGCCAGGATTCCTCCATGATGGGATCCTCTGTGAAGGAATGCAGCAGTTGTGGGGAGAGCAAAGCTCCTTAATCTGGTCCCAGCCTTGTTATGACTGAGGGTCAAAAGACTGTGTTTTAGAGTTGTATGAGCCCCCAATAAAATGATTTTAAAAAAACCACACGACTGTATTTAAACCATAATCCGTGTGTCAGAATCAGAATAATTTAAAAATATGGAAGTCAATGGGCTAAACATATGGATACCCGTGTTTATTCATTACATATTTACTAATCCTCTGTCACACACAATTGTTAGGAGCTGCAGCTGCAGAGGTGAATAAAGTGAATCTGAACTCTCTCTTTAAGAAGCCAATCTTAAAGGAAAGAGTGAGAGTTAGGTGAAGCAGCAAGGTTGTGATGGCCACGGCTGCAGTGTCTCAAATATTGTAAAATGTACTGACATCTGAAATCCCCCACCCAAGAGAGGAAGAGCTACAGCCTAGCCTTCCCCAGCACATGGGAGTCTGATAACGTGCTCCAGATGCAGCATATAGGATATTTCTCTCAATCAAATTGATAGAGTTCCATTCAGTACACAAGTCTGGAGGCCTACACAGACTGACTGGCATCTTTACAGGCTAATGTCAAGATTTTCTCCTTACTCTCATGTTTTCTGACTACATCCTTACCCCCAGAAACCTCTCATAGAGTTTCTCATGGTGTTTTTGGTGCAAAAACAATTGGGTTGAAATTGTACCATATATGGGTCTTCTTAATAGTCTTTTTATTGGAATTTTGATACACAGCAAAGAATTGCCCCTTGTTTTTAATATCTTAAGCACAAAACCAGTGGTATTTGTATTGACATGTGGTATTGCAATGCTTAAGCCAGTGGTTACCAACAAAGGTTTGCAGTTGGAAACCACAAGCCACTCCCAGGGAGGCAGATGTAGCAGTCTGATTCCTTAAAGGTTATATAACCCTGTAAACTCTTTGGAGGAAGTTCTACACTATCCTGTAGGGTCACTACGAGTTGGATTTGTCTGCACAAATATGAGTTTGGGGGTTTTTTGTGTGTGTGCTTTAAAAAAAGTTCAATATAAAATTATGTAGAGTAGGATGTTGGATTCTTAATTTCTTTGGATTTTAATGTACAACAGGGAGTATTTCATATTTAATTAAAATTTTAATTTAAAGCGATCATTTCATATTCCAAATTTATAGTTATAGACAGTTTATGTAATTTTATTAATGTTATATCACTTGGCATATTTGAAGTGCTTTGCATTATATTTTATAGCTGGTTCTGTTGAATTATATTGAATACTGAGTAGATATAATTTATGATGAGAAATATGTTAAAGAGTGCCTTTGCTGAAGTTAAAGTGTGATCTTGACATTAAATCAATGTGTTGTCTGTTCTTAGGACAATCAGGAACTGCTTGTTCCTCTTCCCACAACCTGAAATCTGCATAACTCTTTCTGAGTTGCTTGGCAACTATCTGGCAGAAGTAATTTCTCAGTCAATTACCGTAGAAGAGGGAGGGAAAATCAAGATGTTGCTATTTCCAAGGTTTTAGAGGGAAAAGAGGCTACTTTTGCATTCTTAATATAGTTTTATCAGTAACAAAATTAATCCTATACAGTAATCCTTAATTGGATCCTTATATTTGCTTAGTAATTATTAGAAATGGGATATGAGAAAGGAGGAAGAAATTGATTAGAATCCCTCAATAGAATTTATTCTATTACCCTATCCTCAGGTTTTTCATACAGGTGAAGTTACAGGTGAATGGACTGATTTATGATGTATAATTAAATAATTTTATTTAAAAGTCTTTCTAAACTCAGCCTAGTGTCTATAAAGAAACACTACTATATTTCCCTTAGTAGATACCAAGCTAGTATAAAACTGCAAACATGACAAAGAGTAATTCCCCATCAAGTCTTACAGCTTTTGAAAATGATAAAAGCTATTCCCCAAGGGAAATTAGCATCCACCTTCCTCTCTTCCATCTTTTGAGTAGTGACACCCCAACAATGCTTACTCAAGGAGCAAGGCTGGAAGTGACAGCTTGGAAGTCTAGTGGTACCTAACCTTCTCTGGCTTCCTCATTGCCATGAGGCAGGAATCAGAGATGCCTTTACCCTACAGCTTTCTTTCTTTTTTTTTTTTTAACAATTTATTGGGGCTCATACAATTCTTTTCACAGTTCATACATATACATACATTAATTGTATAAAGCACATCTGTACAGTCTTTGCCCTAATCATTTTTTTCTCTTTTCTTCTTTTACATTTTATTAGGGACTCATACAACTCTTACCACAATCCATACATATACATACATCAATTGTATAAAGCACATCCATACATTCCCTGCCCCAATCATTCTCAAGGCATTTGCTCTCCACTTAAGCCCCTTGCATCAGGTCCTCTTTTTTTCCCCCTCCCTCCCCATTCCCCCCTCCCTCATATGCCCTTGGTAATTTATACATCGTTATTTTGTCATATCTTGCCCTATCCGGAGTCTCCCTTCCCCCCTTCTCTGCTGTCCCTCTCACAGGGAAGAGGTCACATGTGGATCCTTGTAATCAGTTCCCCCTTTCCAACCCACTCACCCTCCACTCTCCCAGCATCGTCCCTCACACCCTTGGTCCTGAAGGTATCATCCACCCTGGATTCCCTGTACCTCCAACCCTCATATGCACCAGTGTACAGCCTCTGTCCTATCCAGCCCTGCAAGGTAGAATTCGGATCATGGTAGTTGGGGGGAGGAAGCATCCAGGATCTGGGGGAAAGCTGTGTTCTTCATCGATACTACCTCACACCCTAATTAACCCATCTCCTCTCCTAAACGCCTCTATGAGGGGATCTCCATTGGTCGACACTTGGGCCTTGGTTCTCCACTCTGCACTTCCCCCTTCATTTAATATGATATATATATATACATATATACACACACATATATACATATACACATATATACACATACATACACAAACTTATATCTTTTTTTTTTTTTGCATGATGCCTTATACCTGGTCCCTTGGGCACCTCGTGATCGCACTGGCCGGTGTGCTTCTTCCATGTGGGCTTATTTGCTTCTGAGCGAGATGGCCGCTTGTTCACGTTCAAGCCTTTAAGACCCCAGACACTATCTCTTTTAATAGCCGGGCACCATCAGCTTTCTTCACCACATTTGCTTATGCACCCACTTGTCTTCAGCGATCCTATCATGGAGGTGTGCAGTCAATGATATGATTTTTTGTTCTTTGATGCCTGGTAACTGATCCCTTTGGGACCACTCGATCACACAGGCTGGTGTGTTCTTCCATGTGGACTTTGTTGCTTCTGAGCTAGATGGCCGCTTGTTTATCTTCAAGCCTTTAAGACCCCAGTCACTATCTCTTTTAATAGCCGGGCACCATCAGCTTTCTTCACCACATTTACTTGTTCACCCACTTTGGCTCCAGCCGTTGTGTCGGGAGAGTGAGCATCATGGAGTTCCAATTTAATAAAAGAAGGTATTCATGCATTGAGGGAGTGTTTGAGTAGAGGCCCAAGGTCCTTCCGCCACCTTAATACTTGACCTATAAATATAGACACATAGATCTATTTCCCCATCCTCCTATATATATTTGCATGTACATGTCTTTGTCTAGACCTCCATGAATGTCCTTTGACTCCTAGCTCTTTCCTCCATCTCCCTTGACTTTCCTCCTGCCCTACTACCATGCTTCATCGCCACCTGGGCTAGAGTATACCTCTTCTCTAAGCAACCTTACCCTTGATCATTTCCCACCAGGCCTGTCACTCCCCCTTCTCTACCATTTGGGGTCCCATATTTTTCCCTTGTCCTTGGGTTTGTTAACAACACTTCCTTACCCCCCCTACCTCCCCACCCCAAGTCCCCCCGGAACTGTCGGTCCCGTTGTTTTTCCTCCAGATAGTTCGTCCAGCCTGTCCTATTCAGACAGACCTGTGGAGTCACTAACATGCACGAAAACTAGACAGAGGAAAACAAAGCAACAGTGTACAACCAGACAACAAAACAACAAAAACAAACCACTGACAAAAAACAGAACAAAACAGTTCACAAGAGAAAAGCTTGTAGTTAGTTCAGGGATCGTTTGCTGGCCCTTAGGAGCGTTTTTCAGTCCAGTCTGTTGGGGCACCACGCCCTGGCCCCAAAGTCCACTTTCAGCATTCCCTGGGGACCTTGCCACTCCATTCCCTTGCTGTTCCGCTGCACTCCCCCAGTGATTTGCCTCGGTGTGGTGGGATCAGGTCAGGTGCAATTCCCACACTGTGTCTCCGGTGCTGTCCCCTGTATCGCCCTTAGTCACTGAGGGGCATCATGTCTCATAGTGGGGCCAGCCATGTTGTTCTCTCTGTGGACTGGCTGCTCTACTTAGGAACATCATCATCACGGCCTGGTGGGCCAGGCTGTGCTCCACTCTCTCCTCCTGCCCCTTCATCTGCTCCCGTGTGCTCTGATCAAATATGTCCATCTCCCAGAGCTGCAGAGTCAATGTCGTCCTTTGGAACAAATTCTTTTCGGGGGAGGGGCAGGAATCCACTTAATTTATGGTGCTGGGGCCAGCCTCCCAGACCTCTCCACCGGTTCCCTCCTCCATGCCGGGATATTGCATTCACACCTTGCGACACTGGGTTGGAGTCTGGTCCCACTTTCCCTGTGGAGATATAAACAATACCCTCCCCTTGGGTGGATTAATGCCCCATGACCCCACTACCCTTTTCTTCCTTGTATTCATCCTTTTGTTTTCCTTTCCCCACCTCCTCCACCATTGTCTACCATGTACATCCCTGGTTTTGGTCTGGTCTCTTCCATACTACACCGTCTTCACCCCTAAAATGTTTGTATACAGTAGCTTTTTTCCCTATGCCACTTTTGCTTTTTAAAAAAAATTTTTTTTTTAATTCTTACCTCAGCGGACTCATGTTGTACTTGTCCTTTTGTGCCTGACTTACTTCGCTTAGCATGATTTCCTCCAGTTCTTCCCATGCAGCTATGTGCCTCATACGTTCATCACTGCTTTTTAGTGATGCGTAGTATTCCATTGTATGTATATACCACAGTTTTTTAATCCAATCGTCAGTTGATGGAAATTTGGGTTGCTTCCAACTCCTTGCACTCGTGAACTGTGCCGCAATGAACATTGAAGCACAGATGTCTGGTCTTGGTTTGTTTCTTGCCTCTTCTGGGTATATGCCCAGTAGGGGGATTGCTGGGTCATATGGTAACTCTATTTCCATCTGTTTTAGGTATCGCCAGATTGATTTCCATAGTGGCTGTACATACTTACAGTCCCACCAGCAGTGGATGAGAGTTCCTGTCTCCCCACAGCCCCTCCAACACTTGTTGCTTTCTGATTTTTTGAATTGGGCTACCTTTGAGGGTGTCAGGTGGTACCTCATTGTTGTTTTAATTTGAATTTCTCTTATGGCTAAAGATCGGGAACATTTTCTCATATGTTTGTTGGCCATTCGGATTTCTGCCCCTGTGAAACTTCTGTTCAAGTCCTTTGCCCACCTTTCAAGTGGGCTATTGGTTTTTTTCTTTTTGGAAGCTAGCAGAGTACTGTAGATTTTAGTAATAAGGCCTTTGTCTGATGTGTCATTGCTAAAGATGTTTTCCCAGTCTGTGGACTCTCTTATTACTCTCTTGGTGAATTCTTTAGATGTACACAAGTGTTTTATCTTCAGTATATCCCATTTGTCGATTTGTGCCTCCTCTGTGTTTGTGTCCTTCCCTATTTCTGATAGCCTGTGTATTCCCTGCGCCAAAGTTCTCAAGTTGGTCCCAATTCCCTCATTGATGGCCCTAATAGTTTGGGGTTTAACTTCAAGGTCTGTGATCCACCTTGAGTTTATTCTTGTGCATGGAGTGAGATAAGGGTCTTGCTTCATTTTTCTGCATGTTGATATCCATTTTTTCCAGCACCACTTGTTAAAGAGGGCATCTGCTTCCCATTTGATCTTTTTGGGGCCCTTGTCAATGATCAGCTGTGTGTATGCTGATGCTTTTATTTCTGGGTTTTCAGTTCTTTTCCATTGGTCTGAGTATCTGTCATTGTACCAATACCATGCAGTTTTGAGAACTGTGGCTGTATAGTATGTGCCAAAGTCAGGTAACGCAAGCCCTCCCACGGTGTCCTTCTTCTTGAGGAGTTCTCTGCTAATTCTGGGCTTCTTCCCTCTCCATATGAAGTTGGTAATCAGTTTTTCCATTTCTTTGAAGAAAGATGATGGTAATTGTATCGGGATAGCTTTAAACTTATATAGTGCCTTTGGCAGAACTGACATCTTAACTATATTAAGTCTCCCAATCCAAGAGCATGGAATATTCTTCCATTTGTTGAGGTCGCTCTTGGTTTCTTGTAATAGTGTTCTATAGTTTTCCCTATATAGATCTTTTGTTTTTTCAGTCAAATGTATCCCTAGATATTTCAGTTTGTGTTTGGCTATTGTGAAGGGTAACACCTTTTTGATCTCTTCTTCTGTGGTCTTATCTGATGTGTATAACAGTCCAATGGACTTCTGTTTGTTGATCTTGTATCCTGCCACTCTGCCAAACTCTTCTATTGCTTCCAGTACTCCCCTTGTGGAACTTTTGGGATTTTCCATATATAAAATCATATCATCTGCAAATAACGATAGTTTCACCTCTTCCTTCCCCAGACGAATACCTTTGATGTCACTTCTTTGCCTTATGCTGTTAGCTAAAACCTCCAGCACGATATTAAATAGGAGTGGAGACAAGGGGCATCCTTGTCTGGTTCCCTTTTTCAGTGGGATTGTGTTAGTCTTTTCTCCATTGACTATGACTTTGGCTGTTGGTTTTTCATATTTAGCTTGTATTGTCTGGAGGAACTTTCCTTCCATTCCTATCTTCGCTAGTGTCTTAAACAGGAATTGGTGTTGGATGTTGTCGAATGCTTTTTCTGCGTCTATTGATATAATCATGTGATTCTTATACTTTTTCATGTCAATGTGACGAATAATACTAATGGTCTTTCATATGTTGAACCATCCCTGCATCCCTGGTATGAATCCCACTTGGTCATGGTGAATTATTTGTTTTATATACTTTTGTGTTCTGTTGGCTAGTATTTTGTTAAGGATTTTTGCATCAATGTTCATTAGGGATATCGGTCTGTAGTTCTCGATTCTTGTGGGATCCTTGCCCAGTTTGGGTATCAGAGTTATACTAGCTTCATAGAAGGAGTTTGGGAGTTTGCCATCTTTTTCTATGTTCTGGAAAAGTTTGTGTAGGATTGGTATTAGTTCTTCCCTGAATGCTTGGTAGAATTCTCCAGTGTATCCATCTGGTCCAGGGGATTTTTTTGTTGGTAATCCCTTGATAACCTTTTCTATTTCTTCTATTGCGATGGGTCTGTTGAGATTCTTGATGTCCACCGAGGATAGTCTAGGGAGGGATTGTTTTTCCAGGAATTTGTCCATGTCTTCCAAATTGTTGAATTCATTGGAGTACAATCCTTCATAGTATTGTGTAACTATCCTTTTGATTTCATTAGGGTCTGTTGTAATGACCCCTCTTTCATCCCTTATTCTTGCTATTGAGATTTGTTCCCTCCTTTCTTTGGTTAGGTTTGCCAATGGTCTATCGATCCTGTTTATCTTTTCAAAGAACCAACTTTTAGCGATATTAATTTTTTCCATAGTTTTTTTATTTTCCCTCTCCTGAATCTCAGCCCTGATTTTTATAATTTCTTTTCTTTTGCTATTAGTAGGGTTGTCCTGCTGACTCAGCTCTAGTTTTTGTAAATTTTGTGTCAGCGTATCCATCATGAGTCTCTCTTCCTTTCTCAGGTGTGCTTGTAATGCTATGAACCTTCCTCTGATGACTGCCTTTGCTGTGTCCCATAAGTTTTGGTACGTCGTGTGCTCATTTTTGTTGGTTTCGAGAAATTTCCTGATTTCGTCTCGGATCTGCACCAATATGCACTCCTTTTGCAGTAGAGAGTTATTCATCCTCCAATTATTTGCTCTTATTTTCTTTGTCTTCCTTTTGTTGATTTCCAGTCTTATGGCACAGTGGTCAGAGAGAGAGGTCTGTATTATTTCAATGTGCTTAAATTTATGTAGATTTGCCTTATGCCCCAGCATGTGGTCTATCTTCGAATATGTGCCATGAGGACTTGAAAAGAATGTGAAATTTTTTATATTTGGATGAAAAGCTCTGTAAATATCTATTAGGTCAAATTGTCTAATTGTGGAGTTTAGCTCTCTAGTCTCCTTGTTGAGTTTCTTTCCCTGTGATCTATCTTTCTCAGTGAGTGGTGTGTTGAAGTCACCCACTATAATTGTCGAGTCTGTGATTTCTTTCTTAATCTTTTGGAGTGTTTGGTTCACGTATTGAGCTGGTCTCTCATTCGGGGAATATATGTTTACAATGCTTAGTGGTTCATTGTCTATCATTCCCTTGAGCATTATATAGTGTCCCTCCTTATGTCTTTTTATGGTTTGCACTTTGAGGTCAATTTTATCCGAGATAAGGATTGCAACCCCTGCTTTTTTTGTGTTGCTGTTTGCTTGGTAGGTCCTTCTCCAGCCTTTGATTCTCAGCCTATTTTTGTCTGTAGCCTTGAGGTGTGTCTCCTGTAGGCAGCAAATTGATGGGTTATGTTTTCTAAGCCATTCTGCTAGTCTCAGTCTTTTAATGCCTGAGTTCCGGCCATTGATATTCAGGGTTATTATCTCCATGTGTGGACTCTGTGATGCCATTTTATACTTTTTGTGTTGGGAGTTTTCCTACTTTCCTTTCTCATTAGTGTGTGTTTTGTGTGTGTATCATTCTTGACTTCTTTCCATCCTTAAGTCATTGCTATCTTGGGGTCTGTTTTCTCTTTGTTGTGCTCTGGGTGAGGTTGTTCTATGTGCTGGTGTCTTATTTGTGCTTGGTGAGTGTTGTTCTTCTGCCCATACTGAGTCGGCGAGGATCTTTTGTAATGCTGGGTTTGTTGTAACGTATTTTTTGAGTTTTTCCTTGTCTGGGAAGACTTTTACTTCTCCATCGATCTTGATCGATAATTTGGCTGGGTAGAGTATTCTTGGATTTGCGTTGTTTTCTTTCAATTTTTGGAATATGTTACTCCACTCTCTCCTTTTTTTCATAGTTTCTGCTGATAGGTCTGAGCATATCCTTATGTGGGAACCTTTATATGTGATTGCTTGCTTTTCCCTAGCTGCTCTCATGATTTTCTCCTTTTCCTCAAAGTTTGAAAGTTTAACTATTATGTGCCTTGGTGATTTCTTCTTGGGGTCCCGTCGTGCTGGTGTTCTTTCAGCCTCCTGGATGGTTGCTTGGTTTTCATTCATTAGGCTGGGGAAGTTTTCCTCCAAGAAGTCTCTCGCTATTGTTGCAGATGACTTCTTTGTTGTGTCTTCCTCCGGTAGGCCAATAATTCTAATGTTGTTCCGCTTCATAGCATCAGACATAGCTCTTAGGTTTTCTTCGGCTTCTCTGATGCTCTTATTACATTTTTGTTCACGTTTATTAAAGTCTGCTTGGCTGTCCTCCACGACACTGATGCGGTTCTCTGATTCCTCCAATCGATTCTCAAGGAACATGATTCTGCTATTGTTTTTCGTTACCTGCTCCTCAAGCTCCTGTATTTTCCTTTGGTATATGTCTTTTATCTCCTCTATCATTTTCTAGTCTCTCTCTGGAAGACTTATAGGAATTCTTCTTCGATCTGCCTACAGCTGATTTTGCTATGGGATTAACCTACCACTTTATCTTCCTGTTGCTTCCCTATTAGGGGAGTGCCCCAGATGGCAGATCGACTGCCTGCACCAGTGTTGCAGAGGCTGGGCTGAAGTTCCCGCTATTGGTTTGAATATTGATAAGTGTTGGCTGAGCTGCCTTATGTCCCCAGGTACACAGGCAGGAACTCCCTGGTGAGAAGTCTGAGGAGTATCCCCTGGAGAGCAAGCAGGCCTTACCCTAGCCTTGGGCTATCTATGCAGGGTGGAGCTCACCTAGCTGGGTGTGACCCAGGCGCAAATGCCCTAGGGCAATGGGAGTGCCCCTTAAGTCCGCAATGGAGTGTGAGAGAGCAGGGCAGGAACAAGGGGGGTGAGAAAAATCAAAAAGTGAGACTAGACTGTGCAGGGGTACAGGGAAGCGAGGGAAGCAAAAGAAACTATGTAGCTGAGTCCCACTCCCTGCCTGTGGATCTACAAGGGCTTACTCCCTGCCCCAAGCCCCAGCGGTAGTTCGCAGCTGAGCCCCAAGAAGGGTCGCAAGAAAACTGCTGAGCCGCCCCCAGAGAAATGGGGGGACAGAGAGCAGAGATGTTAACAGACGCCGCCGTGTAGCTGAAGCTTGATCCCTGCCTATGGAGCTGTGGGGGTTTGGGTTTATTCCCTGCTCAGACCACGCGGCGCGGCTGCGGCTGCGCCTTGAAAAAGCCCCTGCGCAGCCCTCCAAGGCTGTGTGGGAATATAAAGCAGAGACGCAAACAGAAGCAACAATGTAGATGAACCCCGATCCCTGCCGGTGGAGCCGCAAGAGTCCTGTTCCTGCCCTGAGGCAGATAGGGAAAAACTGTGGCTGTGCTGAGACCAAGCCCTGCTACAGGCTCCAAATGGTCCCGGCTTGGGCAGATCCGGCAACTGGACTAGGGTCGAGCCCCAGCCAGCTTCCATTGAGGTAAGCCAAAAGCCCCCAGCCCCTCAAAACCCCGTGGATCTGTGCCTACTTATCTTTATGATGCACCTCCTGCGATCCAGTGGCGTTGAATTTCACTCTGAGCAACTCTCCTGGGCTGGATTCTGCGGAGTCCCTCTGGTGTGTGTCACTCCGTCGCCATCTTCCCGGAAGTCCTCCCTACAGCTTTCTTTACCATATTCTGACACCAACTCTTCTTGCTGTGGACTTCTACTTCTATGCTGGGGTCAATAATTCCTTGCAATGGCTACACAGAACTCACAAACGATACTCATGGTTAAGGGAGTTTATTAGGGAAGTTAATACATTAGTGACCAGAGTCAAGATGACTAAAGAGTAAGGATACAGCCATTGATTCATATGACATCTCTTCTCAGCTAGCAGCCAAGTCTCCCTCAGGTCCTTGGCCTCTTAGTTACATGGTTCCCAAGCTTCTGCCTCTGTGACCCAGGGAGCTAGCCCACCTGTCTCTCTGTCTCATAGTCCAGAAGCCTAGGAAAAGATGATAAGAAGGTACCCCATAGTCTCGGTACAGCCTCTCTGAGTGTCCATGTCATAGTCTCTGAGGCATCTGGTTTGAGAAGCCCCTGCCATTTCTTTAGAGCCTTTATACCTATTTTTTCCCAATGGTCCTGTGATCTATCTGTGTGTCCCAGATGAGTCTCATATTCCCAGGAATGGCTTTGATGGAGGTCTGGTTTTTGTCTTTTAGCTGGCCATATCCCCAAGGAAAAGTTGTTTTCTCTAGTAAAGTAGTCTTAAAGATAACCTCAAGGAAGCAAGTGTGTGATTGGCTCGCCCTTTATTGAAGTTAGGATTTAACCCCATCTGAATCCTGTAACAGAGAACTCCTTCCAAAATGGGACCGTAGAAGCAGGCACAGAGTCCAGAATTATAATACATCATATACCATATACACTCGAGTATAAGCCGACCCGAATATCTACCGAGGCACCTAATTTTACCACAAAAACTGCATTTAAAATGTACTGAAAAACTCGGCTTATACTCATGTATATACGGTAAGTAAGTTGGCTAGAAGAGCCATAGAAATTGGCTATATCTCCAGTGTCTGCCTTAAATTTTCACCCTTCCACTTTGCAGGTTGTCCATAAGTCTACCTAGACATGTCATCAGGAAAGATCAACTGATATAAGATGATATCATGTTTGTAATAGAGACTCAGTTTAAATGAAGGATCTATCTCCACAGTGAGGTGTATTAACACAATGGCTGTAACAACAGGTTCAAGTATACCAAGATTATGGAGAAGACCAGACAATGTTTTATTCATTATGGGTTGAAGATGGTTCAGCAGTAACTAGCAAAAGCAACAAGCTCTATCCTTTAACCATTTTCCCTAATTTTCACCTGCCCTTTATGATGTCACACACACCAAGATCAATCCCCTAAGTGAAATCTCTCATTCAATTCCAGCTTCCCTTCCATGCTGATTCATTATTACACCTGATTTATATGCCACCTTATTATGCTGCTCACCAATGGCTTTCCAATTCCTTTAGTATAAAGTGCAGACTTTATAGCATATTCTTTAATGCTCAAAGACCTTTTTTAAAAAATGATCTGGAATCTGGAGAAGTTCATTTCTCCTCGGAATCTCTAGATGTACATATGCACTTCCATATTCATGACAGCTATTCATGATAACAAAAAAAGTGGAAACAACTTAAATGATCATCAATAGAAGAATGAATAAACGCAAAGGGGCAAATATTGTATGAGAATGTCATTCTAAAAAGTCAAGTAAACAGTGCTTGCTACCAAGAATCATATTCAAAGTTTCTGGATTCAGTGAGAGAAAAATATAGAATAAAATTTAAAATAATGTAAAAAGGCTAAGTTTACCAGTTGGATAAAGACTGGTAAAACTCCCCAGACCATGTCCCTTTCCTTACTTTCATATCTCGAACTGAATTCACCCCTAGACTCAGCCTATAAGGGACACAATAAAATTAGGTGTAAATTCCGCAGAACAGTCAGCTTTTTGAGATCAATGGACAGTATGTATGCAAGGACAAAGAAGGAAGAATGGAAACAGAAGACAAAGGAAAGAAGTGGTATTAGCAGTTTTATGTTATAAGGATTGCAATCAGTGACATGGAATAAAATGTGTATGGATGGAAAATCGATGTGCTCTGTGAACTAATTCACAATAAAAAACTAAGTCATTACTTCATTAAAAAAAGATTGGAGGAAAATATCCAAGTGGATGCCAGAAGTGACTCAGAACCTCCTGACAGAGTAGCCAAGGCAAGTGGAAGAAATGATGAGAAAACTGCTGAACTGAAGACTTCAAAAGGTAGATCAAGAAAATAAAGTAAAATATTATAATAAAATATGCAAAAAAACCTAGTGTTAGAAAACCAAAAAGAAAGAACAAGTTTGACATATCTTACACTGAAAGAATGCAAGAAAAATTTAAGCCTTGAGTTGCAATATTGAACAATTCTATGGGCAAAAATTGAACTTTGCCAAAAGCATCAAATAATATGGAAAGAATGCAGAGTCACAGAGAACTAGTCAAATTTAAACCATTCCAAGAGGCAGCATATGTGCAAGTAAGACGTTCAAGGTTCACTGAAAGAATTGGCCAAAAAAAAAAGTTCCAGGAATTGATGGAACACCAATTGAAAAGTCACAACAAGCTTATGAAGCACTGGACACACTTACTCTTCCAGGTCAGGAAATTTAGACGACAGCTACTAGGCCAATTGACTGGACCAGATTCATATTTGTACCCAGCCCAAAGAAAGATGATCCAACATAATGCCAAAATTAGAGAATAATATCTTTAATATCACATGCAAGTAAAAATTTCCTGAAGATCATCCAGCAATGGTTGCAGCAGTACATTGAGGAAGCTTCCCGAGGTTCAGGCCAGATTCAGAAGAGGCCATGTAACATGGCTGATGTAAGATAGGTCTTGGCTGAAAGTAGAGAATACTAAAAAGTTGTTTACTTGTGTTTTACTGACTATGCAAAGGCCTTGGACTGGATTATCACAGACTATGGATAGGCTTAGGATGAATGGAAACGTCAGAACAATTAACTGTGCTCATGCAGAACCTGCACATGGGCCGAAAGTCAGGTATGGGACCAGAACAAGAGAATACGGTGTGGATTCAAATCAGGAAAGGTGTGCGTCAGCGTTGCATCTTGTCACCATACTTAACCAATCTGTGTGCTAAGCAAATAATCAGAGAAACTACTATATGAAGAGAAATGTGACATCGGGATTGGAGGAAGGCTTATTAACAATCTATGATGTGCAGATGGCACAACCTTGGTTGCTGAAAATGAGGAGAACTTGAAGAACTAGCTGATGCAGATTAAGGATTGCACCTTCAGACTTTATTGATAGCTGCTGTGAGGCAATGGCAATCACCAAAGAACATTTGATTACTATAACAAAATCTATATAAAGAAAAAGTTAAATCGCTATATCCACAAATTAAAGAGCTGTTTAGAAATAAAAACTTACCTAATCATAATAAGGCACAGAAAGTTCTCAGAGATAAATGATAATAAGATGTAGAATAAGATATTTTGTCAAACGTTGATCATTGAATTAAAATGTTGGTCAATTCCCCTTTATCTCTTTAACACATATGTCAGATTATCTAACATCTTTTTGATAAACAAAGTTGATACGGTGATCATTGGTCTGTGGCTGATGCTATTGGAAGGAGAAATATAGAAGGTCAACCTCTCCTTAATCTTAACATGATTGTTTGTTCCCTGTTCTCCCCCTTTTACTGAGATCAGAGGATATCTGGTCACGAGAGGCTTTGTGGCCGTTGACCAAACCATAACTTTTGATATTCAAAAGTAATCAACTTAGCCTCTAACAAGAAAGAAAGGACTTGCAATTTGTAATAAAAGAAAAGTTGCTTGTGGATAAATATTTGTTTTCGTATGTAAGAAAACTCCACAATCAAAGCAAGATGTCTGTTATCACTTTATGTCTTTGATTCAAATAAATAAGACAAAATCCTCAGTCAGATTTAAGGTTAATTTTACCAACATTTATGTCATGAAATAATCATAACAGCCTTTAGGAAATTTCCTTCATTGGGTTTCCTTTTATTGAAACTAAATGTTGTGTCATGTTATAATTGCACTGTCACTAGGTTAAAGTTAATTCCTAGAACTTCTGGGTAAAGGAACTCAAGATCCTCCCATGATGAAGATGGCTAGTTCCCTTATTAATAACAGAGCAGACTGTTATCACGTGGCTGTAGCAAGCCTGTGGAGAGAGCAGAACTGTCTGTCCATCTGTAAACCTTTACAGGAGCAGAAGGCCTCATCCTTCTCTCATGGAGCTAATGGTGGATTCAAACCATTCACCTCGTGACCAGCAGTCCAACACATGACCCCTATACCACCAGGGTACCTTCTAGTAATTGAGGAGGACAAATGGGGGAAAGGGCTGGAGCTTACAGCTGATAATAGCATTGGATAGTCCATTGGCAGTCTGTAAATGTAATTTAGAATCCTATTCCTATATAAATTACTCCGTGCGGCACTGGGATTGGAGAAAGGCTTATTATTAACCTGAAATAGTCACAGGACATTACCTTGCTTGCTGCAAGTGAGGCGGACTTGAAGCACTCGCTGATGAAGATCAAAGACTGCAGCCTTCCATGTGGGTTACAAGTCAATGTAAAGAAGATCCAAATCCTCACAACCGTCCCATGTGTCACATCAAAATGGAGAAAAGGTTGCAGTTGTCAGCAATTTAGTTTTGCTTGGATTCACAGTCAATCTTGTGGAAGCATCAGTTAAATGATCAAAAACTGTGTTGCATTAGGTAAATCTGTTGAACAAGACTGTCGGAATGCAAGGAGGTAACTTTGAGGACTAAGGTGCTCCTGAGCCAAGACATGGTATTCCCCATTGTCTCATATACATATGAAGGTTGGACATTGAATAAGGAAGATCAAAGAAGAATTGATGGACTTGAATTGCTGAAGAATATATTTTTTAATCATTTTATTTGGGGCTCATAGAACTCTTATCACAATCTACACATACATATATATCTATACATATATTTACATATGTAAATGTCTTTATTTAGACCTCTATAAATGCCCTTTGCCTCCTAGCTCTTCCCTCTATTTCCTTTTACTTTCCTCTTGCCCCACTATCATGCTCAGCCTTCATTTGGGTTACAGTAATTACTTACACCCTCCTCACCACTGATTTGGATCACTTGTTCCCTTGACCCTGGGTTTGTTGACACCATTTCCTTGCCCCCGACCTCCCCCTCTCCCATGTCCCCCTGGAACTGTTGGTCCCATTGTTTTCTCATCCAGATTGTTCATCCAGCTTCTTATTTAGACAGACCTGTGGAGATAATAACAAGTGAAGAAGAATATTAAAAGCAAAACTTGATCTTTCTTGGAAGAAGCATGACCATTGTGCTCCTCAGAGTCAAGGGTGGCGATACTTCTTCCTAATTTTTACATGTTGTCAGAGGAAACCTGTCCCCAGAGAAAGAGTTCATGTTTGGTAAGTAGAGAGGCAGCAGCAAACGAGAGGAAGGCCTTCCAGGAGATGGACTGAAATAGTGGTTGCCACAAAGAGCAAGTGAAGGTGTTACAGACCTGGGCAGTGTTTCTATTGTGCATAAAGTTGGAAGCAACTAGATGGCACCTAAAAACAAACAAACAAACCACTTTATAAAATCTGATCTCTATTATCACAAATAAGGAGTGGCAGGTGTTGGTGATAGTGGTGATAGTTGCTTTTCAGTCAATTCCAAAGCATCCCCTTCAATCTCCACCTGTTGGGGGAAGGGGTGCGGCAGCATGGCTGAGGGTATTAGCCAATCTTTGTGGATGAGCTCAGGTACACATGTGACTTGATGTCATTGGTGCCTAACCAGGTTGCTCTTCACCCGGGCCTAGGTGAATTTTGCCTTTGGTCTGAGCATGCCCAGATTTGGATAGTCTCCATAGGTGTTCCTGATTTCTTTCCAACCCCTTTATTGTCTCTATCCATTCTCACATTCCTATTTCATAGTAACAGAGCTTCAAAGGAATGCAGGGCCCCTTAGGGGCAAGAATAACAATCTCACTTACTTTGGACACATCCACAAGAAAAGTCTCTTTATTGTGGCATGGTCAGCTGATTTTTGTTTAGTGTAAGCATTCGGTAAAGACAACACCCTCTATGCCTAATCTTTCCACCTTTCACATCAGCCTCAGAGCCATGGCTTTCCTCTCCATGTGATTAGTTTATTTTGCCTTTGTCCTGTTTAAGGACACCCGGAAGAAAGGGTTTCTATAGAAAATGTTTGAATCTGAAGTCTTTTAAGCCTAGTTCAAAATCAAACATTCACTTTAAAGACATCCTGACCCAAATCACTACACCTGCCACATTTCTTTCAACTAAAGTTACAAATCTTTCCTTTCCTTTTCAAAGTAAGGTTTGCTAAGTTTGAATGGCAAAATATATTGCTGGGTAGAGGGGCAGACTATCTTATGAACTGATATCCACTGGTCTAAGTAAAAGAAGGAGAGTAGAAATCAAATCTTGTTAAAATTGTCCAATAATTGATCATCAGTATTTCTCCCTCCTTTTCTCTTTATAAGCTGTATTGTGTCTTCCTTATCCAAGTTATTTGCTTTTTTCTGGAACTAAAATGGCCTTCCCATATGCATATTGAATAATTTCTCAGACTAAATCTTATGTTCAAATTCCCATTAGTATGAATTAGTTATAAAACTATGAATTGAGTACTTAATTGTTTATGCTACCTAGGAACTCCTATCCATAGTGCTGCTCGCAGTTGAAAGTGGTTGTGACCAGCTCTTTACAACTGCTCATTTTGGAAGACGTTCACTTGTGATGGTGTCACCTGAAAACTGAGCATCACAGACCTCTCTGACACAGTTCAGTCATGATTTCAACATTCTTTCCCCAGCCGTCTCAGAATTGTTATTGCTACAACTTCTAAGTGCAGAGCTAAATCTA
The DNA here is from genome assembly GCF_050624435.1 of Tenrec ecaudatus. Taxonomy (NCBI): domain Eukaryota; kingdom Metazoa; phylum Chordata; class Mammalia; order Afrosoricida; family Tenrecidae; genus Tenrec; species Tenrec ecaudatus. The sequence continues at coordinate 124,375,139 of NC_134533.1, read as the reverse complement.
GGTATGTTCACTCAAATTGTGACATCTGCTGGCCAACATGGACTATTTCGTCTTGATTCTGAATCCTATATAAAGGGTCGGATTCAAAACCAAGAGTCATAAAAGTGGAAATAGAAGAAGGCGTCATTGATCTACCAAAATCAGAAATTGAAAGGTCACTGGAAAATGCTCCTCCCCCCAACCCTAAGCTTTTTCTTAATAACATTTGCCAGGGGGATGAATGATGTTTATGTTTTATTGTTATTAATACTGTCCTTAAAGATCATATAATCTAGCCTATTCAGTTTATTATTAATTTTGGAAACAAATCAATTGTGGCATAATGAGTTATTCAGGGTCACGAAGTATTAGTAGTGGAACCAGTGTCAGTACTCTGTATTTCGCTATATCTAATTAAGCCTGGGAAAAGGTGTTTCCAATCTTTCCCATTCCCTCATCTCACCACAACACAAGATCCCTGTTACATTATTACTGTTCAGTAATTCCTCTGCCCTAGGAGCAGATCAGCATACCCACACACTCTTCCACATGGTCACCAATGACTGTTTGCCTTACACCAGAAATTTTTCTAAAACAAATTAAATGTTCTTAAAATAAAAAATATGAAAATAAAGTTCTTTTAAAATAGTTCTCATCTTAACTTTGAACTTTTTTCTATCCTGATAAGACCACTCTAAAGTCCATAGTAAATAGACATATCAAAACCAAAGTTTTTTTTGAAAAAGAGTAACTCGGCCTTATTTTTTGTATAATTAAGTAAATTTGTTTCTAACTCGATTCTTTACAAAAATAAATGTAGTTTTTGTCCTACATTTGTATACTTTTCTTTTGTCTATGATATTTAAATTTGCGTATCTTTTCCTAAATTAATGATACTAACAATAGAGTTACAATATACCATATGGGCTTGATTTTTCATGTTCCTCAATAAAATTATAAAGATGCCTCTCTTGTGACCCAGGGGCATATATATGTAAACCATAGAAATATGAGGGGTTTGTAACCTAATCTAAGAACAATTAGTTTTTATGACGTGACCCTATTCAATACTCTCCCTCCTAAAGATATGGGACGCCACAGCAAAGTTTGGTGAAGGAAGATGGTGCCCAGCTACCAGAAAGAACAGTGTCTAGGGTCTTAAATGTTTATCTTAAAACATGCGGCCATTGGGGCAGGGAATGTATGGATGTGCTTTATACAATTGATGTATGTATATGTATGCATTGTGATAAGAGTTGTATGAGTCCCTAATAAAATGTAAAAAAAGAAAAGAGGAGAAAAAAAAGAAAATGATTAGGGCAAAGAATGTACAGATGTGCTTTATACAATTGATGTATGTATATGTATGGACTGTGATAAGAGTTGTATGAGCCCCTAATAAATTGTTTTTAAAAAAAAACAGGCAGCCATCTACATGAGGTGTCAGGTAAGTACACATGGAAGAAGTATACCAGCCTGTGTGTTATTTTCAAAAGTGTAAATAATTAAATCCAAGACTAGAGGAAGGAGTGGTATCAGAGATTAAATTGTGAACACTTGGTTTGCAGAAGGCTATGGATTACCATGGGAAGCTCAAAAGAGAATTCTCTCTGAGCATTTATCAGGGATATGTGTACCCTTGCTGTGAGACAGGGTGAATTAATGTTGGATTAATACACATGTAGTTAGAGCAAAGTTTAGCAACCTTACCATTCGTTCCCCCTTTTGACCTATTTTAAATTCGTTCTAGTTTTTAATACTTTCTGTTCCCTTTTCAATCGAAGATTTTCTCTATTTTATTTGAGTATTGTTGTTGTCTTTGGGAGTTTGGGGTTTGGTTTGGTATGTTTTCTGGCTACAAAATCCAAGAAAGGTAAATTCAGTAAGGGAATAGTATTTTCTTAGGACTTGGGGAAAATGAGGAGCTAATAATAATAAGTATGAAAAAGAAGACACTGTCCTAAAATTGACTGTGGTGGTGATCTCACAATTCTTTTAAGCATGAGGAAACCATTGAATTGCATGGCACATGAATTATGTGTCCACAAGGCCATGTAAAAGTAGAAGTGGCTTTTGAATTGCTGTGCACCCTATGGTGCAAGCTAGAGCAGCGGTTCTCAGCCTGTGGGTCGGGACCCCTTTGGGGGTTGAATGCCCCTTTCACAGGGTTCACCTGATTCATAACACTAGCAAAATTACAGTTATGATGTAGCAACAAAAATAATTTTGTTGGGGATCACCACAAGATGAAGAACTGTATTAAAGGGTGTGGCATTAGGAAGGTTGAGCATCACGGAGCAAGATGTTTGTCTAAAATGCCTACATCTCTGAAAGAATTAAAAAGATATCACAAATGAAGTATTGTGAGGTGAATTTCAATTCATAGGCAATAGGAACTAGACAATAATTAATATTATTTTATCTCCAAGGATCTTATTCAATTTTCCTATGTGGCAAATATTCATCTTTGGGTATAACTTAAAGCAATTTATTAAGTGAGGAAGCAGGAGCTGAGGAAAGACTGCTATGGGAGAAGCTACAATAGATGGAATGAAATGATAGAATTACTCTTATGACAAAATATTTTATGCCATTGCTAGGAGCTTTTCATCACTTCAATAATTTTTTCTCTCTCTTCCTTGTATTCAAAACCATGAGGGTATGCTCATTCTGCTCTGAGCCTATCATATGTGATATCAAAACATGTTCTATAGCTTGTTCTTAGTGTATTAAATTTAAGAATGGTTTTTAATGTAAAATGGTATCTGAATAGTGGTTTTTGAATTACCCTTTTTTGATTTCCCATAAAACAGCTATGAAAAATCAGAAAATGTCTGGAACACTAATATAAACTAATGACATTCAATTATTGTCAGAATTTGGAAGACTATTCCCTAATTATAAAATTCATGGAGCTAAATCATGAATCCAAAACAGTGACTGACACCTGAAAGAACCAAGGGCTGAAACATGTACACAACAATCTGACATATTTACACCGATGTTTATTGAAACACTATACCTGCTAAAGTAGACCGGCAGCAAAAAAGGTAAAGGCTTTTGACAAATTGGATTGACAGTAGCTGCAACAATGGGCTCAAATAGAAGGACAATTGTGAGGATGGCAAAGGGCTGGGCAGTGCTCCATTCTGTTGAGATGAGTCGAACCAACTCAACAGCACCTGACAGTAACAACCACCCAGACCCTAAGGATTCCTCGGGAAAGCGACTGCAAAAATACAAGTTCATAATGCAATCTGTTCCAAAGACCAGGAAGAAATGACAAAAATTAGGGATGGGCCCAGTGACCCACACAGATGAACGAGATATTGAAAACAGCTTACTTGATATTCTGTAAAAGGGATGTACAAGAGCACAAGAGGACCCTGGAGAAGGAAGGAGATACGGAGAAGAGGCAGGCTCAATTGATAGCTGCCCTCCGGAGAGAGTGACCCCAAGGCCTACCAGAAGGAACATCCAAGGACACTTCTCATGGGAGCTGCCCCTGATGTGGGAAGTTCAGACACTGGAAGTGAGAAGGTTCCAGATCTAAGAAATCCCCCAAAGCTGACCCTTTTATACCAGAAGGATGGTCATTGAAAGACTGTTGAAGTCCATTAAGATTCAGCCTTGAAATGGCTGAGAAGTCTCATCACCTATGTGTCAGTGTTTGCTGATTTCTTCTGTGACTCTACATTTTGAGCAGACTGTCAGGGACAAGAAAGTATGCAAGGTCTGGGAAATACAGGTTGTTTACTTTTCTCAATAATGTCTGGATTGGCAGAAGATAGAGTTGCTATGTGTATCAAATGTGCTTGCTTAACAATGAGATCATTAACCCCGGGTTGTTTCTGCATGGATAGAAGGAGTGCGTAGAATAAACTCGGGTGCTTCAGTCCATTAGACTGCTGCCCTCCCGATACTTTCTGTCTCTCTATTTTTCCTTAATCCTTGCTCCCCCTTTCAGGGCTGTTCGACTCGGCAGCTGGCTCTCACAAGGTGGCACCCGAACAGCGACTCTGAACACGGGGGACAAAGTGAAGGACAATGCAGATTACAAAGCTGTACACGAAGAGATTGGTGTGCAGTGAGTAGCTATTGGGAGAAGCATGGGACAAGGAAATAGCAAAAACAGTTTTGTAAATATGCTTCAAAATATGTTAAAAGATAGAGGAGCAAAGTAAGCCACCAAAAACTAGAGAAGTTTTTAGATTTTGTGGTTTAGGTATGTCCTTGGTTTCCTGAGGACGGGACTGTAATTATTGAAACTTGGCAAAAAGTAGGGCAATGGTTAAAAGATGACTATTCCGCTAAGGTTCCCATAGACACGTTTAGTCTGGAATTTCGTTAGGGATAGCTGGCACCCTAGGCATGAGGCACTCCAGGGTGAGAACAATTCATTTGCATGCTCAAACAAAAGTGAAAGTAAAGTTCCTTCTGCACCTCCCCCTCCCGCAGCTGAAGCCACTGAAAAGTACCTGTGAGGGCTTTGAAAGCAAGGATGAGGAACCCTTTGACCCTGGCAATGTGGAAGCAGTTAGAGGGCAAGTCGGCACATTATCATAATGAGGAATGAGGAATTTTTGCTGCCTCCGAAGCGCTTCAACCTGAGAATCATAACCTGGTGCAGGACTCGGGAGTCCTGCCTGGGTAAAACAAAGGTGGTAGGCTGGGAGGAAGCTTATGCATCATTACCAGCAAAAGTGAGGGAGATGCGAGTCAACTTAATAGAAAAGCACTCTCCCATAGAGTCCCATGAATGGGTGCCAAAACTTACTGGAGCCAAGGTATTTCAGAGGCCTCAGAGTGCACTCAACGAAAAGAATCCTTTTCTAGAAGACTTGCCAGTTGCAGCCTCAGTTGTGACTAGGCCTCCAGGGAAAGGATCTATCTTAGTGCTGCTGTACCTGCTGCAGCAGAACGAGGAAAGGATGTCAGGGAGTTCAGGATGCTGTTCCCTGTGATTGAGCGACAGGATGCTCAGGGTAATCTGGTTAGAGATCATACTCCAATTCCTCCCAACAGCTAAAAGATCTCAAAGTTGCTTGTGCCCAATATGGCCCAATCGCTCCTTTCACTCAATCTTTATTAGATACACTTTCCATTGAGGTGCTTGCCCCTGCAGAATGGAAACAATTGGCTTTTGAAAATGCAAACACTGTCTGCCAGTGAGATCTTTTAGAAAAAAGGGCAACCTGTCCGATTATATCAGACTATGCTCGAACATTGAATGTTCTTTACTCAGAGGCTTGCCATAGCAGCTGCTTTGCAAGGAAAAACAATAAAGGAGGATTAACGATACTATGGAATTTATGAGAGCCCTGCAGCCCGGGTTCCCTTCCCCCTCTGCTATGCTAGTCACCACACATAAAATCACTTTAGACTTAAAAGATCGTTTTTACACCATCCCCTTGGATCCAAATGATTGTAAAAGTTTTGCCTTTAGTGTTCCTTCCACCAAATTCAAAGAGCCTGTGAAGAGATATCATTGGCTTGTTTTGAATGATGGCTTGGCTCCAACCGGGTATTAATATGGGGAAGAGGGCATGTTTGTGTTTTTCTGCAGAGAGCTGATGGAGCGTGGTGACTGCTGGAAGGGTTGGTGCAGTTTGCAAACCGTGCAGATGGTAATTTGCCTCCAAGTGCTTCTGGGGACATCGCGCAGTGAGCAGAACTAGGCTTATGTTCCTGATCTACCCCTCTTACATCCCCTTACCTCCTCCTACACCCCTCTTATGTCTGGGGAGGTTTCAATAACTTGAACAATTTAAAAAAAGATTTGGATATGGAAGATTTGTGTGACACATGTATTCACAATGACCAAAACAAAAGACAGAATGACTGCTCAGGCTGCTTATGGACAGCCCCAGATCTCTTGAGATTTAGGTTCCTTGTTTTAAGGTCATAGTTTATCTGGTTCCCCAATTAATTGGGCCAATAATATGTTGGTTTCTCCTGTTCTACTATCTTTCTTTTTGTGTCGGGCCTGGGACCTTAAAGGCTTGAAAGTTCCTATCAAAGGTACAACAGTGGTTTCTATGTTGGAGACAAAGAGGAAGGGGAGTCAAGAATAGGAGGTGGTTATGGACGTGGCTAATTGTTTTTATGAATAAGTATATCCTTTTGCCTGAGACCATGAGAATGGTATGGTGTCCTTCTCCCACTTCTGAACACTTGATTAAATATTCTATAGAAGAATATTAATCAAAGAGAAGAAATGCAGAATATAATTTTAAATTCTCATGAACTTTCTAGAGCCATAGAAGCAGAATGAACCCCTAAAACTATGTCCTGAGATAAACTTTGAACCAGAAGCCAAAAATGTTCAATGAAATCTTCTTTTTTTCACATGAAATCTTCTTAAAACCAAATTATAATTTAGTTTAACGAGTAAAATTTGTCTTCCATGACATTAAATTCTTTTAAGAACTAGCCGTATGGAATGAAATATACAACTTGAAAGATTAGAAGGCAACTGAGTGGACTGTGAATTAATGGGAGGAACAACAGAAAAAGAGAGTGAAAATGATTGCGCAATCCTCAAACTGTAATAAATACCAATGAATTGTAAGCGTATAAATGTTTGGTCTATTTTTCAGTGTAAATTGTCAGAAATCATTAAAAATCATTTAAACAGAGGAAGGAGATGACCCAGTGAGTGTACAGTGAAGCAACCATGAAACATACAACTTTCCTCTAGTTCCTAAATGCTACCTCCCACCACCATCATGATCCCAATTCTACCTTACAAATCTGGCTAGACCAGAGGATGTACACTGGTGCAGATAGGAACTGGAAACACAGGGAATCTGGGACAGATGATCCCTTCAGGACCAGAGGTGAGAGTGTAGCAGGAGGGCGGAAGGAAAGTGAGTAGAGAGGGGACACCAATGATAAGGATCTACATATAAATTCCTCCCTGGGGGACAGACCACAGAGAAGTGGGTGGAGGGAGACGTCGGACAGTGCAAGATATGACTAAATAATAATTTATAAATTATCAAGGGTTCATGAGGGAGCGGGAAACAGAAAGTGAGGGGGGAAATGAGGAGCTGATGCCAGGGGCTTAGGTCGAGAGCCTTGAAAATGATGAGTGCAACGAATGTACAAATGTGCTTCCCACAATTGATGTATGTAGGGATTGTGGTAAGAGTTGTATGAATCCCCAATGAAATGATTAAAAAAAAACTTTTAAAGAGAGAAAAAAAATATGGCAGAATGTTAATAGTGTTTCTTTTCAGATTATGGGATTAATGAGTGGTTTTTATTTACTTTTTGAAGTTTACTAGTTTTTTCAAAGCTATGTATTTTTATCCATAAAATTACAGTTTTTAAAGAGCTAGGATTCTGGATTTCAAAAATTGTCCTTGGAATAACAATTCTGTGATCATTCTCTCATGGATTGACTTGTATTTTTTCCTCTCAAGTGTGTCAACCTGAGTTAACCATGATTTTCAATGATTTGGCCATTATTTGCTCATCCTCCATGACATGAGAGATGATCAGTGCTCATGGAAACAGCAGCCAAGGGATCAAATGATGCATTGCTTTGGGTAAATCTGCTGCACAAGACCGCTTTAGAGGGTTGAAGAAAAGGCAGTCATTTTGAGGACTAAGGTGGATCTGATCAGAGCTGTGGTATTTTCAATGCCTCATATGCATGTGAAAGTGGGACATTTGATAAGGGAGACAGATGATGAGTCATTGCATGTGAATTATGGCGCTGCTAAGGAATAGTGAAAGACCGTGGGCTGCCAAGAGAATAAATACATCGATCTTGGAAGAAATGCAACCAGAATATTCCTTGGAAGTAAACATGGCCGGACTATCCCTCAGATACTTTGGACATGTTATCGGGAGGGACCAGTCCCGGAAAAAGGGCATCACGCATGGTAACGAAGAACTATGGTGGGAATGAGGACTGTGGATTGACACAGTGGCTGCAACAATCAGCTCAAGGATAGAACAAGTGTGAGGATGGTGCAGGACTGGGAGGAGATGCTTCCTTCTGCTGCACGTACTGTTGCCATGAGCTGGACGGACTTGATGGCACCTAGCTACAACAACATGATGGCAGCTGATTTGATTAGTTCATGCATTGTAAGTCACAGCCTTGCTCTAACGTGATAAAAGTTTACCTGTGGTGTGGCCAATATCGCCTTCATCTTCCAAGAAATAAAGAGAGAGCGAATCCAACAGAGTTAAAGGACCTTAGTACTTACCAAGCAAGAAAAACAGTGGCCAAGCCCTATCCTCGGGACACAGAGGTCTGCATTGAGAATCTCCCAGACCCAGCGTGAATTTAATGCCAGAACACGTGGGGTCTCTAAAGCATCTCGGCCCCACAGATGTTAAAGGAGGCAAGGATCTTCCCCCAGACCGAGAGGGGCTTTTCTCAGTGCTGGTGCCCTGGATTTCATCTTCTAGCTTCCTAAACTAGAAGAGAAAAGTTCTGTTAAAGGATTTACTTATGATAGAAATAGATTATCTAAACTGAATGGCCTCTCAAAAAGGGATTGATTAGTTGACGTTGTTCTTATGAAACAACCTAACCCTATTTATGGTTTGTGAGTTCTGACCACTGCAGTGGATTCTCTGAGAGTCTAACCTAAAGAGAAGGAGAAAGTGCCATAGGAGCAATGAAGGGGTTTGAACTGGTAAAAAAAAAAAATTTTAGAGAGTATAATCATGTCTGAACTCTACCTCGAAGAATCAGCTTTGGGTTAACCTTGATCATAATCCTCCTTGAAATTAGTCAGGCTCTGCTTCCACTCACCTATTTTAACATAATTAAAAAGAGGCCATTTTCTTCTGTAAAGATTACAGTCGCAGAAGCCCCATGGATCCCCTTTATTCTCTTCCACAGAATTGTGAGGAGTGGGGAACAATGACAGTGGGTAAGGGTGATAAAGTTCTCAACTACTCACTGTGTTCAGGATTTTTGAACATTTTTCTATTGTTTGTTTTTCAGCTTGTCTGGGTTGACTAGAGAAAGAAATTCAGTAACATTCACATATGTTTCCTCTTTTAAAAAATCATTTTATTAGGGGCTCATACAACTCTTATCACATCCATATGTACACCAATTGTGTAAACCACATTTGTACATTTATTGCCCACATCATTCTCAAAACATCCACTCTCCACTCAAGCCCCTGGCATCAGCTCCTCATTTTCCCCTCCCTCCTTGTTCCCCCCCTCCCTCATGAAACCTTGATAATTTACAAATTATTATTTTGTCATATCTTGCACTATCCGACATCTCCTTTTACCCACTTTCACCCAGGGAGGAGGTTATATGTAGATTCTTATAATCAGTTCCCCCTTTCTAACCCACCCTCCCTCTACCCTCCCAGTATTGCCACTCACAACACTGGTCCTGAAGGGATTAACCACCCTGGATTCCCTGTGTTTCCAGCTCCTATCTTTACCAGTGTACATCCTCTGGTCTAGCCAGATTTGTAAGGCAGAATTGGGATCTTGATAGTGGGAGGAGAGGAAGCATTAGGAACTAGAGGGAAGTTGTGTGTTCCATTGTTGCTACACTGCACCCTGACTGGCTCATGTCCTCCCCGTGACCCTTCTGTAAGGGGATTTTCAGTTGCCTACAGATGGGTCTTAGTTCCCCAATCTGCACTCCCCTTCATTCACAATGATATGATTTTGTGTCCTTTGATACCTGATACCTGATCTCTTTGACACATCATGGTCCCACAGGCTGGTGTGCTTCTTCCATGTGGGTTTGTTGCTTCTGAGCTAGATAGCTGCTTGTTTACCTTCAAGCCTTTAAGGCCTCAGATGCTAAATCTTTTGATAGCTGCGCTCCATCAGCTTTCTTCACCACTTTTGCTTATGTACCCACTTTGTCTTCAGCGATTGGGTCAGGAAAGTGAGACTTGTGGAATGTCAGTTTAATAGAACAACATATTCTTGCATTGAGGGAATACTTCAGTGGAGGCCTGATGTCCATCTGCTACCTTAATACTAAACCTATAAATATATATGTATGCATATGTGTATATATACATATATATGCATAACCATTCTTTTTTTTGTTTTTTGAATTTTTTTTGAATTAGCATAACCATTCTTATTGACAAGATTAGATAGCAAAAATCAGCCATCATGCAAAAATTTTAGTCATGTATAAAGACATCACAAAATTCAAGATGACTACATAATGGTGGTAGTTTTGAATTGTTGGCCTTTCATTTACCACCCCACAGCTTACCCACAGCCATATAAATGTGGAATTTATTAGATGGATTGATGTTATCTTCAAAATTGTGCTCCCTTTTTAATCTTTGCACAGGTTATTCTAGCACAAATTCTAACCGAGCCCTCTAAGACACAAGTCAAATAGCCCAACCCATTAGCATTGAGTTTCTCTAACTCACAGTGGCCTATAGGATGGAGTAAAAGTGCCTCACAAGGTTTCCAAGGTCATACATGTTTATATAAACAGATTGCTCCAGCCTTCTTTTAGCAAGTCACAAATATAAGCCTCTGAAATTTTTGTTGGCAGCCAAATAATTTAGCCACTATACCGCCAGTGTTCCTTATAAGTCAAATAAAGAGGTCTAATTGACGAAGAAATGAAATTATCAATAGATGAACAAATGTCTCTCAGCGCAGAGTAAAAATGATCTTAAAGTTTTATTTTCCCCACTGAGCTTATTTCTACAAATGTTACCCAGAGTGTTCACCTGGTTATGCCAAATGTCGTTATGATTTTTCAATTAATATTATGTCTTCCTACTAGAGCTACTGTAGAGGTTGTAATATATATACAGTTAATGTATACCCCAAAAAAATCAATGGATGAACCTAGCAAACAAGAAATAAATATAGGCATTTATAAATTCTTTGGATCTTGTAAGGCAGTATGCAATAGCTAGGGTTATGAGTTTAGTTCTAGAGTTAGACTGATTGGGTGTGAATATTTCCTTATTGTTCTTAATTTCTTCATTTCAATGAGATCATCTAATAGTGATATTCCACAGTTTTTTGGAATTAACTTATTCATATAGGTAAAGAGCTTTGAACACTATCATGCACATAGTAAGTAGATTTGAATGTTAGCAGTTATTATGTTAGATGTTTGAGTTAATGGAAATGAATTAGGTGAGTCAATGACCTGGAATTTACACAATTTACTGTGAAATTTAAAATGGAAAAATTCTAAATGATAAATATTATTAGTGAAAACATTAATTAATCATATTATATTATTTTTTAACATAGGATACCAACTACAGATATAGACTCTGGCTCACAAAGTAATCCTTTGCATATTTACAGACATTTATTCTCTCATTTCATATGAGTAGATAATTTACCAGCTAGTAAGGGGGAAAAAAAAGTTCAGCACCAAACTTCTCTGATGTCCGAAAGAATAAAGAAGCTCCACGTCTCAAATTCTGCAGTGTGAAGATGTGGTTCAAGCCAAAGTTATAAACTAAATTAAAGTTTAAATTTACCAACCTGTAAATTCTTTTTCTAGATTTTATATATTATTGATTTGTTACCTAGATTGATGTAATAGTCAGAGATGGACTATAATAGAATAAAAGCTGAAACATGGGGGGGGGTGAAGAAGGGAGGGGAGAAAAAGGCAATGAAAGGTGAAGGAAGGACAGAAAAGAGGAAGAATACATCTCTTTGTCCACAGGAACTTGCATTTTATTAACCATCAAAACGAAGTTGGAGCAAGATTGTGAAGCAGAAAATATACATTGTTTTGTCGTATTTAAAAAGAAAAGGCTAGGCTAATTACAAAGGCTTCCTTGATTGAGTGTCTATGTCCACTTATTCTCTGTCATGTGATCCCTTTAATACTCAAGAGAAATGGCTTTTACCAGATTTCATATTTTGGTATTTGGCAATAATTCTGTTGTAAGAGTTTCAGATCTGAAGCAACTTCTCTCTCTCTGTCTCTCTCTCTCTCTCACTCTCTCTCTTTCTCTCTCTGTTTCCATATTGGGGTTTCTCTCATGTATTTTGTCCCTGGGGTTATGCCTCCTGAATTTTTGTTAGGTGTTCTGATTTTCAGTGGATGAGACTCAGGACTGATGAACATACAGAGACACATATAGAATCAGGGTTCCCGTGGGGCACAGTAGGGGAGGAAGGAGGTAAAGGGGAGCTGTTATCCAGGAGCCTAACAAGGAAGAGCATGTTTTAAAACTGATTGTCGCAGTACTTGTACAATGCTTGATATGATATATCAGGTGATAAGATATATGTACTAGCTCCCAAGAAAATGATTTTGAAAATAAAAAACAAAAAGAAAACTTGACCCTACATCTTATGTACCAGAAGTGTAGACCATTTGAGTTAACATTTTCTTCAAAGCCAGCTTCACATCTTTGTTTCTCAAAGTATAAATCAGAGGGTTAAGTGAAGGAGTGACAATATTATTTAATACCTGAATGACAGAATCCAGCCAGGGGCTAGACACTGGCCGGAGATAGATGAGCATCACTGGACCATAGAACAGAAGGATTGAAATCAGGTGTGCACTGCAAGTGGAGAAGGCCCGACGCCGACCTGCTGATGAGCTGATTTTCAATATGGAAAGGACAATGCGACTATAGGAAGTGATGATAAGGAAAAAGCATGTCAGAGTCACAACATCCACATTGGTAAAACTTACTGTCTGTGCCAGAGAAGTGTCAGCACAGGCCAGGGGGAGCATCACTGGGATGTCACAGAAGAAATTGTCTACCTCATTGGGCCCACAATAGGGCAACTTGAAAACGAGGAAGGCAAGTATACTGCCATGCAGACAGCCCCCTAACCAGGTTCCCAGTGTCAGGCCAGTGCACACCCTGTGGTTCATGATGACCATGTAGCGCAAAGGGTGACAAATGGCCACAAAGCGGTCATAGGCCATCACGGTGTACAGAAGACACTCTGTACCACCCAGAGTGTGGTAGAAAAAGAGCTGGGATGCACAGGCTTCATAGGAGATGATGCATCTCTGCCCTATTAGGCAAAGTATCATTTTCGGGGAGCTGACTGAAGGGAAAAAGATGTCAAACACTGAGAGGTTTCCCAGGAATAAGTACATAGGAGTGTGGAGGGTAGAGGAAGTCAAAACAGTGAGGAAGATGAGCAAGTTCCCCAGTAAGGTGAAGATGTAGAAGACCAGAAACAGAGCCAAGAGTAAGTGCTTCAGGCTTTCTGTATTAGGAATTCCCAACAAGACGAATTCTGCTACAAAAGTGTAATTTCTCATGTTTATGCATCAGGTGTTTCTGTAGAAGCAAAACAACAATCTTGGTGTGAGATCACAAATAAAAAGAAAATATATTCAAAACATCTATGGAATCTGCTTCAAGCAAATTAATGTGGAAAACAGAAAAGGAGAGAAGTAATAAATCTGGCTCTCCTACTAAACAGAATGCCATCTTCTGGAATGCTAAAAATTGGATAGAATAAAAGTGTGTCTTAATATAAAAAAAACTCTGATAAAATTCAGTCTTTCTCACCAGTATTGCATAGTTTATTAAATAAACTAGCATATTTCTGAAGCATCTCCCTCATAAAAATTTGTATCAAGGTGACAAACCCATTTTAATATCAATCAAATCATAATTAGTTTGTAGTTAAGCAAGTACATACATAAAAATTGTAACCAGAAGAGAAATGACATACACTTACGTTACCTATTTTAAACAATATTTTTACATACTTCCTTTATGTTAAAGAAGAAAGTTCAAATTTTATATGCATGACTCTTCCTACAAAACATGCAGAAATTGGATTTAGTGTAAAATAAGCATTGTATGAATAATATAAATAATTACTGTATCACACCAGACATTTGTCTTTCATCAGTTTTCTAGACTGCAGACCTCACAAATGCAAGTTACAATAATATCAAGATTATTTGTTTATTAATCAGTGCCAGGAATCCCAGAGAAGTCAAGCGAAGGCCTGGATTATATTTCCTGAAACCTCAGGTTCTCCTTTTGTAAGTATGCATGCACCCTGTTTGCCATGACGTCTCCAGGTGTAGACACTGAAACATAACTCTTTCAACTCTGCTCGTGATTAATATTTGTCCATAGGAAATAATCGGAAAAATTCTCTCATAGTAATTCATAACCGTATATTTCTTATTATTTCTGGCATCATTTTCATTTTAACAGAGGTAAAATTTTATGCAAGGAGAAAAGAAGAAGTTATAATTCCTGCAAGAATGAAGCAGAAGGTGTATTTTGAGAAGAGGAGCTTTCATACCATTCTTAAAATTCATCTGTATAGCCAGGCCCTACATTAAACTGATCCTGCCCAAAATGTTTTGGCTAAATTGAGATCCTAAAATATGACATAAACAGAAAGATGATATGACTCTTTTACAGTCAATTTAAACATTGTGTTTGTGCTACAATATTTTAATCTCACAGGCATTCATTCACCATCTACCATAAACCAGAGACTCGGTTACTTGCTAGGAAAAACATAGATGAATAAAATAAAGCACTATTACCTGAAGGTCTCTTCCAAGAGTCATGCAACACTGGTTGGCATCTCCATTTCCAACATTGAATACTTTTTAGTCCCTGAGCAATTATATGGTCTTTTAAAGTTTCATATCCTTAAATAATGAATAAAATGTAACAGTTAGTGTTCAATCCAATTAAACTACATAAGGCTGAAGTAAGTAAGCATGAGAGTGGAGAAATAGCCACAGGAATTAAGATGTAATTAGATGTGTGCTTTGAAAGGCTGTAGGATTTTTTGAAGCCACAGAAGAGACACACCGTTCCATTCTTCTAGGTCCTGAATACTTCCCCCCCCCACTATATGACCCAGTTCTACCTTGCAAATCCGGCTAGACCGGAGAACACACATGGGTACTGATAAGAGCTCCTGAAACATGGAATTCAGGACAGTAAGCCCCTCAGGAACGGTAGTGGGAATAGCAGTATCACGAGATTAGGGGGATGGGCGGGCAGGGGAAGGGGGAGAAAGGTGGAACCCAGCAGCAAGTTGGCTATATAGCGCCCCCACCAAGGGAACGAATAAGAGAACTGTGGGTGAAGGGAGAGGACAGACAGTATAAGATGCAAAATAATAATAATTATTATTATAATCGATCCATGATTCACGAGAGTGGGAGGGTGTGGGAAGAAGGGGGAAAAGAGGAACTTATACCAAGGGCTCAAGTAGAAAATGTTTGGAACTAATTATGGCAACATCTGTACAAATATGCTTGATACAATTGATGTGTGAAATCCTGTAAGAGCCCCCAATGAAATGATTTTTTTAAAAGAATAAGACGACACACTTTGTAGGAGAACACTATTTTCACCAGACCTACAATAGTGTGTTATTATAAATTTCCTGGCAAAAATATAAAGATCACATTGGAGGGAAAAGTGCACAAGTTTTCCCTTCCTGTGAACCTTTTTACATAGCTCAGGATGCACAGGTATCCACATACAATATGTCTTAGGCAAAGGCATATGTCGGACCAATTATCTTAGATATACTTTCAAATATCTCTTCACTCTTCCTCTACAATGGTTACTAAATGCCTGTCTCCATCCAAACCTGTTCTCAAGAAAGAATCTGACATTAGTTCAAAGAAAGAGTCGAGAGACAAATACTACTGAATTCTAAAGAGTCATTTGGGGAAAAAAATGAATTCTCATTACAGAAACTTCCAGCAGAACACATTATCTTATCTCTTAGGAAAACAGAAGAAAATATTTTTTCTCTTTTAAGAGTTATTCTGGAAAAAACCCCAGATATTTTCTTTCAACTCTCTATTTTAAAATTCCTTATCTTTTTATAAATTATGTACATTTCACCATTATGATAATGATAGAATGCAAATATATGTACTGGTTAAAGAAAGCTATCTTGTTGAAGGAATACTGGTTGGATTTTATTTTGTGTATTTACTTGTTTTGTTTTTTAAGAAGACTCGATTTTAAAAATGGAAATAATATCTACTTTTTCTATTACTCATATGACTCATAGCAGAACAATCCAACCCTTTAAATATTACCCATTTTGCTTCCACAAACCTTCAAACACACGCATGCACATATATAAGACGTCTATCTTTAGTTTCTTTCTCAGCACTGGATTGCTGATGGATCGTTCAATTCAGAGACATGTAAAATTATTTTAAATTACCTAATATTCCTCCTTTAGTTGTTTGAGCAGGGGAAATGATGCAAACCAATGAAGAGTAATGGAAAGAGAAAGAGGGGACGGAAAGTAAAGAGAAAGATATAAGCAAAATAGAGATCATTAACAGCATGTAAACCCTCAGACATGTGCCCGCTTACAGGGAACAACATGCAATATGCACTTAAAGAATATGACCCTCAAGCCAAAATTTATTTAGCACAAAATGCCAATTCTTAGACCCAAGATTTTGTAGCTTTTCCTCTTGAATTCAAGATACACATAACCCACAGTCAGCTCTGCGGTGTAGTCTGATCTTAAAATCCTGGATTTTCGATGTTCTCCAAACTGAAGGGTATTAATAGGTCCGGGTTTGTTTTGAGACAACATCCCCAGTGCCCTAATCCCCAGACAGTAAAGGAAGTAATTAAATAGATACTTATTTTGCTTTCCTTCTATGCCCGTTGAATTCTTTACCTCATTATTTCATAATATATGACATATTCATTATAAAAGTAGCATAGTAAACTCTTTTTAAGCATTTAAGAAGGCAAGATAAAAAATACTTCCACTACCTTAACATTAACAGTGTTACCATCTTGGTGTGCTTTTTCCATTATTCTATCATGTCAATATGGTATATTTTTAAACTAGTTATGAATATACTATATATGCAAATTTATCTTTCCCTTTTAATGGATGCTTAATTTATAATTTAATAGAATATTTGCTTAACTGTCAAACAATCATTTTAATGGTAATCTTTGTTTCACTGTGCTTAATTTACTCAAGCATATTCAATTTTCTAGTGTTTAATTTTGATAGCGATTTTCTGTATTTTTCTAGATAGATGTAGATGGATGTTGTGCTATTAGGTGCAGTCAAGTTGGTTATGACTCATAGTTCCCCTTTGTTCAACAGAACAAAGTACTACCCAGTCCTGCACCATCCCCGCAATTGTTATGTGTGAGCCCCTTGTTTCAATCACTGTTACAATCCGTGTTGTTGTGGGGCTTCCTCTTTTTGGGGCCCCTGCACTTTACCAAACAGGATGATCCTCTCCAGGGGCTGACCTCTCTTGGTAACACTTTGTCTCCAAAGGACTTGAAGAGAAATCTCAACATCTTAGCTTCTAAGGAGCATTCTGACTGAAATTTTGGGGGACAGATTTGCTTGGTTTTTTGGCAGTTCGCTTTCAATGTTCTTCGCCAGCATCATTATTTACATAATTTTTGATCTTACAACTTTCACATCTGTATGTGGTGACTGAAAATACCATGTCTTGGGGCAGGCGTGTCTTAGTTATCAAAGCAAGATCTTTGCTTTTCAACATTTTAAAGAGGTCTTATGCAGCAGGTTTACACAAGCAGATTTAATGTGTCATTTGACATCTTGACTACTGCTGCCATGAATATTGATTGCAGATCCAAGCAATATAACATCCTTGACAATTTGAATCTTTTCTCCATTTATAATAATGTAAGCTTTTTGACTTCATAATTTCTTCCACTTGCATGAACTACTCAAAGATTAAGAGAAATTTTCAGAGAATCTTCTGACATCCACTTTGATCTTTTCTTTCTTCCCTTTGTTCCATGGGGCTAAGTATAGGATCAGGAGGCTGTCATAGGTGGAACTGAGTGTCACCAAGTCTCCACAGTCTTCTGGTACACACAGGATTCTTAGTATCACATTCACAGACCTAGTAGTGGCTGAATACTCAGTAAAAGCAGAGCAGAAGGAGTCTACCACTGCCCTGGGCATGATCAAGCTGGTTTCGGACTACTTTTCAAAACAGGGGAGCAACCAGGGTACACATTCTGTGGCTCCATGGCTGTGAGCCTGAGAACAACAAGGTGGGGTTACTTTTAAAGTGGTCGAGTAGCTAGTTGTACACATTCATGGCTCTATAGTTTTGGTCCAAATATGCTGGCATAGGGCTAATTTATAAAGCACATCCAATATGTATATGCTCATGGATTCTGAAGCCTTCTGAGTTACCTTAGCGCTCTTTTTTTTGATGTGGCAGAATGACAGCACATACATGTTCACAGGTCCCATGTTTCTGGATCCAAACATGCTGGTTTAGCACTAATTTCAAACCAGCAGAATAATAGGGCATAAATATGTAGAATCTGCATTCCTAAAGGCACATGAGTCCAGGACCTGATAAACATGAAGCATTCACCAGCTCATGACATGAGTTTGTTTTTCATTTTTATCTACTTATTTATTATATTAATCCTATTATTTTGGGATTTTGTTTTTAAATTTTTGTTTTTTGTTCTCATGCTTGTTTGATGGCTTGGCTGTTTTTTCTTGTTGCAGATTCATCTTTTATTAAAAGATAATTATTTTATTCATCACCCTGACAATGACAACTGTCAGCATACAACTTGGCCACGGTATTATAACCTTGATAGTTACACATAGTTCACAGCCACCTGATCAAGAAAATCCTACAAGAAACATTAGAAACCATACAAAACCGCAAATAGAAATCCAGATGACTAATACTAAAGGACAAGAAATAGATAATATAGTGAAAGAGCAAATCAGTACATTGAAGCAATGGAAAGCCAAATCAGAGAGCTTAAAGACAATTATTGCAACACCAACTATGAGATTAACAATCCATTAAATGTGCAAAAAATCCAAAGGAAGTCTAAGAATTATATGGAAGACTATCGGGAGGAATAACATGCATGAATTAGAGAATGGAAGGACACAACTCTTCCCACCCCCCACCCCCAAAAGATCCGATAAAAGTGTCCAAATGCTTCTGGAATAGAACTTCCCAATAATCTTGAGAAATGATAAACCAACCATGTAAGAAGTTGAAAGAACCCCAAACAGGATTTACCCTAAAATAAAATCACCATAACATATCCTGGGCAACGTGTCTAAAGCCAAGGCAAGGAAAGAATCCCAAGAGTAGCTAGGGGGAAGTAAAAGAAAAAGTCACCTACAGAAGGTAACCAATAAGCATATGTTCTGATTTTTCAGCAGAAAGCGTGTAGACTGGTAGGCAATGGGACAGCATGTGTAAAGCTCTGAAAGAAAAGAGCCAAAGCAGAATGCCATGTCCAGCAAAATGTCCCTTAAATATGAAGGACAAGAAAGGCATTTCCTTGTAAATAGAAATCAAAGGAATCTGTAGAAACAAGACCAAACTTACAAAAATACTTAAGGGAATTCTTTAACTAGAGAATCAACAGTAGCAGTCATCAGCCTAAGCCTAAGAGCAACATACAAAACAACAGCATTCAGAAATGAACCCAATTATTGTAGTATTCAAAGAAAAACAAACCTATAACACTGAAAATAGGGATACAGACATATCAACTCACAAGAAAGATAAGTAAAAAGTAAATAGTAGGATGAGGTAGATACAAAATATTTGAACAAAGAGAAAGTAAAATGAGTTTCAAGAGAGATAAGCCTGTTTTCTATATTAGGAAAAAAAAATCCCAAACCAAGATAACTTCAAAGAAAATGAATAAGCCTCATCAAAATAAAAAGAGGGGATCACACAATGATTGTTTTTGTTCCTTGGTGTCTGCTACATGGTCCATTCAACACCTTGTATTCGCCTAGGCCGTGTGCTTCTTCTCTGTGGACTTTGTTGCTTCTGAGCTAGATGGCCGCTTGTTTGCCTTCAAGCCTTTAAGACCCCAGACGCTATTGTGTGATCAACTTCCTCACATAAACGCTGAAGACAAAGGTGTGCATAAGCATGTGTTGTGGAGAAGGCTGATGGTGCCCGGCTACTGAGAGATATAGCATCTGGGGACTTAAAGGCTTTAAAGTAAACAAGCAGCCATCTAGCCCAGAAACAACAAAGCCCACACGGAAGCAGCACACCAAGTAGGTGATCATGAAGGGCAGAGGAGACCAGGTCTCAAACAACAAAGGCGGGTGGTAGTGGTGGGAATCACATCACCGTGAATGAGGGGGAATGCGTGATGGGGACCCAATGTCCATCTGTAGACAGCTGAACATCCCTTCCAGAGGGGTAGTGGGGAGGAGATGAGTCACTCAGGATTCACTGTAGCAATAATGAAACTCAAAACCTTCCTCTGATTCCTGAACGCTTCCTCCCCTCCCAATTATCATGACCCCAATTCTACCTTGCGGATCTTGTTATAGCAGAGGATGTACAGCGGTGCAGTAGGGATCTGGAAACACAGGGAATCTAGGACGGACGAACCCCTCAATACCAGCGGTGGGAGTGGCGACACCAGGAGGGAAGGGGGTGTAGAAAGGGAGAACCGATCTTGGAGATCTATGTGTAACCTCCTCTCTGGGAGATGGGCAATGGGAAGGTGGGTGAGGGGAGACGACGGGCAGTGTAAGACAAGATAAAATAATTATTTATAATCTATTAAGGGACCAGGGGGAGGAGGGGAGCGGGGAGGGAGGGGAAGGCGAAAAAAGGGAAACCGAGCTGATTCCAGGAACCCAAGTGGAAGGTGAATTTTGAAAATGACGAGTGCAATGAATGTATAAGGGTGCTTTGCTCAATTGATGTATGTATGGCTTGTGGTAAGAGTTGTATGAGCCCCAATAAAAAGATTTATTAATTTAAAAAATTGAGAAAAAAATAAAAAGAGGGGAAATCACAAAAACCAAGTAGACAATAAAACACCAGCAAAGAAAAATAAATACAAGCAAACCTAGAAACCAAATGAACTCAGGAGAGAAAATTAGGAGGAGCAAAGAAGTCGGTAACAGCAATTACAGCAAAACAGCAAAGTGACAATAATGGCCTAGTGGGTGACACATTGATCTGCACATGAAAGGTCAGCAGTCCAAATCCATGAGACACTATTTAGGAGATGGAGGAGGGTTTCTACACTTTCAGGAACCCACAGAGGCTGTGCTACTTTGTATTATTGGATCACTGTGAGTTGGAATCACACAATGGTACTGAGTTTTGGATCAATAATAGCACTGTATGTAAATGGATTAAATGCACAAATTAAGAGACAGAGAGAATAAAATGGATATAAAATCAGGACGCATCAATATGCAGATTCTTCATTCCAGTTGGAACCTTGTAAGTCCGCATCCATAAGTGAAGGCTAGTCAGGACAGGCTGTCCATAAAATTAGCAGCAAAATGCACCAATGGACAGGCTAAAAAATATTCTCTTCATCTGTTGGGTTCTGGTCATCTCACTGTGGGCAGCCTCACTTAGCCTCACGGAGGTGCCCACTAACACATTATGATCCAGGAGTGGCGTCTGAACCCAGACAGACATATGTGCATTGTATATGTTAGTCTAGGTACTTTAGAGAAACAAATCCACAGAAACTCATGAATAAGAGAGAGTTTTATATAAAGGTCATGAAAACATCCCAACCCAGTGCTTCCCAAACCCACAAGTCCAGCATTAACCCGTATGTCCAACACCAATCCACAAAGTCCTCCTCCATCTTCCAAAACACATGCAATAGTGCCGATTGCAGGAGGAAAGCAAATCAGTTAGCGTATAAACATTTCAGCGTTGGCAGAGGTCTCTACACGGCTGCTCCAGCACCCAGGGCTGCATCGGGGTAGGTTCATGTGGCTTCTCCTCAGCGATGTCTTGCCAGAAGTGAGCTGTGCCAGCTGAAGCAGGGAACTGGCTAAGGCAGCTGCACCCTGGTCCGACCATCACAAAGAAAGAGACCCATGAACTCAAAAGGCAAGGCTTACCAAGCCATTTATCCCTCCGCCATTCAATGAACCCCACATGTGTTTATCGGGTAGGTTGGCACCATAAGCTAACCACCTCAAAGGCCTTATGCCTCTGACTGCATCAAGTCTGGGCAGGACTCTGACAGCCATTTTGACTAAGCAACATGGTCTCAGCAAAGTTCAAGGGGGTGATTTCATCCCCTGAGCTCAAATTTTACATTTATCACATGTTTTGTTTGTTGTTGCTTTTTTTTGCCATTTCAAACTGGAATAACCAAAGAGAACAACCAAGGAAAAGAATAAAAACTTCCACTTCCCAAGTTTTGCCCAGAAAACACCATAGTGGACTGCATGGCCCAGTCTGACCACTAGCTAGCCGAAGAAGAAACTACTATGAGGCAGAGGTCAGACAAGCATCTGCTCTCCATCTTCATGACTTGTTTCTTTAGTACCCACGAAAAGGTACCATAATGTATTAGGCTGGCTTGATTAGAGGAAGAAATCCAGAGACACTCATATAAGAGAGAGCTTTATATCAAAGAGCAATTGTATATTAAGAAAGCATCCCAGCCCCGTCCAGATAAAGTTGAAAAGTCCGATATTAGCCCATATGTCTAATACTAGTCCGTAAGTTTCTCTTCAGACTCACATAGCCACTAGCAATGATGCCGAATACAGGAAGAGATCAGAGGCCAGTGGGTGAAAAGTCTTGTTGCTCGAATGACAGTGGAAGTATCTCCAGGGCTTTTCAGCAGGAGGGTAAAGCAGAGAGAGAGTGTGTGACCCTCCTCTAGAGAGAAAGGGTAAGTTCCCAGAATCCTCATGAGAAGGTCACACCCACAAGGAGGCATCATTGGCAGGTTAGAATCCATCCCTTCCCTCTTTTTTTCCCCACAAAAGTAAACAGTATTGTATTTTAAGCAATTGACATTATATGTTGGGATTTGGGGGCTTTTTTGGGCAAACCACACGTTGACATGAGATTATGTAACTACCACATAGAGTTTTAATTCTTATTTGTCAATTTTGATCTTTTAATTTTTCTTTTAAAATTTAAAAGACAATTCACTGTACACATTTTATTTAGTTTTGTACACTTAGTATGATTGAGACTGTTTTCTACTTGAACCATTTTAAATAAAACAAAATAACCTAATTAATTCAAGTGTTTAAATATAGCAATAATATAGATCCACAGACATACTAATTCTAGTCAGGTATATAATTATGATATTTCTGTTTTTAAAATCCACAATTATGTTTAGTAAATTATACAGTCATAAAGCTCAGATTTGGCTGAAATGCATAAATTTGTAGCAAAGCTTTGTAGTTTCGAAATTAAAAAAATTTCCAATAAATGGACACAAGTCTTTTTCCACCTTTGTGTCATATTACTGGATCCTCCACCAATGTTACATGAGGAAAAAGAAGAAAATCAGGCTTCTCTCATTGAAGATGAGATTGTTAAGGTTTATTGTGCCAACCTGGCCAATAAACACATGTGGGATTAATTGAAGTGTGGAGAGATGAATGGCTCAGTGAACTTCACCATTCTGGTTCTCGGGTCTCTTGCTTTCTAATGGTCAGGCCGGGGTGCAGCTGCCTTAGCCAGTTCTCTGCCTCAGCTGGCAAGGCTCACTTCTGCGAGACATCCCCGAGGAGAAGCCACATGGACACATGTTGCAAGATATCTGTGAGGAGAAGCTGCATCATAGCCTGCTGCAGCCCTGGGTGCTGGAGCAGCCGCGTGGAGACCCCTGCCAGCGCTGAGATGCTTTCATGCTGACTGGTTCCACTTTCTTCCTGCATTACACGCCATTGTGTGTGGTTTGTGAGATGGAGGACTTTGTGGATTGGTGTCGGACATATGGGCTAATGTTGGACCGATGGGCTTGGACAACACGGGGTGGGAATGCTTTCTTAAGGTACACTGACCCTTTCTATAAAACACCCTTTTATATACATAAGAGTGTGTGTGGATTCGTTTCTCTAGTCTCCCTAGACTAACACAGAAGGTGATATTTCTCCCTGCGTCACTATTGGCCCACGAACAAATAGGTCTTGACAGGGGTGTGAATAGTTCTCTTACAAGCCACCTATGTAACCTTGCCAACAGTCATGTGAGGTGTGTAGGATCATTCCTCATATACCTATGGAGAAACTAAAGGTCAAGTAACTTTTCCAAACTCAACATCTGCCTGTTACCTTGTCAAAAATGGCAAAAGGTAAACTTAACCTTGAGTCTGCGATTTTGCCACACTGTGAGGAAGCAACTCCAGGTGCATGGACCCGAGGAGTGCTACTCTGTAGCACATGGGGGCATCGTGAATCCAGAGTAACTTGATGGTAGCTAACAATAACAGTAACCAGCCTTCTAAGTTTCATTTTATTAAAATTGAGGTAGATAAATTAATATGCAGTTTCTTAATACAAAAACAGAATCTTTGACTCTCTGATACTTACATAGCTCTTTATGGAGTAGATTAGATTCTATAGTAGGAAAAAGTGTGTCCAGTGATTTTTAGCCTCAGTGTGAGCTATGCTCAGATGAAGTGGAAACAAAACTCAATTTTAGTCATGTTTCTGGTTGTAAGAAAAGGATCCAGTGTCCTGAGCCTCCAAAGCCAATCATTATTGCCTTGCCTATATGACTATTTCCAATCTCTAACTGGGTACAGTTCCCTCCTGAGTTACTTGTTGAATAGCATTAGGGATAATTTTGTTGGTGTTTTCAATGTTCATGGGCCAGTACAGCCCAAGAAGAATCTGGGCACTTCCCAAAACTCAGACCCAATTAAAGAGAGTAATCACTGGAAGAGAGTTGCTTTCCATGAAACAGGAGCTTTGGAGGAAGAAACACATGCTCTTTGGTGATTTGTTTGGTTGTTTGTTTTGCTCCCTACTGAAACAGCCGAACTCCCAGATTAAGAGAACATATGCATAAACACAGACTCTAGATGTGCTCAGGAGTAGAAATAAAAATACCCCATTTAATGAAAATGTAGATCCCAGGGGAAAACCCTAGAGGAATTCTCCAGAGAAATCTAATTTTAACTACTTTAGGGTGAGAACAGGCAGTCACAAACTTTATTTGGCAAACATAGAATTGTGCCACGTGCACCCAAACATTCCATAGCTCTCAAGGGATAAAGATAATCAGGTCCCTAGATGGTCCCAGGATAGAGCCCAGGGTAAAGTTAGCATACTGCACAAAAATGAGTCACATAACAGCAAAAAAAATCTTCTTGATCTTTTTATTTTAAAAGAGAAGTGTAAAACTTATTTTAAAACTTTAAAAATACAAAAGCAATTTATTCAACCTTATTTACATAGTTATTAGCATTTAAAACAACCCCCGACCCCCAAAAAGAGAGAGTAGAATATTTCCTGAAATTTTTGGAAACATCTTTGGTATTTGAGCTCACTTTAGAATTCCTTTTTTTGTTTTTTTAAAAATCATTTTATTAGGGGCTCATACATCTCATCACAATCCATACATACATCCATTGTGTGAAGTACATTTGTACATTCGTTACCCTCATCATTCTCAAACATTTGCTTTCCACATAAGCCCCTGGCATCAGCTCCTCATTTCCCCATTCTCTGCCCCCCCCCGAACCCTTGATAATTTATAAATTATTATTTTGTCATATCATACAATGTCTGACATATACCTTTACACACTTTTCTGTTGTCTGCCCCCAGGAAAGAGGTTATATGTAGATTCCTGTAATCAGTTCCCCCTTTTACCCCACCCACCCTCCCTCTATCCTCCTGGTATCACCACTCTCATCACTGGTCCTGAAGGGATCATCCGTGCTGACTCCCCTGCGTGTCCAGTTCCTATCGGAACCAGTGTACAACCTCTGGTCTAGCCAGATTTGTAAGGTAGAATGGGGCTCATCATAGTGGGGGGGGGAGAGGAAGGGGAAGAAATCACTTAAGAATTAGAGAAAAAGTTGTATGTTTCATCATTGCTACACTTCACCCTGACTGGCTCGTCTCCTTTCAGTGACCCTTCTGTAAGGAGATGTCTAGTTGCCTACAGATGGGCTTTAGGTCCCCACTCCGCACTCCCCCTCATTCACAATGATATACTTTTTTGTTCTTTGATGCCTGATACCTGATCCCTTTGAAACCTCATCATCACACAGGCTGCTGTGCTTCTTCCATGTGGACTTTGTTGCTTCTGAGCTAGATGGCTGCTTGTTTACCTTCAAGCCTTTAACCCCAGATGCTATATCCAAACAACATATTTCATTTGATAAATATGCTCTATAAGACCTTTTTAAAGTGTTGGACCACAAGGATGGCATTCTGAATACTAAAGTCTATGTGACCCAAGCCAGGGTATTTTCAATAGCTTAATATGCATATGAAAGTTGAATGATGAATAAAGGAGATGAAGAAGAATGGATACAATTGAATTATGGTATTGATAAAGAATATTGAGAACATTATTCTGCTAGAAGAACACACAAACCTGTCTTGGAGGAATTATGATCTTTAGAAAGAAACAAGACTTTGTCTCATGTAATTTGGAAAGATCAATCCCTAGACAAGATGATCAGGCTTGGAATTGTGGAAGGTAAACAAAAAAAGAGAAAGACCTCCAAGGAGATGGATTAACAACACAGAGACAACAAAAATGGGTTCAAACACAGCAATGATTGTGGGAACGATGCAGGATTGGGCAGTGGTTCTTTCGCAGGGATGAGGTGGAATTGACTCAATGGCCCCGAAAACTTGAGTCTGAAGCAACTCTGTTATAGAGGGTTTGGTTTGAGGCGAAAAATGAAAAAGATGTTATAGCTATTTTAAAGAAGGACATGAAGTCATAGACTATCAGATATTGAATATTAGCAAAAGTATCAACTAGTAAATTGCTTTTGTTCTTACTGCAATATCTATAATTGATGTAAAATCATTCAAGCTTTCCTTTTGTCATTTCGAGGAAACTAAGGTAAAGAATGCAAATTCCACAATACTTCATTGTGTTCATGTAATAAGTGGATCTCTCCTTGGAGAAAGAGGCAAAT
Organism: Tenrec ecaudatus; assembly: GCF_050624435.1. Classification (NCBI taxonomy): domain Eukaryota; kingdom Metazoa; phylum Chordata; class Mammalia; order Afrosoricida; family Tenrecidae; genus Tenrec; species Tenrec ecaudatus. The sequence goes on along the minus strand of NC_134533.1, from coordinate 124,348,290 downwards.
TTCTACTCTTGAAAGAAAAACAGTCTTGGAAATCCAAAGGAGCAGTCGCCCTCTCCTATAGGGTCACCACGAATCAGAAGTGGCCCAATGGCAATGGCTTACAGTTTTTGTTTTAGCGCCTGTACACAGAAAGAGGCAATCTTTGGAACAGAATGGGGAGATACTGAAGGTTTAAAATCAGGAAAGGTTTGCGGTAGGGTTGTGTCCTTTTAGGGTATTATTCAATGTGTATGCAGAGCAAATAATCTGAGAAAACTGAATATATGAAAAATAAATCAGCATCGGGATTAGAAGAATCCTTAACAATCAATGATAAACAGGTTATACACTTTGCTTGTTGAAAGCCAAGAAGACTTGAAGCACTTACTGATGAAGATAAAACCCTACTGTCTTCTGTACGGATTATAATTCAATGTGTAGAAAACAACACATTGGACCAATAAACAACATCATGATAGGTGGAGAAAATAGTGTAGACAAAACCAGGATACATATATATATATATATCTTATTGAGAAGGAATATAACAGGTATTTAGTCCACATAGCAGTACAGAAGGTTCAGTTTAAGTCACTTCTATGGAACAGTTAAGATAATGGAAGTCCTTCAGCTCACGTGGGCTGCCAGGTCCAAGGTCAAAGAAGCAGACAGGAGAGTCCTTCCTGGGGCAAGGCAAGCAGAGTGTGCCCACAGGCAGCAAGCAGCAGTGTGGGTCACCAAGAGTCTAGCTCAGGATCTTAGTGAAGCAGGCCCAGATGAGATATCAAATGCAAGAAAGGCAAGATCTACCAGCCTCAAGCTCAAGTGATGTACCCATCAGCAGCGTGGTGAAGAAAGTCTCGAAGGAACCTCAAGTTCTACCCAAACGATTCAGAGCTTGGTCCAGCCTACAGATAGTGTAGCTCACAGGTTGAGGCAGAGGACTAGCTCCAACAGAAGTTCACATGCTCCAGCACCCCCCAATCACCAGAGAGCAAGAGAGGAGGCAGTGTGTGTGTGTGTGTGTGTGTGTGTGTGTGTTGCAGAGCCATATATCTCTACCCTCCAATAAGGAAGATCAAAGAATTGATAGACTTGAATTGTACTGGTGAAGAATATATTTTTAAAATCATTTTATTTGGGGCTCATATAACTCTTATCACAATCTATGCATACATATATATCTATACATATATTTACATATGTAAATGCCTTTATTTAGAACTCTATAAATGCCCTTTGCCTCCTAGCTCTTCCCTCTATTTCCTTTTACTTTCCTCTTGTCCCACTATCAGGCTCAGCCTTCATTTGGGTTACAGTAATTACTTACACCCTCCTCACCACTGATTTGGATCAATGTTGTTCCCTTCACCCTGGGTTTGCTGACACCATTTCCTTTCCCCCCACCTCCCCCTCTCCCTTGTCCCCCTGGAACTGTTGGTCCCATTGTTTTCTCCTCCAGATTGTTCATCCAGCTTCTTATTTAGACAGACCGGTGGAGATAATAACAAGTGCAGAAGAATATTAAAAGCAAAACTTGATCTTTCTTGGAAGAAGCATGACCATTGTGCTCCTCAGAGTCAAGGGTGGCGATACTTCTTCCTAATTTTTACATGTTGTCAGAGGAAACCTGCCCCGGAGAAAGAGTTCATGTTTGGTAGGTAGAGAGGCAGCAGCAAATGAGAGGAAGGCCTTCCAGGAGATGGACTGAAACAATGGTTGCCACAACCAGCAAGTGAAGGTGTCACAGACCTGGCCAGTGTTTCTATTGTGCATAAAGTTGGAAGCAACTAGATGGTACCTAAAAACAAACAAACAAACCACTTTATAAAATCTGATCTCTATTATCAAAAATAAGGAGTGGCAGGGGTTGGTGGTAGTTGGTGATAGTTGTTTTTCAGTCAATTCCAAATCATCCCCTTCAATCTCCACCTGTTGGGGGAAGGGGTGCGGCAGCATGGCTGAGGGTATTAGCCAATCTTTGTGGATGAAATCAGGTGACTTGATGTCATTGGTGCCTAACCAGGTTGCCCTTCACCTGGGCCTAGGAGACTTTTGCCTTTGGTCTGAGCATGCCCAGATTTGGATAGTCCCATTAGGTGTTCCTGATTTCTTTCCAACCCCTTTATTGTCTCTATCCATTCTCACATTCCTATTTCATAGTAACAGAGCTTCAAAGGAATGCATGGCCCCTTAGAAACAAGAATAACAATCTCGCTTACTTTGTGGCATGGTCAGCTGATTTTTGTTTAGTGTAAGCATTCTGTGGAGACAACACCCTCTATGCCTAATCTTTCCACCTTTCACATCAGCCTCAGAGCCATGGCTTTCCTCTCCATGTGATTAGTTTATTTTGCCTTTGTCCTGTTTAAGGACACCCAGAGGAAAGGGTTTCTATAGAAAATGTTTGAATCTGAAGTCTTTTAAGCCTAGTTCAAAATCAAACATTCACTTTAAAGACATCCTGACCCAAATCACTACACCTGTCACTTTTCTTTCAACCAAAGTTACAAATCTTTCCTTTCCTTTTCAAAGCAAGGTTTGCTAAGTTTGAATGGCAAAAGATATTGCTGGGTAGAGGGGCAGACTATCTTATGAACTGATATCCAATGGTCTAAGTAAAAGGAGAGTAGAAATGAGCAAATCTTGTTAAAATTGTCCAATAATTGATCTTCAGTATTTCTCCCTCCTTTTCTCTTTATAAGCTCTATTGTGTCTTCCTTATCCAAGTTATTTGCTTTTTTCTGGAACTAAAATGGCCTTCCCATATGCATATTGAATAATTTCTCAGACTAAATCTTATGTTCAAATTCCCATTAGTATGAATTAGTTATAAAACTATGCATTGAGTACTTAATTGTTTATGCTACCTAGGAACTCCTATCCATAGTGCTGCTCGCAGTTGAAAGTGGTTGTGACCAGCTCTTTACAACTGCTGATTTTGGAAGAGGTTCACTCGTGATGGTGTCACCCGAAAACTGAGCATCACAGACCTCTCTGACACAGTTCAGTCATGATTTCAACATTCTTTCCCCAGCCGTCTCAGAATTGTTATTGCTACAACTTCTAAGTGCAGAGCTAAATCTAGGTATGTTCACTCAAATTGTGACATCTGCTGGCCAACATGGACTATTTCGTCTTGATTCTGAATCCTACATAAAGGGTCGGATTCAAAACCAAGAGTCATGAAGCTGTAAATAGAAGAAGGCGTTATTGATCTACCAAAATCAGAAATTGAAAGGTCACTGGAAAATGCTCCTCCCCCCAACCCTAAGCTTTTTCTTAATTACATTTGCCAGAGGGATGAATGATGTTTATGTTTTATTGTTATTAATACTGTCGTATGAATCCTTAAAGATCATATAATCTAGCCTATTCAGTTTATTATTAATTTTGGAAACAAATCAATTGTGGCTGAATTAATAGCTGCCCTCCGGAGAGAGTGACCCCAAGGCCTACCAAAAGGAACATCCAAGGACACTTCTAATGGGAGCTGCCACTGATGCGGGAAGTTCAGACACTGGAAGTGAGAAGGTTCCAGATCTAAGAAATCCCCCCAAACTGGCCCCTTTATACCAGAACAATGGTCATTGAAAGGGTGTTGAAGGCCATTAAGACTCAGCCTTGAAATGGCTGAGAAGTGTCATGAGCTATGTGTCAGTGTTTGCTGATGAGGTACAGGGGCTTAAGGCCAGGTCTAGTCTACAGTGCCATGCTGTATATCCATGGATCTGTGTTACTCCTAAACAGTACAACAGCAGTCCGCATAGCTGTTAAAGTGAAGAATCATCTTCAAGGTATTTGGCACAATGCTAATGAGTCTTTAGATTTATTACAATACCATCAAGAAATATTAGCCATAAAATGCTAAGGCTCTTGATTTTGATGCCACTAAGGTTTACTGACGATTGGCTCCAGCATTTTCGATCTGCTTTCCCTTCATTAGGAAATCTCGGAGGCCTACCTCACATGCTTATGTCCATGGTCACAGCAGGAGTATGTGTATTGTTGATCTTATGCATACTCCCTATGATACTGCACAAGGTTATGGTTGAATTATTGGCCTTAAGAACAAAGCTTCATGAAGTGCACTTGCACATTTTGCCCCATCCTCAAATAGGGGTGTAAGGTGGAGGCTGGTTAGTCAAAGATGGGTAAGATTGAGTCTGAGTCTCCCAACCTAAGACAGGTCATAGTCGCCTGGAGCACTGTGACTGATGACAGGTAAGGGCGATTTCAGCACTTGACAAACTAAGACAGGCATATTCATCTGCCGACATTTTGAGTACAAATGTCTTCAGTAAATAAAAACGGGGTAGATTTTGAAGGCCATTAAGACTCAACCTTGAAATAGCTGAGAAGTCTCATGACCTATGTGTCAGTGTTTGCTGATTTCTTCTGTGACTCTACGTTTTGAATAGACTGTCAGGGACAAGAAAGTATGCAAGGTCTGGGAAAAACTGGTTGTTTAATTTTCTCAAGGGTGTCTGGCTTGGCAGAAGATAGAGTTGCTATGTGCATCAAATGTGCTTGCTTAACAATGAGATCATTAACCCCGGGTTGTTTCTGCATGGATATAAGGAGTGTGTAGAATAAGCTGGGGTGCTTTAGTCCATCAGACTGTTGTCCTCCCAATACTTTGTCTCTTTTTCTCCCCTTCATCCTCACTCCCCCTATCAGGAGTGTTTGACTCGTCGGCTGGCTCCGACAGGAGGATCAGAAAGATTTAAGGTTGGCAACCTCAACTACCATGACCCTGGACTTTTGGGGTCCTTCCATTTATCTATTATCAATAGTATGGCCATCAATGGGGACTGTGGTATGGAAAGGTGAGATGAGTCAGAGTCGACTTGACAACACAAGACACCTAGCAATAGGAGAGTCAGAAATTGGAAACGCCCTATGTGTTCATCTATAGATGAATGGATAAAAAATGTGGTACTATATATAATGGAATATTACTCAGCCAACATGGGAATAAAGTCGTGATGGATGGATCATAAAGACATTGTGCTATGTGAAATAAGTCCATCACAAAAGGACATCAATTGTAGGACATCACTTAGATAAAAAGTAAAAACAGACAAATGTATAAAGTCCAAAGTTTATTAGTGGATACCAGAATCTGGTGGACGAGGGAAAGTGAGGGTTAAAGATTATGGGAAAAATATATTATGAGTAGGATTGCACAAGAACTTACTGTAATTGCTTTCAATAACTTGAACAATTAAAAAAGATTTGGATATGGAAGATTTGTGTGACACATGTATTCACAATGACCAAAACAAAAGACAGAATGACTGCTCAGGCTGCTTATGGACAGCCCCAGATCTCTTGAGATTTAGGTTCCTTGTTTTAAGGTCATAGTTTATCTGGTTCCCCAATTAATTGGGCCAATAATATGTTGGTTGCTCCTGTTCTACTATCTTTCTTTTTGTGTCGGGCCTGGGACCTTAAAGGCTTGAAAGTTCCTATCAAAGGTACAACAGTGGTTTCTATGTTGGAGACAAAGAGGAAGGGGAGTCAAGAATAGGAGGTGGTTATGGACGTGGCTAATTGTTTTTATGAATAAGTATATCCTTTTGCCTGAGACCATGAGAATGGTATGGTGTCCTTCTCCCACTTCTGAACACTTGATTAAATATTCTATAGAAGAATATTAATCAAAGAGAAGAAATGCAGAATAGAATTTTAAATTCTCATGAACTTTCTAGAGCCATAGAAGCAGAATGAACCCCTAAAACTATGTCCTGAGATAAACTTTGAACCAGAAGCCAAAAATGTTCAATGAAATCTTCTTTTTTTTCACATGAAATATTCATAAAACCAAATTATAATTTAGTTTAACGAGTAAAATTTGTCTTCCATGACATTAAATTCTTTTAAGAACTATCCGTATGGAACGAAATTTACAACTTGAAACATTAGAAGGAACCTGAGTGGACTGTGAATTAATGGGAGGAACAACAGAAAAAGAGAGTGAAAATGATTGCGCAATCCTCAAACTGTTATAAATACCAATGAACTGTAAGCGTATAAATGTTTGGTCTATTTTTCAGTGTAAATTGTCAGAAATCATTAAAAATCATTTAAACAGAGGAAGGAGATGACCCAGTGAGTGTACAGTGAAGCAACCATGAAACATACAACTTTCCTCTAGTTCCTAAATGCTACCTCCCCACCACCATCATGATCCCAATTCTACCTTACAAATCTGGCTAGACCAGAGGATGTACACTGGTGCAGATAGGAACTGGAAACACAGGATATCCAGGACAGATGATCCCTTCAGGACCAGAGGTGAGAGTGTAGCAGGAGGGCGGAAGGAAAGTGAGTAGAGAGGGGACACCAATGATAAGGATCTACATATAACTTCCTCCCTGGCGGACAGACCACAGAGAAGTGGGTGGAGGGAGACGTCGGACAGTGCAAGATATGACTAAATAATAATTTATAAATTATCAAGGGTTCATGAGGGAGCGGGAAACAGAAAGTGAGGGGGGAAATGAGGAGCTGATGCCAGGGGCTTAGGTCGAGAGCCTTGAAAATGATGAGTGCAACGAATGTACAAATGTGCTTTCCACAATTGATGTATGTAGGGATTGTGGTAAGAGTTGTATGAATCCCCAATGAAATGATTAAAAAAAACTTTTAAAGAGAGAAAAAAAAATATGGCAGAATGTTAACAGTGTTTCTTTTCAGATTATGGGATTAATGAGTGGTTTTTATTTACTTTTTTGAAGTTTACTAGTTTTTTTCAAAGCTATGTATTTTTATCCATAAAATTACAGTTTTTAAAGAGCTAGGATTCTGGATTTCAAAAATAGTCCTTGGAATAACAATTCTGTGATCATTCTCTCATGGTTTGACTTGTATTTTTTCCTCTCAAGTGTGTCAACCTGAGTTAACCATGATTTTCAATGATTTGGCCATTATTTGCTCATCCTCCATGACATGAGAGATGATCAGTGCTCATGGAAACAGCAGCCAAGGGATCAAATGATGCATTGCTTTGGGTAAATCTGCTGCACAAGACTGCTTTAGAGGGTTGAAGGAAAGGCAGTCACTTTGAGGACTAAGGTGGACCTGCTCAGAGCTGTGGTATTTTCAATGCCCCATATGCATGTGAAAGTGGGACATTTGATAAGGGAGACGGATGATGAGTCAATGCATGTGAATTATGGCGCTGCTAAGGAATAGTGAAAGACCATGGGCTGCCAAGAGAATAAATACATCGATCTTGGAAGAAATGCAACCAGAATGTTCCTTGGAAGTAAAGATGGCCGGACTATCCCTCAGATACTTTGGACATGTTATCGGGAGGGACCAGTCCCGGAAAAAGGGCATCACGCGTGGTAAAGAAGAACTATGGTGGGAATGAGGACTGTGGATTGACACAGTGGCTGCAACAATCAGCTCAAGGATAGAACAAGTGTGAGGATGGTGCAGGACTGGGAGGAGATGCTTCCTTCTGCTGCACATACTGTTGCCGTGAGCTGGATGGACTTGATGGCACCTAGCTACAACAATGTGATGGCAGCTGATTTGATTAGCTCATGCATTGTAAGTCACAGCCTTGCTCTAACGTGATAAAAGTTTACCTGTGATGTGGCCAATATCACCTTCATCTTCCAAGAAATAAAGAGAGAGCGAATCCAACAGAGTTAAAGGACCTTAGTACTTACCAAGCAAGAAAAGCAGTGGCCAAGCCCTATCCTCGGGACACAGAGGTCTGCATTGAGAATTTCCCAGACCCAGGGTGAAGTTAGTGCCAGAACACGTGGGGTCTCTAAAGCATCTAAGGAGGCAAGGATCTTCCCCCAGACAGAGAGGGGCTTTTCTCAGTACTGGTGCCCTGATTTCGTCTTCTAGCTTCCTAAACTAGAAGAGAAAATTTCTGTTAAAGGATTTACTTATGATAGAAATAGATTATCTAAACTGAATGGCCTCTCCAAAAGGGATTGATTAGTTGACGTTCTTCTTATTAAACAACCTAATCCTAAGTATGGTTTGTGAGTTGTGACTTCTGCAGTGGATTCTCTGAGAGTCTAACCTAAAGAGAAGTAGAAAGTGCCATAGGAGCAATGAAGGTATTAGAACTGGTAAAAAAAATAAAATTTAGAGAGTATAAGTATATCTGACCTCTACCTCAAAGAATCAGCTTTGGGTTAATCCTGATCATAATCGTCCATCATAATCCTCCTTGAAATTAGTCAGGCTGCTTCCAATCACCTATTTTAACATAATTAAAAAGAGGCCATTTTCGTCTGTAAACATTGCAGTCGCAGAAACCCCATGGATCTCCTTTATTCTCTTCCACAGAGTTGCTAGGAGTCGGGAACAATGACAGTGGGTAAGGGTGATAAAGTTCTTGATTATTCACTGTGTTCAGAATTTTTGAACATTTTTCTATGGTTTGTTTTTGAGTTTGTGTGGGTTGACTAGAGAAAGAAATTCAGTAACATTCACATATGTTTCTTCTTTCCTAAAAAATCATTTTATTAGGGGCTCATACAACTCTTATCACATCCATACATACATCAATTGTGTAAAGCACATTTGTACATTTATTGCCCTCATCATTCTCAAAACATCCACTCTCCACCCAACCCCCTGGCATCAGCTCCTGATTTTTCCCTCCTTCCTTGTTCCCCCCCTTCCTCATGAACCCTTGATAATTTACAAATCATTATTTTGCCATATCTTCCATTTTCTGATGTCTCCTTTCACCCACTTTTCTGTTGTCTGTCCCCCAGGGAGGAGGTCACATATAGATCCTTATATCGGTTCCCCCTCTCCAACCCACCCTTCCTCTACCCTCCCAGTATTGCCACTCACACCACTGGTCCTGAAGGGATCATCCACCCTGGATTCCCTGTGTTTCCAGTTCCTATCTTTACCAGTGTACATCCGCTGGTCTAGCCAGATTTGTAAGGTAGAATTGGGATCATGATAGTGGGGGGAGAGGAAGCATTTAGGAACTAGAGGGAAGTTGTGTGTTTCATCGTTGCTACACTGCATCCTGACTGGCTAATCTCCTCCCCGTGACCCTTCTGTAAGGGGATTTTCAGTTGCATACAGATGGGTCTTAGGTCCCCAGTGTGCACTCCCCTTCAGTCACAAGGATTTAATTTTTTATCCTTTGATGCCTGATACCTTATCTCTTCGACACCTCATAGTCACACAAGCTGCTGTGCTTCTTTCATGTTGGTTTGTTGCTTCTGAGCTAGATAGCTGCTTGTTTACCTTCAAGCCTTTAAGACCCCAGATGCTATATCTTTTGATAGCTGAGCTCCATCAGCTTTCTTCACCATATTTACTTATTATGTACCCACTTTGTCTTCAGCGATCGTGTCAGGAAAGTGAGCATTGTGGAATGTCAGTTTAATAGAACAACATATTCTTGCATTGAGGGAATACTTGAGTGGAGACCTGATGTCCATCTGCTACCTCAATACTAAACCTATAAATATATATGTATATATATGTGTGTATATATACATATATATGCACAACCATTCTTATTGACAAGATTACATTGCAAAGATCAGGCCATCATGCAAAAATTTTAGTCATGTGTAAATGGTGGTCACCATAACAAATCACAAAATTCATGATGACTACATCATGGTGGTAGTTTTGAATTGTTGGCCTTTCATATACCACCCCACAGCTTACCCACAGCCATATAAATGTGGAATTTATTAGATGGATTGATGTTATCTTCAAAATTGTGCTCCCTTTTTAATCTTTGCACAGGTTATTCTAGCACAAATTCTAACCCATCCCTCTCAGACACAAGTCAAATAGCCCAACCCATTAGCATTGAGTTTCTCTAACTCACAGTGGCCTGTAGGACGGAGTAAAAGTGCCTCACAAGGTTTCCAAGGTCATACATGTTTATATAAACAGATTGCTCCGTCCTTATTTTTAGGAATTCACAAATATAAACCTCTGACAATTTTGTTGGCAGCCAAATAATTTAGCCACCATACCGCCAGGGTTCCTTATAATTCAAATAAAGGGCTTTAATTGGCGAATAAATGAAATTATCAATAGATGAACAAATGTCTCTCAGCGCAGAGTAAAAATGAGCTTTCCCAACTGAGCTCATTTCTACAAATGTTACCCAGAGTGTTCACTTGGTTATGCCAAATGTCTTTATGATTTTTCAATTAATATTATGTCTTCCTACTAGAGCTACTGTATAGGTTGTAATATATATACAGTTAATGTATACCCAAAAAATCAATGGATGAACCTAGCAAACCTAGCATTTATTATTTACAAATTAATATGGGCATTTATAAATGCTTTGGATCTTGTAAGGCAGTATACAATAGGTAGGGCTATGAGTTTAGTTCTAGAGTTAGACTGATTGGGTGTGAATACTTCCTTATTGTTCTTAATTTCTTCATTTCAATGAGTTCATCTAATAGTGATATTCCACAGTTTTTTGTGAGTTAACTTATTCATATAGATAAAGTGCTTAGATCACTATCATGTACATAGTAAGTAGATTTTGAATGTTAGCAGTTATTGTTTTAGATGTTTGAGTTAATGGAAATGAATTAGGTGAGTCAATGATCTGGAATTCATACAACTTAATGTGAAATTTAAAATGGAAAGATTCTAAATGATAAATATTATTAGTGAATATTTAAATTAATCATATATATATTATTTTTAACATAGGATACCAACAACAGGTATAGACCCTGGCTCAAAAGTAATCCTTTGCATATTTACAGAAATTTATTCTCTCATTTCAGTCAAGAAAAAATATGTTCAGCACCAAACTTCTCTGATGTCCAAATGAATAAAGAAAGCTCCACATCTCAAATTTGCAGTGCGAAGATGTGGTTGAAGCCAAAGTCATAAACTAAATTAAAGTTTAAATTTAGCAACCTGTAAATTCTTTTTCTAGATTTTATATATTATTAATTTGTTACCTAGATCGATGTAATAGTCAGAGATGGACTATAATAGAATAAAGCTGAAACATGGGGGAGGGTGGGTAAAGAAGGGAGTGAAGAAAAAGGGAATGAAAGGTGAAGGAAGGAGAGAAAAGAGGAAGAATACATCTCTTTGTCCACAGAAACTTGCATTTTATTAACCATCAAAACGAAGTTGGAGCAAGATTGTGAAGCAGAAAAGATACATTGTTTTGTTGTATTTAAAAAGAAAAGGCTAGGCTAATTACAAAGGGTTCCTTGATTTAGTGGCTATGTCCACTTATTCTCTGTCATGTGATCCCTTTAATACTCACGAGAAATGGCTTTTACCAGATTTCATATTTTTGTTTTTGGCAATAATTCTGTTGTAAGAGTTTCAGATCTGAAGCAACTTCTCTCTCTCTCTCTCTCTTTCCATATTGGGGTTTCTCTCTGGTGTATTTTGTCCCTGGGGTTATACCTCCTGAATTTTTGTTAGGTGTTCTGATTTTCAGTGTATGAGACTCAGGACTGATGAACATACAGAGACACATATAGAATCAGGGTTCCCGTGGGGCACAGTAGGGGAGGAAGGAGGTAAAGGGGAGCTGTTATCCAGGAGCCTAACAAGGAAGAGCATGTTTTAAAACTGATTGTGGCAGTACTTGTACAATGCTTGATATGATATATCGGGTGATAAGATATATGTACTAGCTCCCAAGAAAATGGTTTTGAAAATAAAAAACAGAAAGAAAACTTGACCCTACATCTTATGTACCAGAAGTGTAGACCATTTGAGTTAACATTTTCTTCAAAGCCAGCTTCACATCTTTGTTTCTCAAAGTATAAATCAGAGGGTTAAGTGAAGGAGTGACAATATTATTTAATACCCGAATGACAGAATCCAGCCAGGGACTGGACACTGGCCAGAGATAGATGAGCATCACTGGACCATAGAACAGAAGGATTGAAATCAGGTGTGCACTGCAAGTGGAGAAGGCCCGACGCCGACCTGCTGATGAGCTGATTTTCAATATGGAAAGGACAATGCGACTATAGGAAGTGATGATAAGGAAAAAGCATGTCAGAGTCACAACATCCACATTGGTAAAACTTACTGTCTGTGCCAGAGAAGTGTCAGCACAGGCCAGGGGGAGAATCACTGGGATGTCACAGAAGAAATTGTCTACCTCATTGGGCCCACAATAGGGCAACTTGAAAACGAGGAAGACGAGTATACTGCCATGCAGACAGCCCCCTAACCAGGTTCCCAGTGTCAGGCCAGTGCACACCCTGTGGTTCATGATGACCATGTAGCGCAAAGGGTGACAAATGGCCACAAAGCGGTCATAGGCCATCACGGTGTACAGAAGACACTCTGTACCACCCAGAGTGTGGTAGAAAAAGACTTGGGATGCACAGGCTTCATAGGAGATGATGCAACTCTGCCCTATTAGGCAAAGCATCATTTTTGGTGAGTTGACTGAAGGGAAAAAGATGTCAAACACTGAGAGGTTTCCCAGGAATAAGTACATAGGTGTGTGGAGGGTAGAGGAAGTCAAAACAGTGAGGAAGATGAGCAAGTTCCCCAGTAAGGTGAAGATGTAGAAGACCAGAAACAGAGCCAAGAGTAAGTGCTTCAGGCTTTCTGTATGAGGAATTCTCAACAAGACGAATTCTGCTACAAAAGTGTAATTTCTCATGTTTATGCATCAGGTGTTTCTGTAGAAGCAAAACAACAATCTTGGTGTGAGATCACAAATAAAAAGAAAATATATTCAAAACATCTATGGAATCTGCTTCAAGCAAATGAATGTGGAAAACAGAAAAGGAGAGAAGTAATAAATCTGGCTCTCCTACTAAACAGAATGCCATCTTCTGGAATGCTAAAAATTGGATAGAATAAAAGTGTGTCTTAATATAAAAAAAACTCTGATAAAATTCAGTCTTTCTCACCAGTATTGCATAGTTTATTAAATAAACTAGCATATTTCTGAAGCATCTCCCTCATAAAATTTTGTATCATCAAGGTGACAAGCTCATATTAATATCAATCAAATCATAATTAGTTTGTAGTTAAGCAAATACATACATAAAAATTGTAACCGGAAGAGAAATGACATACACTTACTTTACCTGTTTTTAACAATATTTTTCCATACTTCCTTTATATTCAAGAGGAAAGTTCAAATTTTATATGCATGACTCTTCCTATAAAACATGCAGAAATTGGATTAAGTGTAAAATAAACATTGTATGAATAATATAAATAATTACTGTATCACACCAGACATTTGTCTTTCATCAGTTTTCTAGACTGAAGACCTCACAAATGCAAGTTACAATAATATCAAGATTATTTGTTTATTAATCAGTGCCAGGAATCCCAGAGAAGTCAAGCGAAGGCCTGGATTATATTTCCTGAAACCTCAGGTTCTCCTTTTGTAAGTATGCATGCACCCTGTTTCCCATAACGTCTCCAGGTGTAGACACTGGAACATAACTGTTTCACCTCTGCCTGTAATTAATATTTGTCCATAGGAAATAATCAGAAAAATTCTCTTATAGTAATTCATACCGTATATTTCTTATGATTTCCCACATCATTTTCATTTTAACAGAGGTAAAATTTTATGCAAGGAGAAAAGAAGAAAGTATAATTTCTGCAAGAATGAAGCAGAAGGTGTATTTTGAGAAGAGGAGCTTTCATACCATTCTTAAAATTCATCTGTATAGCCAGGCCCTACATTATACTGATCCTGCCCAAAATGTTTTGGCTAAATTGAGATCCTAAAATATGACATAAACAGAAAGATTATATGACTCTTTGACAGTCAATTTAAAATTCAATTTAAACATTGAATTTGCACTACAATATTTTAATCTCACAGGCATTCATTCACCATCTACCATGAACCAGAGACTCGGTTACTTGCTAGGAAAAACATAGATGAATAAAATAAAGCACTATTACCTGAAGGTCTCTTCCAAGAGTCATGCAAAACTGGTTTACATCTCCAATTCCAACATTGTATACTTTTTAGTCCCTGAGCAATTATATGGTCTTTTAAAGTTTCATATCCTTAAATAATGAATAAAATGTAACAGTTAGTGTTCAATCCAATTAAACTACATAAGGCTGAAGTAAGTAAGCATGAGAGTGGAGAAATAGCCACAGGAATTAAGATGTAATTAGATGTGTGCTTTGAAAGGCTCTAGGATTTTTTGAAGCCACAGAAGAGACACACCGTTCCATTCTTCTAGGTCCTGAATACTTCCCCCCCCACTATATGACCCAGTTCTACCTTGCAAATCCGGCTAGACCGGAGAACACACATGGGTACTGATAAGAGCTCCTGAAACATGGAATTCAGGACAGTAAGCCCCTCAGGAACGGTAGTGGGAATAGCAGTATCACGAGATTAGGGGGATGGGCGGGGAGGGGGAAGGGGGAGAAAGGTGGAACCCAGCAGCAGGTTGGCTATATTGCGCCCCCACCAAGGGAACGAATAAGAGAACTGTGGGTGAAGGGAGAGGACAGACAGTATAAGATGCAAAATAATAATAATTATTATTATAATCGATCCATGATTCACGAGAGTGGGAGGGTGTGGGAAGAAGGGGGAAAAGAGGAACTTATACCAAGGGCTCAAGTAGAAAATGTTTGGAACTAATTATGGCAACATCTGTACAAATATGCTTGATACAATTGATGTGTGAAATCCTGTAAGAGCCCCCAATGAAATGATTTTTTTAAAAGAATAAGACGACACACTTTGTAGGAGAACACTATTTTCACCAGACCTACAATAGTGTGTTATTATAAATATCCTGGCAAAAATATAAAGATCACATTGGAGGGAAAAGTGCACAAGTTTTCCCTTCCTGTGAACCTTTTTACATAGCTCAGGATGCACAGGTATCCACTTACAATATGTCTTAGGCAAAGGTATATGTTGGACCAATTATCTTAGATATACTTTCAAATATCTCTTCACTCTTCCTCTACAATGGTTACTAAATGCCTGTCTCCATCCAAACCTGTTCTCAAGAAAGAATCTGACATTAGTTCAAAGAAAGAGTCGAGAGACAATACTACTGAATTCTAAAGAGTCATTTGGGGAAAAAAATGAATTCTCATTAAAGAAACTTCCAGCAGAACACATTATCTTATCTTTTAGGAAAACAGAAGAAAATATTTTTTCTCCTTTAAGAGTTATTCTGGAAAAAAACAGATTCTTTCAACTCTCTATTTTAAAATTCCTTTTCTTTTTATAAATTATGTACATTTCACCATTATGATAATGATAGAATGCAAATATATGTACTGGTTAAAGAAAGCTATCTTGTTGAAGGAATACTGGTTTGGTTTTATTTTGTGTATTTACTTGTTTTGTTTTTTAAGAAGACTCGATTTTAAATATGGAAATAATATCTACTTTTTCTATTACTCATATGACTCCTAGCAGAACAATCCAACCCTTTAAATATCACCCATTTTGCTTCCACAAACCTTCAAACACACGCATGCACATATATAAGACGTCTATCTTTAGTTTCTTTCTCAGCAATGGATTGCTAATGGATCGTTGATTTCAGAGACATGTAAAATTATTTTAAATTACCTAATATTCCTCCTTTAGTTGTTTGAGCAGGGGAAATGATGCAAACCAATGAAGAGTAATGGAAAGAGAAAGAGGGGACGGAAAGTAAAGAGAAAGACATAAGCAAAATAGAGATCAATAAAAGCATGTAAACCCTCAGACATGTGCCAGCTTACAGGAAACAACATGCAATATGTACTTAACGAATATGACCCTCAAGCCAAAATTTATTTAGCACAAAATGCCATTTCTTAGACCCAAGGTTTTGTAGCTTTTCCTCTTGAATTCGAGATACACATATCCCACACTCAGCTCTGCTGTGTAGTCTGATCTTAAAATTCTGGATTTTCGATGTTCTCCAAACTGAAGGGTATTAATAGGTCCGGGTTTGTTTTGAGACAACATCCCCAGTGCCCTAATCCCCAGACAGTAAAGGAAGTAATTAAATAGATACTTATTTTGCTTTCCTTCTATGCCCGTTGAATTCTTTACTTCATTATTTCATAATATATGACATATTCATTATAAAAGTAGCATAGTAAACTCTTTTTAAGCATTTAAGAAGGCAAGATAAAAAATACTTCCACTACCTTAACATTAACAGTGTTACCATCTTGGTGTGCTTTTTCCATTATTCTATCATGTCAATATGGTATATTTTTAAACTAGTTATGAATATACTATATATGCAAATTTATCTTTACCTTTTAATGGATGCTTAATTTATAATTTAAGAGAATATTTGTTTAATTGTCAAACAATCATTTTAATGGTAATCTTTGTTTCACTGTGCTTAATTTACTCAAGCATATTCAATTTTCTAGTGTTTAATTTTGATAGCGATTTTCTGTATTTTTCTAGATAGATGTAGATGGATGTTGTGCTATTAGGTGCAGTCAAGTTGGTTATGACTCATAGTTCCCCTTTGTTCAACAGAACAAAGTACTACCCAGTCCTGCACCATCCCCGCAATTGTTATGTGTGAGCCCCTTGTTTCAATCACTGTTACAATCCATGCACTCTGACTGAAAATTTTGGGGACAGATTCGATTTTTTTTTTGGCAGTTAACTTTAATATTCTTCGCCAGCATCATTATTTAACTAATTTTTGATCTTACAACTTTCACATCTGTATGAGGTAACTGAAAATACCGTGTCTTGGGGCAGGCGTGTCTTAGCCATCAAAGCAAGATCCTTGCTTTTCAACATTTTAAAGAGGTCTTGTGCAGCAGATTTACACAAGCAGATTTAATGTGTCATTTGACATCTTGAATACTGCTGCCATGAATATTGATTGCAGATCCAAGCAATATAACATCCTTGACAATTTGAATCTTTTCTCCATTTTAAATAATGTTACTGATAGTTCTATTTGTGAGATTATTGGCTTCCTTTGCATTAAGTTGTAACTCATACTGATGGTGGCAATCCTTGACTGTCATCAGCAAGTGCTCCAAGCTCCTCTCACGTTAAGCAAACTATCTTGTATTATTTGCATATTGCAGGTTGTTAATAAGTCTTCCTCCAATCCTGATGCTGCATTAATACATTCTAGCTTCCCTAATTATTTGCTCAACAGATTGAATAAATAATTCTGAGAAGATACAAAACGGATGCACACATTTCTTGGTTTTAAATCATACAGTATTCCCTTTTCCTTGTCACAGAACTACCTCTTGTTCTATATACAGGTTTCACAGGTTTACAAGGTAGTTTTCTGGGATTACCATTTTTCTCAAGGCCACCTATAGTTTGTTATAGTTCACACAGTTTAATAGTCAATAAAACAAGCACGTATCTTATTGGTATTTTCTGTCTTCAGCCAAGATCCATCTGACATCAGTAATAATATCCTTTGTTCCAGGTCCTTCTGAATCTGACCTTAAGTTCTAGCCACTCCCTGTAAATGTGGTGCTGCAACCTTTGTTGTATGCTGTGCAGCAAAATGTATTTGCATATGATATTAATGCTATTATTCTATGATTTCACATCGTATTGAGTCACCTTTCTTTGGAATAGATACAAATACTGATTGCTCCAGTCAGTTGACCAAATAACTGTTTTTCATTTTCCTTGACATGGACGAGTGTTTCTAGTACTTCAACAGCATGGTAGAACATTTAAATTGGTAGTTCATCAATTACTGAATTCTTGTTTTAGGCTAATGCTTTCAGGTTTAGCTGAACTTCTTCCTTCAGCACCATTGGTTCTTGCTCATATGCTCTCTTGAAAGGGTGGGACATCAGGTAGTTCTTTTTGGTACAGCAACTCTGTGTATTCTTTCCATCTTCCTTTGATGATTCATGCATCACTCAATATTGTGCCCAGAGAATATTTTAGTATTGCATATTGAGGCTTAATGTTTTCATTTATATCTTTCAGTTTAAAATATGCTGAGCATGCTGTTCCTTTTTAGTTTTCTTACTCTATTTATTGATATATTTTATTATAATATTTTACTTTGTCTTCTCAGGCTACCGTTTGAAATTTCCTGTTAAGCTTTTTGACTTCATAATTTCTTCCACTTGCATGAACTACTCCAAGATTAAGAGAAATTTTCAGAGAATCTTCTGACATCCACTTTGATCTTTTCTTTCTTCCCTTTGTTCCATAGGGCTAAGTATAGGAGCGGGAGGCTGTCATAGGTGGGACTGAGTGTCACCAAGTCTCCACAGTCTTCTGGTACACAAAGGATTCTTAGTATCACTTCCACAGACCTAGTAGTGGCTGAATACTCAGTAAAAGCAGAGCAGAAGGAGTCTACCACTGCCCTGGGCATGATAAAGCTGGTTTCGGACTACTTTTCAAAACAGTGGAGCAACCAGGGTACACATTCTGTGGCTCCATGGCTGTGAGCCTGAGAACAACAAGGTGGGGTTACTTTTAAAGTGGTAGAGTAGTTAGTTGCACACATTCACGGCACTATAATTTTGGTCCAAATATGCTGGCATAGGGCTAATTTGTAAAGCACATCCAGTATGTATATGCTCATGGATTCTGAAGCCTTCTGAGTCACCTTAACGCTCTCTTTTTTTTTGATGTGGCAGAATGGCAGCACTTATATGTTCACCGGTGCCATGATTCTGGCTCCAAACGTGCTGGTTTAGCACTAATTTCAAACCAGCAGAATAATAGGGCATAAATATTTAGAATCTGCATTCCGGAAGGCACATAAGTTCAGGACCTGATAAACATGAAGCATTCACCAGCTCATGACATGAGTTTTTTTTCTTTCATTTTATCTACTTATTTATTATATTATTCCTATTATTTTGGGATGTTGTTTTTAAATTTTTGCTTTTTCTCATGCTTGTTTGATGGCTTGACTGTTTTTTCTTGTTGTAGATTAATCTTTTATTAAACTATAATTATTTTATTCATCCCCCTGACAAAGACAACTGTCAGCCTACAACTTGGCCACGGTATTATAACCTCTGATAGTTTCATATAGTTCACAGCCACCTGATCAAGAAAATCCTACAAGAAACATTAGAAACCATACAAAACAGCAAATAGAAATCCAGATGACTAAAACTAAAGCACAAGAAATAGGTAATACAGCGAAAGAGCAAATCAGTACATTGAAGAAATGGAAAGCCAAATCAGAGAGCTTAAAGACAATTATTTAAACACCAACTATGAGATTCACAATCCATTAAAAGGGCAAAAAAATCCAAAGGAAATCTTGGAATTATGTGGAAGACTATCGGGAGGAATAACATGTGCGTGAATTAGAAAATAGAAGGACACAACCCTTCCCACCCCAAAAGACCCGATAAAAGTGTCCAAGTGCTTCTGGAATAGAACTTCCCAATAATCTTGAGAAATGATAAACCAACCATGTAAGAAGTTGAAAGAACCCCAAACAGGATTTACCCGAAAATAAAATCACCATAACATATCCTGGCCAACATGTCTAAAGCCAAGGCAAAGGAAAGAATCCCAAGAGTAGCTAGGGGGAAGTAAAAGAAAAAGTTACCTACAGAAGGTAACCAATAAGAATATGTTCTGATTTTTCAGCAGAAAGCATGTAGACTGGTAGGTAGTGGGACAACATGTATAAAACTCTGAAAGAAAAAAGCCAAACAAGAATGTCATATCTAGCAAAATGTCCCTTAAATATGAAGGACATAAAAGACATTTCCCTGTAAATAGAAATCAAAGGAATCTGTAGAAACAAGATCAAACTTACAAAAAATACTTAAGGGAATTCTTTAACTAGAAAATCAACAGTAGCAGTCATCAGCCTACACCTAAGAGCAACAAACAAAACAACAGCATTCAGAAATGAACCCAATTATTGCAATATTCAAAGAAAAACAAACCTATAACACTGAAAATAGGGATACAGACATATCAACTCACAAGAAAGATAAGTAAAAAGTAAATAGTAGGATGAGGTAGATACAAAATATTTGAACAAAGAGAAAGTAAAATGAGTTTCAAGAGAGATAAGCCTGTTTTCTATAATAGAAAAGAAAACCCAATCCAAGATAACTTCAAAGAAAATGAATAAGTCTCATCAAAATAAAAAGAGGGGAAATCACAAAAACCAAGTAAACAATAAAACACCAGCAAAGAAAAATAAATACAAGAAAACCTAGAAACCAAATGAACTAAAGCACACAATTAATCAAATTGATCTCTTAGAAATATACTTAGCACTCCAGTCAACAATACAATATACATTCTTTTCCAGTACACATGGAACATTTGTCAGAATAAACCATATGTTAGGCAACAAAACAAGCCTTAATAAATTTTAAAACACAAAGAAATTACAAACCATCTTCTTAGATCACAATATTATAAAATTGGAAATCCACAGTAAGAAACTCCTGGAAGAAAGCTCAAATATGTGGAAATTGAACATCACTCTACTTAAACACTACTAGGTTATTGAAGAAATACACAATGTAATTTAAAATTCTTTGAAATAAATGAGAAGGAAAGTATAGTACTGGGGACACAGCTGAAGCAATGTTCAGAGGGCAATTTATAGCAACAAATGGACACATTACAAAAGAAGATAGAACCAAAATCAACACCATAATCCAAAATCTACAACAGGAAGAAGAGCAGAAAAATAAACCTTCAGCCACAAAAAGAAACTAAATAAGGATTACAGTAGAAATAAATGAATCAGAAAGAAATAGAAAGAATTAACCAAATAAGCAGTGGGTTCATTGAAAAGACTGACAAACCACTGGCAATTCTAACAATGGATACAACGGAAAGGGTGAAAATATCAAGAATAAGAAATTAAATGAATGACATCACAACAAACCAACTGAAATATAATAACACAATCCTTTGAAGGACTTTATTCCCCAAACCTTGGAAACTTTAAAAAAATGACAGATTTATAGAAACATACTATCTACCTAAGCTAACAGAGATTGATGCTTAAATAAAATTACGGAACAGACCCATAGCAAAATAATAAATTGATATGGTGATTTAAGAACTCTCCTTCCTCCACAAAAAATTTTGTCTAGGGACAGATAGCTTAACTTGGGGAATTTGACCTAACATTCAGAGAAAATCTGACACCAATTCCAGCCAGACTATTTCAGAATATAGAAAAAAAGGATATCAAACTCCTGAATTTATTCTTTGAAGAGAGAAATAACCATGATACCAAATTAGTAAGAGTTTTCACCATAATAGGAAATATAAACCAATATTCCCAATTAACATTGATGTAAAAATTATCAACAAAACTATAGGTAAGAGAACAACAAAATATTTTATAAAACAAAAAACGCATCATGAACCAATGGGGTTCATCCCAGTTGTGCGAGGGTTGTTTAGCATTTTTTAAAAAGCAGTCAATGTAATGCATTCTGTAAAAAAGACCAAAGGAAAAACCATACCTAGGCGATCTTAGCAATTGATACAGAAAAGGCATCTGACAAAATCCAACATCCATTACTGATAAAAACACTCAACAAAATAGGAACACGAGGAAAATTACTCAGCATAATACAGGATATATATGTAAATCTAATGGCCAACATCTTGCTTAATAAGGAGAAATTGAAATATCCCTCTTGTTTTAGATAGAGCTGTTAGAAAACAAAGCGAAATTAGGATCTAAAGTGGTGACTGTGGAATGGGAAACCACTCCCACTCCTAATCCCCTGCCTACAGAAGAAGAACAAACAGAATCTATTCAGGAAGCTGCTAGTCCAGAACAGTGTGCTAAATATCCACTGCAGAACAAATGGGCACTCTGCTTTTTCAAAAATGATCACAGTAAAACATGGCAGGCAAACCTTTGGCTCTTCTCTAAATTTGATACTATTGAATATTTGGAGGCTCTGTACAACCATATCCAGTTGTCTAGTAATTTAATGGTTAGCTGTGACTATTCCCTTTTTAAGGATGGTATACTCTAGCCCAGGTGGCGACGAAGCATGGTAGTAGGGCAGGAGGAAAGTCAAGGGAGATGGAGGAAAGAGCTAGGAGTCAAAGGGCATTCATGGAGGTCTAGACAAAGACATGTACATGCAAATATATATAGGAGGATGGGGAAATAGATCTATGTGTCTATATTTATAGGTCAAGTATTAAGGTGGCGGAAGGACCTTGGGCCTCTATTCAAACACTCCCTCAATGCATGAATACCTTCTTTTATTAAATTGGAACTCTATGATGCTCACTCTCCCGACACAACGGCTGGAGCCAAAGTGGGTGAACAAGTAAATGTGGTGAAGAAAGCTGATGGTGCCCGGCTATCAAAAGAGATAGTGACTGGGGTCTTAAAGGCTTGAAGATAAACAAGTGGCCATCTAGCACAGAAGCAACACAGCCCACATAGAAGAACACACCAGCCTGAGTGAGCGATGGATCCCAAAGGGATCAGTTACCAGACATCAAAGAACAAAAAATCTTATCATTGACTGCACACCTCCATGATAGGATCGCTGAAGACAAATGGGTGCATAAGCAAATGTGGTGAAGAAAGCTGATGGTGCCCGGCTATCAAAAGAGATAGTGTCTGGGGTCTTAAAGGCTTGAAGGTGAACAAGCGGCCATCTAGCTCAGAAGCAAATAAGCCCACATGGAAGAAGAATACCGGCCAGTGCAATCACGAGGTGCCAAGGGACCAGGTATAAGGCATCATGCAAAAAAAAGATGTAAGTGTGTGTATGTATGTGTATATATGTGTATGTGTATATAGGTATGTGTATATATGTATATATATACCATATTAAATGAAGGGGGAAGTGCAGAGTGGAGACCCAAGACCCAAGTGTCAGCCAATGGAGATCCCCTCATAGAGGGATTTAGGAGAGGAGATGGGTTAATTAGGGTGTGAGGTAGTACCGATGAAGAACACAGCTTTCCCCCAGATCCTGGATGCTTCCTCCCCCCAACTACCATGATCCGAATTCTACCTTGCAGGGCTGGATAGGACAGAGGCTGTACACTGGTACATATGAGGGCTGGAGGTACAGGGAATCCAGGGTGGATGATACCTTCAGGACCAAGGGTGTGAGGGACGATGCTGGGAGAGTGGAGGGTGAGTGGGTTGGAAAGGGGGAACTGATTACAAGGATCCACATGTGACCTCTTCCCTGGGAGAGGGACAGCAGAGAAGGGGGGAAGGGAGACTCCGGATAGGGAAAGATATGACAAAATAACGATGTATAAATTACCAAGGGCACATGAGGGAGGGGGGAAAGGGGAGGGAGGGGGAAAAAAAAAGAGGACCTGTTGCAAGGGGCTTAAGTGGAGAGCAAATGCCTTGAGAATGATTGGGGCAGGGAATGTATGGATGTGCTTTATACAATTGATGTATGTATATGTATGGATGGTGATCAGAGTTGTATGAGTCCCTGATAAAATGTAAAAAAAGAAAAGAGGAGAAAAAAATGATTAGGGCAAAGACTGTACAGATGTGCTTTATACAATTGATGTATGTATATGTATGAACTGTGATAAGAATTGTATGAGCCCCAATAAATTGTTAAAAAAAAAGATCATATTGTGTTGGTTTGAAAGTGTATGATGCATACAGTTTTCTAACAAATTTCTTTGTTTATGTTTTACAGCATTTTTTTTAATTTTCTGTACTTTACTGATGGATGCTAGATTTTAATTTATTTCTTTTCCTATTTAATAATATTAGTGATTCTAATTTCAGTATTTCATTTGGTTTGATTTTCTTCTTTTTCCTCATGCAACATTGGTGAAGGATCCAGGAATATGACACAAAGATGGAAAAAGGCTTTTGTCCATTTATTGGTGATTTTTTAAAATTTTGTAACTACAAAGCTTTACTACAAATTTATGCTGTTTAGCCAAATCTGTGATTTATGAATGTGTAATTTACTAAACATAATTGTGGATTTTTAAAATGGAAATATCATAATTATATACCTGACTATAAGTAGTATGTCTGTGGATCTATATTATTGCTATTTTTAAACACTTTGAATTAATTAGGTTATTTTGTTCTAGTTAAAGTGGTTCAAGTAGAAACAGTCCCAATCATACTAAGTGTAAAAAACTAAACAAAATGTGTACAATGAATTGTCTTTTAAATTTTAAAAGAAAAATTAAAAGATCAAAATTGACAAGTAAGAATTAAAACTCTATGTGGTAGTTACATAATCTCATGTCAACGTGTGGTTTGCCAAAAAAAAAACACCCAAAACCCCAACATATAATGTCAATTGCTTAAAATATAATACTGTTTACTTTTGTGGGGGAAAAAAAGAGGGAATGGGTGGATTCTAGCTTGTCAATGATGCCTCCTTGTGGGTGTGACCTTCTCATAAGGATTCTGGGAGCTTCCTCTTTCTCTCTAGAGGAGGGTCACACACTCTCTCTCTGCTTTACCCTCCTGCTGAAAAGCCCTGGAGATACTTCCACTGTCATTCGAGCAACAAGACTTTTCACCCACTGGCCTCTGATCTCTTCCTGTATTCAGCATCATTGCTAGTGGCTATGTGAGTCTGAGGAGGAACTTACGGACTAGTATTAGACATATGGGCTAATATCGGACTTTTGAACTTTATCTGGACGGGGCTGAGATGTTTTCTTAATATACAATTGCTCTTTGATATAAAGCTCTCTCTTATATGAGTGTCTCTGGATTTCTTCCTCTAATCAAGCCAGCCTAATACATTATGGTACCTTGTCGTGGGTACTAAAGAAACAAGTCATGAAGATGGATAGCAGATGCTTGTCTGACCTCTGCCTCATAGTAGTTTCTTCTTCGGCTAGCTAGTGGTCAGACTGGGCCATGCAGTCCGCTATGGTGTTTTCTGGGCAAAACTCGGGAAGTGGAAGTTTTTATTCTTTTCCTTGGTTGTTCTCTTTGGTTATTCCAGTTTGAAATGGCAAAAAACAACAACAACAACAAACAAAACGTGATAAATGTAAAATTTGAGCTCAGGGGATGAAATCACCCCTTGAACTTTGCTGAGACCATGTTGCTTAGTCAAAATGGCTGACAGAGTCCTGCCCAGACTTGATGCAGTCAGAGGCATAAGGCCTTTGAGGGAGTTAGTTTATGGTGCCAACCTACCCGATAAACACATGTGGGGTTCATTGAAGGGTGGAGTGATAAACGGCTTGGTAAGCCTTGCCTTTTGAGTTCATGGGTCTCTTTCTTTGTGATGGTCGGACCAGGGTGCAGCTGCCTTAGCCAGTTCCCTGCTTCAGCTGGCACAGCTCACTTCTGGCAAGACATCCCTGAGGAGAAGCCACATGAACCTACCCCGATGCAGCCCTAGGTGCCGTGTAGAGACCTCTGCCAATGCTGAGATGCTTATAAGTTCACTGATTTGCTTTCCTCCTGCAGTCGGCCCCATTGCATGTGTTTTGGAAGATGGAGGAAGACTTTGAGGATGGTGTCGGACATATGGATTAATGCTGGACTTGTGGGTTTGGGAAGCACTGGGTTGGGATGTTTTCATGATGTGCACTTAAACTTTATATAAAACTCTCTCTTATTCATGAGTTTCTGTGGATTTGTTTCTCTAAAGTACCTAGACTAACACATACAATGCACATATGTCTGTCTGGGTTCAAACTCCACTCCTGGTATCATAATGTGTTAGTGGGCACCCCTCTGAGGCTAAGTGAGGCTGCCCACAGTGAGATGACCAGAACCCAATAGATGAAGAGAATATTTTTGAGCCTGTCCATTGGTGCATTTTGTTGCTAATTTTATGGACAGCCTGTCCTGACTTGCCTTTACTTACGCATGCAGACTTACAAGGTTCCAACTGGAATGAAGATTCTTCACATCAAAGAACATGCCTGTGTCTTTAGAGGACTGGGTTGATATAAGTGGACACTATAGAAAGTGGATACCCAAAATAGGGAGGGTAAAATCATGGAGTGCCTGGCTTATAAACTTTCATAAGTGGTGTGAGAGTTAGATAATCTGGTGTCAATTTGGGACTTTGGAGGACTAAGAGGGCAGGAGTGGTGTCTAGTCTGTCAATGGGGTTGTAGCCAATGAGGCCTCTGTGTAGGCATGGCCTTCTCTTGAGGATTCTGGGAACTCCTGTAATTTCTCCTTGGAGGCAGGAGATGCACTCTTTCTCTGCTTACTTCCTGGAAGACATAGCAGCTAAAACACATGGAACTACACTGGTGCCCTGAGCTGGAGAAATCACGTGGAGACCCCTGCCAGCACTGAGATGCTTGCAACACCATTGGATCCATAAGACTTCCAACCCATTGGCCTGTGATCTACCTGCATTCAGTGTCAATGAATGTGTTTCCTGAGTCTGAAGAGGACTTTATTGATTGGTATTGGACATATGGACTAATATCGGACTTACGGACTTGATCTGGACTGGGCTGGGATATTTTCTCAATATTTAATTGCTCTTGTATGTAAACAACTTTCTCATGTACATATGAATCTCTATGAATTTGTTTCTCTAGTTTACCCAAACTAACACAGGTGGTGTAATATACTGATAGAATTATAGGATTCAGGTGTAGGTGTTCAAATAACTGCAATGGTTAAGTATAGAATATTTTTGTTTTGTGCATTTATAGAATATTGTATTTAAATGAAGCTGACAGATTTTGAATTGTATGCATTTTAGTTTTATCCTGATAGGCACGTATCTGGGTTGACTAAAACAAATCCAGGGACATTCATATATGTGTAAGAAAGAGCTTTATATCAGAGTTATATCATATGTATAAGAGAGAAGGCTATACCAAGAAGCAATCATGCTTTAATAAAACATCCCAGCCCAGTCCAACTGAAGGCCATAAATCCCATACTAGCCCATACTCCCTCTGAAGACTCACATAGTCACATAAAATGAGGCAAAATGAAGAAAGATCACAGGCAGGAGAATGAAAAATTAACTTGTGGATTCAATGGTGGTAGAAGCATCACAGAGCTGTGGAAGGTCTCAGTATGGCTCCCCAACAAGAAAGTAAAATCAGAGAGAGGCCGGGAGAGGTTCCCAGGGCCCTATTTATGAGAATGTCACACCCACACGGAGGTTCCATCAGGCTGTGACCTGATTGACAGGCTAGAGAGTTCCAAGAACTGATGATCTCTCAATGGAAGCTAAAAAAAGTCATAAAATATCAAGTAGCCATTAGATGGCAAGCTCCTACCAGCATTAAGCTTTTATTCAAGCATATCTCTATCTATCTATCTATCTATCTATCTATCTATCTATCTATCTATCTATCATCTATCTCCCTGTCTACATTTTTCTGAATATCTATTTCTCTCTTTTTCAGTTCTCAAGTATGTATTTAGGTATTTGTTTGATGCTCTTTCCTTCCCAATTGGAGGATCCCTATGTAATATATATGGACTTGCAGCACATATTGATGAACATGGAAGATTACAGTATTCAGTATTGGTTCCAATTCAGTATAAAACAAAATTTCATATCTAGATCAAAAACAACATTCTTATAAATTGAGAAAAGATGAAAGTTGGCAGGAATATTGTTTTATTTGGGGTCAAAATAGAAGCCCATGGAAACAGCAGTAAAATCATCAAAAGACATATTATATTGGGAAAAATCTGCTGCAAAAAACTTCTTTAAAGTTCAAAAGCAAAGATACTTTTGTGGACTAAAGTCTTCCTGACTCAAGTCATCATATTAACAATGGACTCAATTTTATATGAAAATTAAACAATAGAAGACAAAAAAAAAACCCCACAGGAGAACCAATGTTTCTGGGTTGAATTTTGGAAAAGAATATTGAAGATCTCCTTAGTGTCAGAAAAACGTATTACTCTGTCTTGTATGAAGTCCTGCCAGAATAGTCCCTAGGCAAGAGAAGGACAACATACTTGGAGAAGAGGCTGTGAAAATGAGGAAGCCTCTCAGCGAGCTGACTGACACAGGGGCTGCAACCACACTTTCCAGCACAGCAACTATTGTTAGAACAGCGTCAGTGTATTTTTGCACATAGGGCTGCTAGGAATCAGACCGATTCAATGGCACTTAACAGCAGAACAATATTAATTTTATCATTCCGTTCATTCTGGAACAAGGTATGTGAGGCTACAATGAACAAATAGCAAAGACTAAGAGAGTGAAGGAGAGGTAGCAAAAGGACTCCTATTTAGGAAAGAGTTGATCTTTGCCATCGTCAAATATAGGAAAAATGTTACCAAATATTCCCTAATGTGATCTTCTTTCCTCTTAGATTAAAAAAATGAGTTACACAACACATAGACTCTTCTCAAAAGTTTAATAAACACATATGAAGATCATGCCTATTAAAAACCACCCATTGTTTTTATGCTCATCTAGAGATACTGGGGTCCCAAGAGCAATCTATCTCCAGAGACTCAGTCAAGTTGAGCTTTACTTGTGAGAGCTTCCATTTTCTGCCCTGGAGCTCATTAAGTCCTTCAATAGAAACAAACAATTCTTTCACAGCAAGGAATCACTGTTGTTTCTTTTCTTTGAATGAATCTTTGAATAATACCTTGCAAGTCAGTATCTCTATATGGAATGTAGAAGGTGAACTCTGTTGTGTACACCGTGAGGAACAAGGAAGTGAAAATAGCTCTTTTTAAACTTAATGACAAAACACATTCTTAGAGCAAATAAACAGTAGGAAGTACAGATACTCAGTAAAAAAATAGTTATATGATTTAGTCATCAACATGCCATTTATTACATGTGTAATTCTCAGTGTTAAATATTATTTAAAAGTAGCTGCTTAGAATATTTCTTTCACTGATTCTCCATTAGAATTTATAAAATTACAATTTTTTCATTGGCAATTAGTATGCCTATATTTTGATGTATAAATGTATTTCTCTGCAATTGAGTTTTATTTTTTTAAACAAAACCTATGCTGCTTGGCTATAGAGTGTTGAGCTACTTGGATCTCTCTAATGTGCTTCTTTGTACTTTTCTTGTGTACAGATGAATTTATAATTCTGGAAATACTGTACAATGGTAGCAATTAATTCCAGTAGCAAATTATTGGGGCCAAACTTGTGCATCAGCTTTCTCAATTCTTTTTGTAATGGTGGCTTTCTTTGTGTATGTATGTAAGGGAGTCCAAGGGTGCTGACCATCTTTTTAAACAAATCTTGACCCTGTTAATTGACCATACATTAAAATACAAAGCCTGGGTCTTGATAGGCAGAAATGTCAGGATAAGCTCTGGTGCCGACACCCTCTTTGCAATAACTGGCAGCAATTACCACCTTCTGAGAACTCCACATTTTCCCCCAGGTTTTTAAAGTAAGATTAAGAGTGGACTTCTGTTCTAATAACCTTGCATTCCGTGATGCTCACCTTCATGACATGATCACTGAAGACAAAATGGGTGCATAAGCAAATGTGGTGAAGAAAGTTGATGGTGCCCGGCTATAAAAATATATAACATCTGGGGCTTAAAGGCTTGAAGATAAACAAGGGGCCACCTATCTGAGAAGCAACAAAGCCCATATTGAAGAAGCACACCAGCATGTGTGATCATTAGGTGTTGATGGGATCAGGTATCAGGCATTAAAGACCCAGAACAAAAAAAATCATATCAATGTGAATGAGGGCACGTGTGGAATGGAGACCCAAAGCTTATCTTTAGACACTTGGACATCCCCTTACAGAAGGGTCATAAGGGAGAGATTTAATGCTTCCTGTCCCGCACTATCATAACCCCAATTGTACCTTACAAATCCAGCTAGACCAGAGCATATACACTGGTACAGATCAGAACCAATAATGAGAGTAGTGATACCAGGAGCATAAGGGGAAGGTGGGGGCAGAAAGGGGAAGCCGATCAACCGAAAAGCAGGTGAGGGGAGACATCGGTCAGTGTAAGACATGTAAACGTAATAACAATTTATAAATTATCAAGAGCTCGTGAAGGAGAGAGGGAGGGTTGGGAAGGAAAAAATGAGGAATTGATACCAAGGGCTCAAGTAGAAAGAAAATGTTTTGAAAATGATGATGGCAACATATGTAAAAATGTTCTTGACACAATGAATTTATTTAGGGATTGTGATAAGAGCTGTAAGAGCCCCCAATAAAATGATTTTTTTAAAAGTAGACATCATCAAACACCTCTGCTCTTCTGAGACAACTCCTGTCCCTCGCACATAAAAATTTTATGCTGAATCTTTTCATTTTAAATGCTTGACTGTCCATACTGTCCAGAGAGCTCTCTTTCTCACATTCTCAGAGTCCTGGAAATTCAATTATATCCAACTATGATAGGGAGGTTTATTGTGCCAACCTGGCCAATAGGAACATGTGGGATTAATCAGGTTGCAGTTTGATTGGAGGACAAATAGATAAATGGCTTGGCAAGGCCCACCCCTCTATTTCTCTCTGGTGATAGGACCAGGGTGTGGCTGCTTTAGTTAGTTCTCTGCGTCAACTTGTCAACTACACTACCTGTGGGACAACCCGTGGACCATGTCACTGAGCTTAAGTTTCCTTCAAGACCTGCTTCGCCACACTGTTGGCATGTACATTGTTTGAGCTTAAGGATGGTGGATTGTATTTTCCTGCATTGCTTGAGTTCAATATCCCATCTGGGGCTGCTCCACTAAACTCCTGAGCTGCTGACTGTTGGTGACCTGCCTTGATGTTTGCTGCTTGTGGGTGGACTCTGCCTGCATTGCCCAAAGGAAGACTCAGCTCTCTGCTTCCTTGACCTTGGACTCGGCAGCTCTAGTGAGTTGAAGGACTTCCAGTATATTGACCCTTCCATGCAAGCGAGTTGAACTGAGTCTCTGTACTGCTGTGTGGACGAATTAGCTGTTATATTCCTTCATGCCCTATAAACCTATCATATATATATATACATATAGGTATGTATATATATATATATATATATATATATATATATATATATATATATGTGATATCTAGCTTGAAACCAAGAAGATAGAAACTGCATAGATAGGTATGGTAGTTATCTGTTTATAAACTCACTGCTGTCGAGTAGATTCTGATTGATAGCAACCCAAAAGGACAGGGCAGAACTGCTCTTCTTGGTTCCCAAGACTATAATTGTTCATAGGAGCAGAAAACCTTGTCTTTGTCCCAAGGAGCAGCTGGTTGTTTTGAACTATTAACCTTGAAGTTAGCAGCCTAACACTTAACCACTACATATATAATCATAAGTGTTCCTGGTTTTGTTTCTCTAGAAATCCCTGCTTAACACAAAACTACAACCTTCTCTGGAACAGACCTGTCCTATATGGCAGGCTAGGGACAATAGTAGTTTTATTTAGAGAAATGAGATTATAATGAAGTAACTTGGTTTAGTGACATTTTAATGCATTTCTTTCACACATTGCAAAAATATGTTCTGGTAAAAATGAAACACCCAACAAGACTGAAAAATAAAAACAAGCCCTACCACCTAGAAACAAAGCCTATAATTCACATATAATGGTATATGTGGACATTTTTTTCATGCAAACATTTAAAAGTTTAGAAATAATTTTCTATTTTGTACCTCAACTTTCCTATCTATAAAATATCTCCTTTCATGCACTTTTGGTAGAAATTAAAGGAGGTTAAGGTGCTTTGAACAATTCTGATTCATAATAAAGTCTTAACTAAGATTTACTAATCAAAACTTGAGACTGCATGTCAGATTGTAATATTCCCTTTTTATATTATTTAAATCAATACCCCATTATTTATGTAGTATTTCTGAAAATACAGAAATCATTCCACCTTAAACACTGATAATAAATTACTATGGTGATTGACATGACTGTTGATATAATTATTCGTATGGTTGATTAACTGTACACTAAGTTTTAAGTTCTCATATTCCCTTATTTTCAATTACATTAAGGATAATAAAATCTATGTAACATTAAAATAACATTGGACATAAATAATCATTTAATCAGATATCAAAGGTAAAAAACAGAAAGTATTTATGTAACGTGGGTTATTCTAGACAATTTACAAAGTTCATCTCAATCAATCATTAGAAAAACATTAAGATATTAGCCAATATTCTTATATAAAATTAGAAAACTGAGCAAGATTAAGTTACCTACCCAAACTCTCACAGATAGTAAGGATATGGTCACAGTTTAACTCTAATCTCTGGTACCAAAACCCACATTGTTAACCCTGAATCTCAGTGTTATCATTAAGTTTCAATAATTTTCTATGACTTTGGGGAACAAGGCAATAGTCATAGAAATAACAGAACACACAATTTTATATAGTTTACATAAATCAATGTCGTTTTTGAAAGTCCTAACTTTAGATCCACACACAAATTTAAATATCATCCTAGTGGTACAAGAGCCCTGGTGGCATAGTGGTTAAGCATTAGGCTGCTAACTTGAAGGTTAATAGTTCAAAACAACCAGCTGCTCCTTGGGACAAAGACAAAGTTTTCTGCTCCTATGAACAATTACAGTCCTGGGAACCAAGAGGGGCAGTTCTGCCTGTCCTTTTGGGTTGCTATCAATCAGAATCTAATCAACAGCAGCCATGTGTCCATGGAACTTGTAGAGGGTTTTCCTCTTTTGTTGTTGTTGCACCTCCGCTTTACTAAACAAGATGTCCTTCTCCAGGGACTTGTCCTTCTTGATGATATGTCCAAAATACATGAGAGAAGTCCTGTCATCCTTGCTTCTAAGAAGCATTCTGGCTGTCATATAATATTCTTGCTGTCGTATAATAGTTTAATAGCTAAGCTCCTGAAAAAGCAACCCAAAGTGAAGCCAGGTCCCCTGTTACGAGTCTATTCCAGCTCACAGCAACCTGCAGAAGAGTGTGCGAGTGCGCCTGCGGGTTTCAGAGTGTAACGCTGCAGGAGTAGAACGCTTCCGCTTTCTCCTGACCGCCATTCCACAAATGCTCCTGTCCCACACGTTTGAGAAAGGGATGTTTTCCCCTCGTGCAAGGGTGGCGGGGTGGAGATGAGCCAGGCAGGGTGCAGTGTAGCAACGATGAAACACACAACTTTCCTCTAGTTCTTAAATACTTCCTCCCCCACTATCATGATCCCAATTGTACCTTATAAATCTGCCTAGACCAGAGGATGTACACTGGTACAGATAGGAACTGGGAACACAGGGAATCCAGGGTGGATGATCCTTCTGGACCAGTGGTGAGAGTGGCGATACCAGGCGGGTGGAGGGACGGTGGGGTGGAAAGGGGGAACCCATTACGAAGATCTATATATAACCTCCTCCCTGGGGGATGGACAACAGAAAAATGGGTGAAGGGAGACATCGAACAGTGTAAGATAGGACAAAATAATAATTTATAAGTTGTCAAGGGTTCTTGAGGAAGTGGGGATTGGGGAGGGAGGAGAAAATGAGGAGCTTATACCAACGGCTTAAGTGGAGAGCAAATGTTTTGAGAGTGTTAAATGCAGCGAATGTACAGAAATGTGCATTACACAATGGATGGATGTATGGTTTGTGATGTGTTGTATGAGTCCCCAATAGAATTATTTTTTAAAATTGATATTTAGCAGCCAACAATAATAAAAGTATATAATTAATATGTTCTCTTACTAACTTTCTAGGTTTCAGTTGCCTCCTCTTCTATTACACTATCAATCAGATTATTTCACTTGAAATTTCTACATGTGCCACACAGTTTCAATGCTAGACACTTACTCTAATCCAAGAACTTATTTCTACTACTTTCTCTATTTTGATAAGCTTTATCATTTGCCTTAACACTAAATAAAAGGATCCCTTAACACATTGCCTAATTGTAAACTAAATTAAATAGTGCAAAGTATTTCATTTAATTAAATCTTAAGTAAATAATTTCTGTTACTTGTACTTCAATTTTCCCCTTGGTAAAATTATTTGGATTGTATAATGGACTCCGATCAGGCTGGCTCATTGGGGTGACCACTGATAATTCAATTCTTTCATATACCAATCTTTCATGGTTTATTTCGGTCAAGTTTCCACAGATGGTATGCTTTTATGCTCAGCTTTGCCTCACACTTTATCCAGAACAACACAGACGAGGCAATGGCACGGAGCCACATTTGACTTTCTCTGGCTACAGAAAAGAGGAGACTCCAACTGTGTAGCTGCCCAAAGATAATTCCTATGAAACAGAGGTTAGACATACCTCCACCCCAAACCCTCTTTACCTTCATCTTGACACCAACGATTCTCCCTTGACAGTTTACTTCTCTGAGGAGCTCAGTGTTCTCTAGTGGTGTGCAGGGACCACACAGAACTCACAGTCTATATTAATGAAATGGGGTTTATTAGGTTACAAAAGATCTTTTGTCCATAGCACCTCTTCTCAGCCACACTGGGCAAGACTGGATAGAAGAGCCGTACTAATAATTGCACTTCAGTGTAGAAGTCTCCCTAGCTAGAACTTACGTTCTTGTTATAACAACTCTGAAATGCAGCTGCTGAAAATCTGAGGGGTCCTGAGTGGGTCCTCCTCAGTTCTAAAGATTTTTTTTTCCTTTTCAGATCATTGTATGCTAACCATTTATGCATTGAGATTATGAATGTGAAATTAAAATTTAGCTTTTATTTTGAGATAAATGAATGAATACTTTACTACACATACATATTGAGATGTTGGCTTCTAAGCTTGATGGTTCAAACCTTACCACTTCTGAAAACAAATCCCACTATATTCCAATACAGATGATGTCTAAAATCCATTTTACATTTTAAATCAAGCAAATGTGAGTTACAAGTACAATGTAATTTCATAAAAAGTGTGGACAATGACTTTGTTTTCTAAATGGAAAACGCCCTGAATATTTTAACTGTGTATTTTGGTCAAAGTGTATTTGATTATTTTTGTATGTTTATCATTTATCCAATGCCCACTTTACATAGAAAAGTAATTTTAAGATTGCTGGAAATAGAACCTTTGCATTTAGGGTGTGACATCAGTAGCGCTGCAGAAATGGAATCCAAACAGTTGAGAGAGTTATATCAGGGACCAACATAGAAGTTTTAAAAATGGAAACAAAAGATTTTTTTTATCTTTATTTAACTCGTGTGAAAAAATAAGAGAGCTGAACCGGACAGAAATTCTGAAATATATTTATCATGTGCCCCTCATTTTCGAAATTAGACACTTCAATCTAATCTAAGAATTTATTTATATCTATTACTTTCTCTATTTTGATGCATTCATCATTTGCCTTAACACTAAATAAAATGACCCCATAACACATTGCCTAGCTGTCAGCTAAATGAAATAGTGAGATGTATTTCATTTAATTAAATCATGAGTAATTACTAATTGCATATGAAAATTGAAAATGCATATTCTCTAATGAAGATCATAGGGTTTTTTAAATCTTTTATATAGCTCTTTGCAAGAAAGAGAAGTTTGGAAGTGGAATGGCTGCTTCCTTATTTCAATACCACATAGAATCAAGTGAATAAAGAAAAGGAGTAAATTTTGTGTTCCATTTTCCGTAACATTAAAAAATACATATCCAATCTCCTAGCTTGTCAAGTCATTGTACTTTGGTAGCTTCTGTGTTGTTATGATGCTGACAGCAATCTAACCAATATTTCAAATACCAGCAGTGTCAATCATGTTGGAATGTTTTGATGGAGTTTCATACTAAAATAGACTAGGACCAAGTCCTGCTGACCTACTTCTGAAAATCAGTCTGTAAAAGGCCTACGAACCATCGTGATCTGGGCAACGAGCAATCGTGGGAATGGTGCATGTTTAGGCTGTGTCCATTGCCTTTGCATGTCAAGTTGACATGAAATTCCCTTTTACTTGAAATGATGTAACTACCGCATTAGTCATTAGCGATTCGAGACGTTGAAATAAAAAATTTCAATATAAAAACATCTCACACTCGTCAAAAACAAAAATAAATGCTGGTGAGGCTGTGGGAGAAATGGAACGCTTATCCATGGTTCTTTGGACCCTAGAATGGGTATCCCTCTCGAGGAAACTAGAAAAAGAACTGCAGTCTGTTCATGAATTTCTCCCCTGGGCTTATATTCTCAAAAACTAATAAAAGTGACACAGACATATGCACACCTATGTGACACACATAGACATATGCACACCTTAGCCACTTGTCTGTCATCATTTGTCTGCCAGTTTGCCTTACCACGGTGGCTTTTATGTTGCTATGAGGCCGGAAGCTATGTCACTAGCATGTCATATGCCAGAAGGGTCACTCAAAGTTAAGAACAGGAATTGTCTCCCCACTACGGAGGAAGTAGCCACTGAAAGCCCAGTGCTCAGCTGCTGTGTCCGTCTGGGAACTTTAGAGAAACAAATCCACAGCAACTCATGTATAAGAGAGAGCTTTATATAAAGGGTAAGTGTGCATCAAGAAAACATCCCAACCCAGTGCTGCCCAAGCCCACAAGTCCAATATTAACCCATTAACCCATATGTCCAATATCAGTCCACAAAGTCTTCCTCCATCTCACAAAACAGACACAACGATGCAGACTGCAGGAGGAAAGCTGAGTCTGTGAACGTGTAAGCATTTCAGCGCTGGCAGGGGTCTCCACACTGCTGCTCCAGCACCCAGGGCTGCAGCAAAAAAGGTCCATGTGGCTTTTCCTATGGGATGTCTTGCAGGAAGTCAGCCTTGCCAGCTAAAGCAAGGAACTGGCTAAGGCAGCTGCACCCTGGCGCGACCATCACAAAGCAAGAGACCAGAAAACTCAAAAGGCAAGGCTCATTCAGCCATTTATCTCTCCGCCCTTCAATTAATCCCACATGTGTTTATTGGCCAGGTTGGCACAATAAACTAACTACCTCAGCTACTGAAGGTCTGCTGAATGGAAGCAGAACATTGTTGGATATAGTGCTACAGAATGAGTCCCTTGAGTCTGGAGGTGACTGAGGAGGAGATGCTTTCTCAAAAGTACAGTCAACATAGGTGAAGCGAACAGAGTAAAGACTGTGGGAGTAGAGCCATCTTGGTCTTCATTTGCTGATGGAAGACAAGTCAAGGTAAGAAGAACAGCTGCAAAAATTTACTAATAATCAAAACTTGGAAGGTACAACCCTTTGAAGCCACAGCACGCCTCTCAGGGGAAGACCAGGCTTTTTATGCTTGTAAGGGGTTACTGTATCAGAAACAGAGGCAGTTCTATCCTGCCCTATAGGGTTGCTACGAATCAGACTTGATTCAATGGCAGTGACATCATTCTTGCAAAAGTTCTTTATTTTCTTTTCAGG
Source organism: Tenrec ecaudatus (assembly GCF_050624435.1). Taxonomy (NCBI): domain Eukaryota; kingdom Metazoa; phylum Chordata; class Mammalia; order Afrosoricida; family Tenrecidae; genus Tenrec; species Tenrec ecaudatus. The sequence goes on along the minus strand of NC_134533.1, from coordinate 124,311,135 downwards.
TCAATTCTTTTACATGTGAAATTGGAATGTCCTCCAGATAATTTTTCTAAAAGTCCTTCTGAATCTCAACTACAGTAAGTATGCTTTGCTGTAAGGAGGCTACCACAGTTTTCATATTCCACCTAATTTATTCTCTCATTTGCTCATTTGATGATACAGGCATTTACCTATCCAGATTCCGGACTTCTTGGATTGTGTAAATGATTAAAGTTCTCCGTTGTTAATTGGAAGTTTTGTAGTTCAAGTCCGCCCAAAGATGCTTCATAAGAAAAGCCTAGTGATCTTCAAAAAAAGTATCCATTGAAAAATCTATGGAACACATTTCTACACCGACACAAAAGGGATTTCTGTGAATAGCAATCAACTCTCTAACAACTTACTTTATTCCATGATTCTGAACCTTCCTAATGCTGCGACCCTTTAATACAGTTCCTTATGTTGTGGTGATCCCCCCAACCATAACACTATTTTTGTTGCTCCTTCCTAACTGTAATTTTGCTACTGTTATGAATTGGGTGGCCCTTGTGAAAGGGTCATTCAACCCCCAAAGGGGTCGTGACCCACAAGTTGAGAATGCCTCAGTAGTTTACTGCTATCTCAGTTCAACACAAGAGAATTCTTTCTTTCTTTTTTTTAAATAAATCTTTTTATTGGGGCTCATACAACTCATCACAATCCATACATACATCAATTTAGTAAAGCACCCTTATACATTCATTGCCCTCGTCATTCTCAAAATTCGCCTTCCACTTGGGTTCCTGGAATCAGCTCATTTTCCTTTTTTTCCCTCCCCCTCCCTTCCTGTTCCCCCTTCCCCCATGAACCCTTAATAGTTTATAAATTATTATTTTACCTTATCTTACACTGCCCGGCGTCTGCCCTCACCCACCTTCCCGTTGCCCATCCCCAGAGAGGAGGTTACACACAGATCCCTGAGATCAGTTCTCCCTTTCCCTTCCCTCCCGGTGTTGCCACTCTCACGGCTAGTCCTGAGGGGTTCATCCACCCTAGATTCCCTGTGTTTCCAGATCCCTACTGCACCGCTGTGCATCCTCTGGTCTAACCAGGTCCGCAAGGCAGAATTGGGATCATGATAATGGGCGGGGAGGAAGCGTTCAAGAACTAGAGGAAGGTTTTGAGTTTCATTGTTGCTACACTGAACCCTGAGTGACTCATCTCCTCCCCACTACCCGTCTGCAAGGGATGTCCAGCTGTCTACAGATGGGCATTGGGTTCCCATCACGAACTCCCCCTCATTCACGGTGATGTTATTTCACCTCCCCCCATGCCTTTGTTGTTTGAACCTGGTCCCCTCAGCCCTTTATGATCACACATGTTGGTGTGCTGCTTCCATGTGGGCTTTGTTGTTTCTGGGCTAGATAGCTGCTTGTTTACTTTCAAGCCTTTAAGTCCACAGATGCTATATCTCTCAATAGTCGGGCACCATCAGCCTTCTTCACCACACTTACTTATGCACACATTCGTCTTCAGCATTTATGTGAGGAAGGGATCACACAATGATGGTTTTTGTGCTTGGTGTCTGCTACCTGGTCCGTTCAACACCTAGTATTCACTTAGGCTGTGTGCTTCTTCTCTGTGGGCTTTGTTGCTTCCGAGCTAGATGGCCACTTGTTTGCCTTCAAGCTTTTAAGACCCCAGATGCTGTATCTTTTTGATAGCCGGGCACCATCAGCTTTCTTCACCACGTTTGCTATGCACACGTCTGTCTTCAGTGATCATGTCGGGAAGGTGGGTATCATGGAATGACTGTTTAGCTGGGCAAGGTGCTATTGTATTGAGGGAGTGTGCATGAGGAGGCCCAATGTCCACCTGCTACCCTACTACTGAACCTATAAATATATGCACATAGGTCTATTCCCCCATAATCATAACTATATTTACATATAAGAGAATTCTTTCTAATTAGTGTATATATGGAACTGGAGTAACTTTAATATTATTTCAAATTCCATCCCATATCTTTATTTAATCGAGCAATATTATATATAGTTTATAGGTGATGGAACAATGCCAGAGGAATAAAAGGGCGTCTATTTCTGACCCTTGCCATCTGATCTAAGGCATGGTCTCAACAGGATCCATGCAACAGGAACACTGCTAGCAACTTCCCAGAAGAGCCATAGCTTAGGTCTTGCTCTTAACAAAACCCACTGCTATTTAGTTCTATACAGTTAATTGCCCCTGAAAGGTGATGTGCTTCCCTTGCACCTTCCATCCTTTAGGGAGTAACTGCTTGCCAGAAATTGAGACTCTGGAGATCAAAGTCTAGGAATAGCTAAAAAGAGGAGGAGGTGAGATCACAATAATGGTACAAAAGACACCAGGAGAGTAGTAAACAGGGGAGTGTCAGAGGAGGAGACCAGGAAACCTGTTGGGATTGAAAGTGATTCCCTGAAAAGAGCAAGAAGCTGAAGCGAGCAACAGGCTATGTCTACACTCCAGATTCATTTCCAGGTAGTGGCTACCTGGAGGAAAGGTTCCAGAAGGACAGTAGAGATGGAGTTCAGGAAATTCAACTGAAGCGGATTTGCATTGAAAATATACTAGGGATACTGGATCTGAAAAAAATCAGCCGAGTCCTACTAATCCCCTTCTACTTTTCAAAGAAATGGGGTCTGGGGAAGGGGAACTTGTACCCTGCTTACCAAGATCAATGTATCTCTCTTCTTTCTGTTCAGGGTCACCTTTAGTCTAGCTCAGTTCACAGGATTTTGAAATAGCCATATGAAGCTAATATGTGAGTACAAATACCCATTATGGAATTTTTTTCTATTTTCATTATACAGATGAATAAATTAATTTTCATAAATTAAAATAAAATGTTCATTACACAGATGATATGTTAATAATGCAGTGTCCTACTGCTGGATGTATAATCCAGATAAATGGAATACTTAAGTTTTCATTGTGTACACCAGGGCCATTTTCCCATCTTTTCAGGAAGAAAATCAGTATTAGGGGACAAAGAGAATAATATATTCTAGAAATAAGCCAGTGCAGAGGTAGCATAGTGGCAGAGAAAAGAGTTATGGTGGAGGAAGAATTGAAACTTGAGCAAAACTTATTTTATGATAACATTTTAAAATGTGATTTGATATAGATGAAAAAGATATAGGTATTTCTTTTGTAGTAGGAATATACAGAAACCTACAAATACACATGCCCTTTTTTAAAATTAGCAATTGATGCTAGAAAATATATTTGCTCAAAATAGTATGCAATAGTCTTACACTAGAATTCTTATGATTTGAGGAGCAGGACTGTAAAACTGTACTACACAATTCTGGGTTCAGTGCTATTATGTATTTTAGAGATATTTAAACGAGGGAAATGTGTTCATTCAATAAAGTGAAAGTTATATACCTCAAGACATACTCCCCGTGGAAGCTCACAGTCTTGTGGAAGATGAGGCAGATAGAAGGATGTATTACAAGATGCTTAGATTCAGCCTTTCGACAAGAATGATGTACTGTAAGTGCTTTGGAACCAAGTGAGTATCCGTGGGAAAGAAGAGAGAGGCTATACACTGAGTACCAAGATCTGAAAGAGATCTTGAAATATTAGCAACAATGTCTTAGATATTGGAGAACCTAGGCTGCTCTAAATAAATAGGCCCAGTGTATAAGAACACAGGACAATAACCTATTTGGGGGAGCACAATTTGATGGGAGTGCTAAGAGAGGAGGCTAGAGAAGTACCAGATACCAGATGCTGAGGATCTTTTTTTTTTTAATCATTTTATTGCGGTTCATACAACTCTTATCAAAATCCACACATCCACCCATCCATTGTGTCAAGTACATTTGTACATTTGTTGCCATCATTATTTTCAAAGCACTTTCTTTCTACCTGAGCCCTTGGTATTGGCTCTTCATTTTTTGCCTCCCCGCCCCCCATCCCTCCCTCATGAACTCTTGATAATTTATAAATTATGATTATTTTTTCATGTTTTACACTGACTGATGTCTCCCTTCACCCGCTTTTCTGTTGTCCGTCCCCCTAGGAGGGGTTATATATAGTTCACTGTGATCAGTTCCCCCTTTCTCCCCCCACCTTCCCCATATCCTCCTGGTATCATTACTTTCAATATAGGTCCTGAGGGGTTTATCTGTCCTGGATTCCCTGTGTTTCCAGCGCTGATCTGTACTTATAAGCCATGCTTATAAGGTTGGGGCTTTCACCTAAGGCATTGTGCCTCAATATCAGTTGGTAATCACGGGAAAGCTTAGGAAATCACTGAGTTACCTCCACAATTGTTTTAAAATAGATTATGTAGCTATATGTTGAAAGACTTTTCTGTGGCGTTTAGATATATAGGATGACAAACTGTCTCTATTTATTCTGGACTCCCTTCGCTTTAGGAACAAAAGTCCCACATTCCTGAAAATTTTTCAGTGTTCAAAAATGCATTTTCACAGAGAAGAGTAGTCTTTGTGTCACTGAAGAGGATTCGAAGGAACAAGACATATGGACATATGATAATGAATGGTGCAGCAAAGAATAGACAAAAAGCCAGTCCAAGCCATAGCTGTGACTACGATTCGCTTGGCCCAACTGGATAGCAAATTCCATATCCATTCTATATGCCCTCTGGGGTCCCAGAGTCCGTCAAGGTGCCTCCTGAACCTGGGAGAGAGGACATTCTATTTGTATGTTTGCAATCAGATTAATGGAGGTGGGGAGTCACGTGACACCAGGAAGGATGCACCCAATGTGTAAACTCGGAATTTGCTTTGCTTGTTCCTAGCTAAGGATCTTTGCAGATGTGTGCAAATGGGGAATAACATGTAACCCCAAACAGATGTTTTTGATAGACAAATAATAGCTAGCATTCATTAAATTCTATTGTGCTGAGTACTGTTTGAGGTGCGTTATGTGAATTTAACCCACACAGCAATCTTTTCAAGTAGGAAGTATTGTTTTCTCCACTTAGCAGTTCGAAGCAAAGGAAAGTACGTGGGTTCTCCAAGATTACCATTGAGTTGAGTGCAAAAGCAAGAATTTTGATCCAGTCAGCTTGACTTCAGAAACCATAACAATTACCATGTACTCTGCCTTATTGTGCGCCTAGATGGGTGGCCTTTTGTGCTGCTTCACTGTCTGGAAGGACATTGAGTGGCACGTACAATTTTGAAACCAGTATTTTGAAAGTAGATATTTCTGGTTACACCTCCTGATATTCTAAAATTATTAGGTCCAGTTTGTGACCCAGATTAATGCATTTTAACAAATCTGTACAAATTTGGCACATTTATCTTATGAAGAATCATTCCAACTTTCTGCTTCTTAGAAAACCAAATCAGAAAACTAACTCCCTGGTACCCAATTCAGAGATTAAGGTGAAAGAATTTTATAGACTAGCCTTTTGCAGATTAATTTAGGTTTTAGATGAGTATACTGCTTTTTCTTGATGTGCAAATTCTTGTTCGTCTTTCCTTCCCTTTCTTATATATATGTGAACTACCCCCCCCCCAAAAAAAAACCCCACAAAATTGTGCAGGGTAGAGTGGAGTTTTCCTAGTAGGCATATTTCCCCCTAGGTGAACATCCAGTTAGTGCATCCACCCAGTGACATGGCCTGGGAAGTTTCTCTCTGGTCACAGAGGATTTTTTCATAGAAGCAGTTTTGCTCAAACCTCATTTTTTGTGATGGCCAATTTATGAGACTAGTGTGTGGATGTGAAATTTTATTTCTTGCTTGGGAAAAATGCTGCAAAAACTGTTGTGGTGTTGAACACAGCTTACAAGTACATCACTCTAGGAACAAAACCAAGTGTACAAGTGGTTTTCTTGTTTCATAAAAGGTGAAATGTCGATTGATGACACACCTCAGTCTTGATGTTGCTCAACTTCCCAAATGGATAAACATGTTGGCTCATAGTGCACTTGAAGTTCATAGCAAGTCAGACTGTTAATCAATCTTTCTATTTAGAAGTTCTGAAAAGATTGCATAACAGCATGTGACAAAAAAGGCCTGGCTTGTGGCAGATGGGGAACTGGTTTTGCTACCACAACGATGCACTTGCTCATGCAGCCATCTCAGTGCACCAGTTTTGACAAGAAACAGCATGTCTCTCTTGACCCATGCACCTTACTCGCTTGATCTCACTCTGTGCAACTTCTTTTTGTTTCTGTGAATGTAGAGGGTCACGAAAGCACAGTGGTTGGAAGATGTAGAAGAGATAGGAAAAAAAACCGAGGGATGTGCTGTCAGCCATCCATCCACACAGATGAGCTTGGAAAATGTTTCCAAGAAATGATAAATGACAAATGTAGAAAGTGTAATGGAGAGTACTTTGAGATGATAAGGTTGTTGTTTTGTTAAAAAAAATTAAATACATAGCTATGGGGGCAAAGTTCCTGTTTGTTTGTTTTTCCAGTATCCCCTTGTAATGTATACTCCATGATATACATTTTAACCTTGGAGAGAACAGTTTCTTAGAACGAAGCATGATCTCAGAATAAATATTGAGAGGATGTGGGGAGAGAGAATGAAAACAACGATAGCAAGAATCAGAACAATCTATTTTTTCTGTCCATATTAGGTATGATGTAAATATTTAAATATTTGCCTAGAGATTTTAGAAGGAATTGAACCTCCTCTTCTCCCATTTCTCTTGGCAGATGTGAACAGGGACATGCAAAGTGGAAATCAGACGTGGGTCTCCTACTTCATTTTGGTGGGCCTGCACCACCCTCCGCAGCTCGGTGTGCCGCTCTTCCTCCTCTTCCTTGTCATCTATGTCCTCACTGTCTCCGGCAATGGGCTCATTATCCTCACAGTCTTGGTGGATCTCCGGCTCCACCGCCCCATGTATTGGTTCCTATGTCACCTTTCTTTTTTGGATATGACCATATCCTCTGCCATTGTCCCCAAGATGCTGGCTGGCTTTCTCTCAGACAGCAAGGTTATATCCTTTGGGGGCTGTGCAATCCAACTCTTCTCATTCCATTTTTTGGGCTGCACTGAGTGCTTCCTTTATACACTGATGGCTTATGACCGTTTCCTGGCCATCTGTAAGCCTTTGCACTATGCCACCATCATGACCCGCAGTGTCTGTACCTACCTGGCTTTGGGCACGTGGTTTGGAGGAACCCTTCACTCACTCTTTCAAACAACGTTCATATTCCGACTGCCATTCTGTGGCCCAAACCAGGTAGACTACTTATTTTGTGACATTCCTGCCATGCTGCACCTGGTCTGTGCTGACACCACCATCAATGAGCTGGTCACCTTTGTGGACATTGGCTTCCTGGCTCTCACCTGTTTTGTGATGATCATTACTTCCTATGGCTATATTGTGTCTGCCATCCTGAGAATCCGTTCTTCTGATGGGCGACGCAATGCCTTCTCCACCTGTGCTGCCCACCTGACTGTTGTCATTGTTTATTATGTCCCTTGCACCTTCATTTACCTGCGGCCTAACTCACATGAGCCCCTGGATGGAGTGGTGGCTGTCTTCTACACCGTTATTACTCCCTTGCTCAACCCCATCATCTATACACTCCGTAATAAAGAAATGAAGGCAGCACTGGGGAGGCTAGGAGGCCGAAAAGACATGCACAGTCACTGACCCTACCCATTATACACAGAATAGAAACTAAAATTCAGGACACCCCTGGACAGATTTATTAAATATGTCTAAATATTACTCATGATAAATGTAGGACATCTAGGTGGAGAAGTGGAAACTCTGGAAGAATTTATCTTGTAATCCAGTCTCAGAAAATGACTGCTAATATTTCTTCTTTCAGTACCATTAAAAAAACCCAATCAAAGTAATCAACAAAGATAGCATCAAGCTACGTAAGATAGGATCCAAGCTAAGTAAGCTGTCCACGTAAAATTTCATTTCTTTGTGGTGTCCATCTACATATATAATATAGTTCTAAGTTCTATATTGATGCTTGAATTGTTCCTTATTTTCCCATGCTCACTTGTGACCCATAGACTGATTTTCAGAAATAAGCGATCAGGCCTTTTCATCAGACTAGTGTCTTAGTCTGAAACCTCCATGGAAACAGTGAGCATCGCAGCATATGCAAACTTCCACTAATGGATGTGTATGTGATTGCTACACTGCAGGTCCGCTGGCCAGTAAGGAAAACCAGGCTTCTCTCATTGAAGATGAGAGAGTTAAGGTTTATTGTGCCAACCTGGCCAATAAACACATGTGAGATTAATTGAAGGGTGGAGAGATAAATGGCTCAGGGAACTTCATCATTCTGGTTCTCGGGTCTCTTGCTTTCTGATGGTCAGGCCAGGGTGCAGCTGCCTTAGCCAGTTCTCTGCCTCAGCTGGCAAGGCTCACTTCTGCGAGACATCCCCGAGGAGAAGCCACATGGACACATGTTGCAAGATATCTGTAAGGAGAAGCCGCATCATAGCCTGCTGCAGCCCTGGGTGCTGGAGCAGCCGCGTGGAGACCCCAGCCAGCGCTGAGATGCTTACACGCTGACTGGTTCCACTTTCATCCTGCATTACACGCCATTGTGTGTGGTTTGTGAGATGGAGGACTTTGTGGATTGGTGTCGGACCCATGGGCTAATGTTGGACCGATGGGCTTGGACAACACGGGGTGGGAATGCTTTCTTAAGGTACACTGACCCTTTCTATAAAACACCCTTTTATATACATAAGAGTGTGTGTGGATTCGTTTCTCTACTCTCCCTAGACTAACACAGAAGGTGATATTTCTCCCTGCGCCACTATTGACCCACGAACAAATAGGTCTTGACAGGGGTGTGAATAGTTCTCTTACAAGCCACCTATGTAACCTTGCCAACAGTCATGTGAGGTGTGTAGGATCATTCCTCATATACCTATGGAGAAACTAAAGGTCAAGTAACTTTTCCAAACTCAACATCTGCCTTTTACCTTGTCAAAAATGGCAAAAGGTAAACTTAACCTTGAATCTGCGATTTTGCCACACTGTGAGGAAGCAACTCCAGGTGCATGGACCCGAGGAGTGCTACTCTGTAGCACATGGGGGCATCGTGAATCCAGAGTAACTTGATGGTAGCTAACAATAACAGTAACCAACCTTCTAAGTTTCATTTTATTAAAATTGAGGTAGATAAATTAATATGCAGTTTCTTAATACAAAAACAGAATCTTTGACTCTCTGATACTTACATAGCTCTTTATGGAGTAGATTATATTCTATAGTAGGAAAAAGTGTGTCCAGTGATTTTTAGCCTCAGTGTGAGCTATGCTCAGATGAAGTGGAAACAAAGCTCAATTTGAGTCATGTTTCTGGTTGCAATGAAAGGATCCACTGACCTGAGCCTCCAAAGCCAATCATTATTGCCTTGCCTATATGACTATTTCCAATCTCTAACTGGGTACAGTTCCCTCCTGAGTTATTTGTTGAATAGTGTTAGGGGTAATTTTGTTGGTGTTTTCAATGTTCATGGGCCAGTACAGCCCAAGAAAAATCTGAGCACTTCCCAAACTCAGACCCAATTAAAGAGAGTAATCACTGGAAGAGAGTTGCTTTCCATGAAACAGGAGCTTTGGAGGAAGAAACACATGCTCTTTGGTGATTTGTTTGTTTTGCTCCCTACTGAAACAGCCTAACTCCCAGATTAAGAGAACATATGCATAAACACAGACTCTAGATGTGCTCAAGAGTAGAAAAAAAAACACCCATATAATGAGAATGTAGATCCCAGGGGAAAACCCTAGAGGAATTCTCCAGAGAGATCTAATTTTAACTACTTTAGGGTGAGAACAGGCAGTCACAAACTTTATTTGGCATAGAATTGTGCCACGCGCACCCAAACATTCCATAGCTCTCAAGGGATAAAGATAATCAGGTCCCTAGATGGTCCCAGGATAGAGCCCAGGGTAAAGTTAGCATACTGCACAAAAATGAGTCACAGAACAGCAACAAAAATCTTCTTGATCTTTTTATTTTAAAAGAGAAGTGTAAAACTTATTTTTTAAATTTAAAAATACAAAAACAATTTATTCAACCTTATTTACATAGTTATTAGCATTTAAAACCAACACCCACCCCCAAGAGAGAGAGAGAGAGAGAGAGAGAGAGAGAGAGAGAGAGAGAGAGAGAGAGAGAGAGAGAGAGAGAGAGAGAGAGAGAGAGAGAATGTAATATTTCCTGAAATTTTTGGAAACATCTTTGGTATTTGAGCTCACTTTGGAATTCCTTTTTTTGTTTATTGTTTTGGTTTTTAAAAAAAATCATTTTATTGAGGGCTCAGACATCTTTTATCACAATCCATACATACATCCATTGTGTGAAGTAAATTTGTACATTCATTGCCCTCATCATTCTCAAACATTTGCTTTCCACATAAACCCCTGGCATCAGCTCCTCATTTCCCCACTCCCTGCCCCATCCCCCTCCCTCATGAACCCTTGATAATTTATAAATTATTATTTTGTCATATCATACAATGTCTGACATCTACCTTTACACACTTTTCTGTTGTCTGCCCCCAGGAAAGAGGTTATATGTAGATTCCTGTAATCAGTTCCCCCTTTCTACTCCACCCACCCTCCCTCTATCCTCCTGGTATCACCACTCTCACCACTGGTTCTGAAGGGATCATCCGTCCTGAATCCCCTGTGTTTCCAGTTCCTATAGAACCAGTGAACATCCTCTGGTCTAGCCAGATTTGTAAGATAGAATTGGGCTCATGATAGTGGGGGAGGGAGGGAAAGGTGGAGAAATCATTTAAGAATTAGAGGAAAAGTTGTATGTTTCATCGTTGCTACACTGCACCCTGACTGGCTCGTCTCCTTTCAGTGACCCTTCTGTAAGGAGATGTCCAGTTTCTTACAGATGGGCTTTGGGTACCAACTCTGCACTCCCCCTCATTCACAATGATATCCTTTTTTGTTCTTTGATGCCTGATACCTGATCCATTCGACACCTCATCATCACACAGGCTGCTGTGCTTCTTCCATATGAGCTTTGTTGCTTCTGAGCTAGATGGCCGCTTGTTTACCTCAAGCCTTTAAGACCCCAGACACTATATCCAAACAACATATTTCATTTGGTAAATATGCTCTATAAGACCTTTTTAAAAAAAGAGGCAATCTTTGGAAGAGAATGGGGAGATACTGAAGGTTTAAAATCGGGAAAGGTTTGCGGTTGGGTTGTGTCCTTTTAGGGTATTATTCAATCTGTATGCAGAGCAAATAATCTTAGAAAGCTGAATATATGAAAAATAAATCAGCATCGGGGTTAGAAGAAGACTCCTAACAATCAGTGATAAACAGATTATACACTTTGCTTGTCGAAAGCCAAGAAGACTTGAAGCACTTACTGATAAAGATGAAAACCTACTGTCTTCTGTGTGGATTATAATTCAATGTGAAGAAAACAATATCATCACAACTGGACCAATAAGCAACATCATGATAGTTGGAAAAAATAGTGTAGACAAAACCAGGATACATATATATAGATAGATAGAGATATGGATTTAGATAGAGATAGATATAGCGAGAAGGAGTATAACAGCTATTTAGTCCACACGGCAGTACAGAAGGTTCAGTTTAAGTCACTTCAATGGAACAATTAATATAATGGAAGTCCTTCAGCTCACATGGGCTGCCAGGTCCAAGGTCAAAGAAGCAGACAGGAGAGTCCTTCCTGGGGCAAGGCAAGCAGAGTGTGCCCACAGGCAGCAAGCAGCAGGGTGTGTCACCAAGAGTCTAGCTCAGAATCTTAGTGAAGCAGGCCCAGATGAGATATCAAATGCAAGCAAGGCAAGATCTACCAGTTTTAAGCTCAAGTGATGTACCCACCAATAGCATGGTGAAGCAAGTCTCGAAGGATCCTCAAGTTCTATCCAAACGATTTAGAGGTTGGCCCGGCCTACAGATAGTGTAGCTCACAGGTTGAGGCAGAGGACTAGCTCCAACAGAAGTTCACATGCTCCAGCACCCTCCATTCACCAGAGAGCAAGAGAGGATGCAGTGTGTATGTGTGTGTGTGTGTGTGTGTGTGTGTTGAAGAGTCATTTATCTCTACCCTCCAATCAAACTATGACCTTATTAACCCTATATGTTCCTATTGGTCAGGTTGACACAATAGACCTAACTACCACAAGATATAATCGAATTTATATAGTTGTGTACCCCTATTCCGAAACTCAGTCCTAAGTATCCTAATTTTATAAGTTTGGGGGGGATTTTCTTTCTTTGCTTTTATAAATTGGATTTTATAACTTTGAAGGTGAAATTTTTTTCTCTGAATTTTATATAACTGGAATCATTCAATATGTCACATTTATGTTTGTTTTTAATTAGTATATTCTTAAATTACATCCATTTTATAAATTTTATCCGTATATTTATTCTATTTTATTGCTGAATAGCATTTCGTGGTATGAATATACTTGTTTTGCCCTACTCTTCACCAGTCGGTGGACCTTTGGATTATTTAGCTTGAGAGCTATGACATAAAATTAACTGAAGAGGCTCTCTGCCTTCCTTTTCTTGCTGATGAGACACTCAGAGAGTTGGAGGACACATGTGGAGAACCCATACCAGCGTTGAGGTGCTTCCACTGCCACTGGATCCACAAGACCTTCTACCCACTGGCCCGTGATCTTCCTGCATTTGGCATCATTGCATGTGCTGTGTGAGTCTGAAGAGGAACTTATGGACTACTGGGCTGGTATGTTTCCTCAAAATACAATTGCTCTTTTGTATATAAAGTTCTCTCTTACACATTTAAGAAAAATTAACTGAAGAGTATTTGTATATATTTTTATTTTTCTATGTTCGATATCCAGGAGTGGAATTGCCGAGTTATATGGAAAATTGAAAGAGCTTTAGTGGCATAATGAGTTGCTAATCACAAGGTCAATGGTTTGACCCCACAAGTTGGTCCACCAGGAAAAGATGAGACTCTCTGCTTCCAGAAAGATTTCAAGTTTCAGAAACCCAAAGACAGTGTACTTCTCTCTCCTAAGAGGTAGCTGTGAGTCAAAGTCAACTCCATGGTAGTGGGTAAGGTTAAGGCAAATTTATGTTTAGAGATTTTTTTAATTGACCGTTTCCCAAAGTGTCTGCGTCATTTTGCATATGTACTATGGATGCATCTATGCTTCTATTCCTCTACAGCCAATAATTGTTATTGTGTCTTTAAAAATTATTGTATCCATTTTAATAGCTATAAAAGGGAAAATCTGAAAATGTTTAAAATCTCAGATATATACATATCCATGATTACACTCAATGTAAAAGAGATAAAACCTGCCAACTGAAACAATAGACATCATAATAAACAGAAATGATCAAAGTTGTCACAGATTTCATTTCAGGATTCACACTCCTGGAAGCATTAGTCAAGAAATCAATGGCATTCTGTTTGGGGTAAATCTATAATACAAAAGGCAAAAAACAACCTCTTTAATATGTTCAGGATTTCACTTGTAGAACTAAGGAGCGCCTGACTCAAGCCACGTTATTTTTCATTGCCTCACATGCATGTGAGAGCGAGACAATGAATAAAGAAGACTGGCGAATTACGGTGCTGACAAAAGATTTTGTACATATCATGAACTTCCAGAAGAAGAAGCAAGTTTTTCTTGGAGAAGGTGTCAGCACTATGCTCCTTAGAACAAGGATATCAATACTGTGCCATGATTTATATTAATCAAAGTTTATAAACAAACAATGTCATGATCATCGAGTCAATAGTGACTCATAGTGACCCTATAAGACAAGGTAGAATGGCCCCTCTGAGTTTCTGAGACTTCAATTGTACAGAAAGCCCAGTCTTTCTCCGGAGGAGTGGCTGCTGGTTCCCTTTTGTGGATCTTGTGGAATGCAACCCAACTAGTAACCCCTACGCCACCAGGGTTCAGACTACTGATAAACTTGACTTCTTTCAATTTCTACTGCTCTGTGCCAACGCATGTAAGCAAAACTAGAGGAAACCCTAGAAGGCTTGTGTCTGTTTAATCCCCTCTGTTCCTTTTACGCAGAAGTAACATATTCATTTGCATTGAGCAATAAAGCAGTCTGTTATGCATATGCTTAGATAAGTTAACCTTACATTTTATCAGGTTTCAATAATAAAAAAATAATGTAAGATAAAATATTTTCATAAGGACTTATTTGAAATTCAAATATAAGGATAGAAAATAGATTTTAAAAGGTAGAGCACAGGTATTCCTTGGAAGTTCAAAAATAGTTATGCTGTGGCAAATTGAGAAGAGACGGACAGCATTCCCCATCCAGGGGCATTTCTTTAAGTGTTTGCAGGAATTAAGATGCTCTCATCATAATTTTAATAATTTACCAATAATTATAAATATCAGATTGGGAAGTACTTTAACCTTTAGGTAACGAAGACTAAGATAGGGGACAAATGAATTACACATATTACTTAAAGACTAACAAAGCAATTGGATATAGAACCATTTGTTAGAATAGAAGAATGATTGAGAAATGGGACATTAAGGATCATTGTGAAAGCTCTAGGTTTAAGTTAATCATTGGTGCCCAAAACCCAAACTCACTACCACAAAATTAATTCTGACCCAAAATGACCCCAGAAACAGGGTCGTTAAACAGGGTATAACTGCCCTATGAGTTTCTGAGGCTGTAACTCTTTACAGCAGTAGTACCCACGGTAATTAAAAAGACAGTTGAAACAAAATGAGTACCTAATGCAATGTCTTTAGATGCAATATTTGCCTAATGCATTTGGTTTTAGAAAGTAAGAGAAAAGGGGAAAACAAAAAACAGAGAACTCTCCCATTTTAATTTCATTTTTTGCCAATGCAAAGTCTCGACAAGAAAGGACAATTCCATAAAAATAAAGAAGACAAGATTTTAGAGGACAAGCATGAAATATGCTGCACAATTTATCCTGATAATTACTTAGTCAACTCTCCAAGGTCTCATTGTCATACACTTGAGAACTGTGGGTAGGTGACACTTCAAAGAGCTCCCTCTGGGCGAGGCCTGCTCTGGGTGATGTAATAGGACCCAACTTTAGGCAAGGTTTCTAGGAGTTAAGAACGTGCCTACCCATATATGCCACACGGAAGGCCAAATCACAATGGCAGTCATCACAATTGTGGAAGAGATGCAAAAACATGCAGCCAATAAGAATGTGATTCGCAATCTGTTCTTACATTGCCATTAGTTAGAAGGCACTAATAATCCTGATACTCTCTGTGTGCCTCACAAATATTCCATAACTCATATTGAAAGGTTCATTCCTTTAACGAATTCACTATTTCAAAGGCATAATTCTGAAAGAGGAAATCTTTCAGTATGGAGTACAACCCAACCACTGCCATTGAGTCTGATGCATAGTAGCAGACAGAGTAGATTTTTAGATTTTCTACTCTTTCGATTTTCTGAGACTATAGATCTTCAAGGAACCAGACAATCTCATCTCTTTCCTGTGAAGCAGCTGGTGTATTTGAACCATCAAATTTACAATAAGCAGCTAGCTCATTGTTTACCCCACTGCATCACCCGGACTCCTTTCAATATGGAATAGCAAGAAAACACTAAAGCTGGGCAAAACAGTGAGTTACTGCTATGTATCCGTATCCTGCTCAGTGAGCAAGACCAAGGTGGGTTGGCCTATGGATAATGATATTTCAGGTGAAGCAAATGCCTATCTGCTACATTCTTGATAATATATTTGCTGTGAGAAGATAATTAACTCTTCTGTGTGGAGGAAACAAAGCCATGAAGACAAAGTACCCCAATCAAACTGTGGTGAGTTTTTTCTTCTTAGAGGGACTGATGTATACAGGTGAGCACCCGTCCCTCTTCTTCCCCCTCTTCTTCCTCATCTACAGCATCACCATGACTGGGAATCTTCTAATTCTCATAACTGTGAGTTCCGACCCTCATCTCTTCTCCCCCATGTACCATTTCCTGGGTCACCTCTCCTTCCTGGATGCATGCTTGTCTACCGTGACAGTGCCCAAGGTGATGACAGGTCTCTTGACTCTGGAAGGGAAAATAGTATCCTTTGAGGCTTGTGCTATCCAGCTTTACTGCTTCCACTTCCTGGCCAGTGCTGAGTGCTTCCTGTACACTGTCATGGCTTATGACCGCTACATGGCTATCTGTCAACCACTACATTACCCAGTGGTCATGAACAAACAAATGTGTACAGGGCTAGCTGCAATCACGTGGGCCACAGGTGCTGTACACTCTGCCATCCATACCTCCCTCACCTTCCACCTGCCCTACTGTGGACCACACCACATCTCTTACTTCTTCTGTGATATCCCACCTGTGCTAAAGCTTGCCTGTGCAGATACGACCATCAGTGAGATTGTCATGATTGCCAACATTGGCATTGTGGCAGCAGGCTGTCTGATCCTTATCATCGCCTCCTATGTCTTCATTGTGGGTGCAGTGTTGAGAATCCGCACAGCTGAGGGTCGGCAGCGTGCCTTCTCTACATGTACTGCCCACCTCACAGTGGTACTCTTGTACTACATGCCGGCTGTGTGGATCTACCTTCAGCCTCACTCCAGTGGAGCAGGGAGCGGGGTCCCTGCCGTCTTCTACACAGTAGTCACTCCCATGCTCAATCCTTTCATCTACACTCTGCGGAACAAGGAAGTGAAGCAAGCCCTTGGAAGGCTTCTGTGTCCAGGCCCCCAGGAGTCTCTAGAAAGCAGCCTAAACCCCTAAACTCACTGCGACTGTCTTATTTGCTGCTCGGAATGCAACTATTCACTTATTAAATTAAAAATGGATTATCTGTTATCCAAGTGAAAATAACTGAGTTTCAGCCCAGTCACTAATGTTCTACACCTTTGGCCAAATGACCTGCCTCTATGTCTCAATCATAAATTATAAAATAAAAAGATTAGATGAGGAGGTGTTCAAGATCTTAGTTCTAGGATTCAGAGGCATGTGGAATGCTATTAATATTCTCCTTTATTTTAGTAATATTTTTCTTTTTGCATTTTATGAAATAATATTATGAAATAATATTATGAAATATATAATGCCTATAAAGGAATGCTATTAACATACATTTAAGTTATTGTTCTGCAGTGAATTACTTAATATGGCTTTTGTTACTATAGTCTTTGTGACCCCTCACAATGATTGTGTAGACCATGCAAAATAAAGTGAGTGGAACCCTGTGATGGGTTCTATTGTGTGTTACATCTTACAGCCTAAAGGCACTTGCTCTCTGGAAGGATTTGGCCTGTAGTCAGAGCACCAACTGCATACTGGTCTTGTGAAAATTTTAGAATTCTTAAGTATTCTCTTTTGAAAATATGCTTAATAATAACTGCCCTGCAGAAACTTATGAGGACTAAGTAATTATCTAAGGAACCTGATGAGAATAAGTGCACCAATTTATTGCCAGATGTTAGATAAGTCAAAGAGTTTATTCTACCAGTTAAGCTTTAACAAACTGTTTCTGAAAAGTTGGCTTTTGATATATTCATTGAAAAACATTTATACAGCAGCTACAAAAAAAGATGACTCCAAGGTAATAAAAGATCAATCTAGGTTCTAGCGAAGACAGCTTGTCATGGGACAAGGAGGACTCATATTATAGTCAGAAGAGGGGATGTGCCTTTTGAATGACGGACTCATCAATCAGGGATAACACCGATTCAGTTCTCCTCTTATTCTTTGACTATAACATCGAGATGCATGGAAACAGCCTCGTTCTGAAAGCCACATACTTTCAATTGTGAATCGTTGGATAAACGAGAAGAGATAGAAAGAAGCCAGGTAGTAAATGAACAGTCAATAGACTATTATAACATCTCAGACATTAGCAAACGCATCATTAACTTGGATGATGACATTAGAGATGAAAGACATTTATTGGATTAAATTAGAGATATTTAATAGAAAAAGAATTTTCTCTTTTAAAATATAGCCATTTTGAGTTTGATGCGAGATTTAAGAAACCCGTGTTTACACTATTACAGAAATATTGCTTGAAATTTATAGAAAAGGGACTAGAGAATCAATTAGTAATGAGAATGAAAAACAATTTGGCAAAAAGATTAGAACTGCGTGAGGCTTTCCTTATCTGGACTTCCTTGAATACAAAATACACAAACCAGTATTTTGCTTACAATAAACATCTCTCACGTGGACAGAAAACAAAATTATTATTTGTTTATGGAAATTGACAGTGTAGAACCTGCTACAAGAGTGATTATGCATACCCACTATTGGTGATTGGATGCCGTGGAACTCTCTGGAGGATGCAAAGGGAAATGCAGCACACATGATCAAGTAGTCTGTATTTCCTCATAAACAAAGGACCTCCAGAGAAGCAGTTGCATTCAGATAATGAATGTGCAAGGGGGTCATGAGGTCAAGAAGGTTCACTACTAACAAAAAGTTCTGAAATACATATAATTTTATTTTTTCTTCACAAACAGTGTGCCCTAAAATTCAAGTACTAGAAATTGATAAAATATCATTTAAATATCCTTACAATTAGAGTTCTTGTTGTTAAATGTGTTATTTTAATTATTTTAGTTATTTTCCTATTACTAATAGTACTGCCATGCAAATTAAGGCAAATGTCTGAAAATATTACAACAGAGATGACATAGATTATAGGAAGCCATGATGAAAAATACTTGCCGAGGGTTGCTGTGAAAATATAAGCTTTGGAAATAGATGATCAGTTTTACCATACTTTAAAGAAGGGAAGTCGTCTTTTAAATAAAACTTCCTGATTTTTTAATAGGAGCCTTTGAACCTAGATCACCTTTTCTTTCTTCCACTAGTTCTATTGAGAACTAGATCACACATCATACACTTCTAGAGTTCAACCCTATTTAAGAAAGCACATACACATCACCACAGTCAATTGTAGAACATTCTCTCCCCCCTGTATTCCTTATTTGCTGTATTCAAATTTCCCTCCAACATGCCCCCTGCCTGAATTCCTGATAAGTCATACACTAATTATTGTCTGTATATAGCCACACATCCTATTTTATATACTGGGAAACACAAAGCAAAACAAACAAATGAAAACAGCTATTTTTTTTTAAAGAAAAAAAGACCAACACGACATTCAAATAAGTCAGAGGGGTAAGAAAACCTCTGTCAAGAAGAAAGCAGGAAACACTGAAAACAAAAACAGAAGAATAAAACTGAAAACAGATCCAAACGGGTCCAGAGAGAGATCAAATGACCAGGTACCACATTATCACCTAATTCCACCTGTCATAATCAAGTTTACAATAGTCTCCATCTGAGAGCAAGGTCATTCACTTCCCTCGACTGGGGTTAGAGGGGATCCCCCAGAGGCTTCATCTATGTAGAGACCCTGCAGAAGGATTTGGGGACCTTAAATAGGGTTGAACTATAGAACTGTATGATGTGAGATATATTTCTCAATAGAAATAGTGGAGGAAAGAAAAGGTGATCTATTTACAGGTTTTTCTTTATTTTAAAATTTTTTTCTTTTCATTAATTTATTCTTCTATGGGTAATTGGTTTCCTTTTTTGTTGTCATCACTGTATTCTCACTCATCACCTATCTTGCTTTGGCTTGATTTTTGGTGCATATTATTATCTCTACAGATCTATCTAGATAAGATAGACTGGATGAATAATCTGGAGGAGAAAACAATAGGACCAATGGTCCGGGGGACATGGGAGAGGGGCAGGAGGAGGAAAGGAGGTGTTGCTGACCAACCCAGGCACAGGAGAGCAACACGTGATCCAAAATCAGTGGCAAGAAGGGTGTGAGAGTCCTGGTAGGGATACAGCAAGGGCAAGGTAACCGAGAGAAATTACTGAAACCCAAATGAAGGCTGAGCATTATAGTGGGACAAGAGGAAAGTAAAAGGAAATAGAGGAAAGAACTAGATGACAAAGGGTATTTATAGAGGTCTAAATACTGGAAAGTACATATGTAAATATATTCATATGAGTGTAGGGAAACAGATCTATGTGCACATATTTATAGGTTTAGTACTAAGGCAGCAGATGGACATTGGGCCTCCACTCAAACGCTTACACTCAATGCAAGAACACGTTGTTCTATTAAATTGGTATTTCACATGCACACCTTCCTGACACAATTGCTGAAGAAAAATGTGTGCAAATGTGGTGAAGAAAGTTGATGGTGTCCGGCTATTAAAAGATATAGCATCTGGGGTCTTAAAGCCTTGAAGATAAACAAGCAGCCATCTAGCTGAGAAGCATCAAAGCCCACATGGAAGAAGCACACCAGCCTATCTGGCCATGAGGTGTAGAAGGGACCAGTTACAAGACATCAAAGCACTAAAACTCATATAAGTGGGTGTCCACCATCCTGATACCATCACTGAAGACAAACGTGTGCATAAGCAAATGTGGTGAAGAAAGCTAATGGTGCCCGACTATCAAAAGATATAGCATCTGGGGTCTTAAAGGCTCGAAGATAAGCAAGTGGCCATCTAGTTCAGAAGCACCAAAACCCACATGGAAGAAACACACCAGCCTGTGTGACCACTAGCTGTCGAAGGGATCAGGGTATCAAGCATCAAGGAACAAAAAGTCACATCACTGTAAATGTGGGTGAGTGCAAAGTGGAGACTCAAAGCCCATCGGTAGGCAACGGATCCCCCCTTACTGAAGGGTTGTGGGGAGGAGATGAGCCAATCAGGGTGCAGGGTAGCCATGATGAAACATATAACTTTCCTCTAGTTCTTAAATGCTTTCTCTCCGCCCACCCCCGTCCCGCCCCCACCACTATCATGATCCCAATTCTACCTTACAAATCTGGCTGGACCAGAGAATGTACATTGGTACAGAGAGCAGCTGGAAACACAGGGAATCCAGGACAGATGACTCTTTCAGGACCAGTGGTGAGAGTGGCGATGCCTGGAGATTGGAGGGAATGTGAGATAGAAAGGGGCAACTGATTACAAGAATCTACGTATAGCCTCCTCCCTGGGGAATGGACATCAAAGAAGAAGGTGGGGGGAGACGTCAGACAGTGTAACATGACAAAATAATAATAACTTTTGAATTATAAAGGATTCATGAGGTAGGGGGGAGTGTGAAGGGAGGGGAAAAATGGGCAGCCGATATTAAGAGTTCAAGTAGAAGGCAAATGTTTTGAGAATGATGATGGCAACAAATGTACATATGTGCTTGACACAATGAATGTATGTATGGATTGTGATAAGAATTGTAAGAGGCCCCAGTTAAATGATTTTAAAAAAAGATCTGCAGCCTCAGAAATTCCCAGAGACAGTTCTGTCCTGGCCTATAGGGCCATTACGAGTCTTTGGAGACAATTTGAGGAAGTGGTACTTTAAAGAAACAGATGGCAAGTTTTTTCTCACCAACGGGCTCAAAGAACCAGTCTCTCTGTTAGCAGATGAGTACTTTACCTATTGTACCATCAGTGATCCTGATTATGCCGCGAGGAAGTACGAATTATCCCTGGAGAGGACAGCCTTGTACCCTAAGCAGATGAGTTCCCAAATGACAATAAGCAGTCAATTGTCCGTTACGTGATTGAGCCATCTAGGCCCAGTGCAGCTGCCAAGCTAATCCCAAACAGAGATGAACATACTCCACCACAACTAAACAAATTATAGATAAGTGAGTTAAATACATGATACAAGACTTAAATAAATACATGTCTAAGCTGCTAATTTTTGGTATGTATTGATATGCTGAAAAAAATTGGAAGAAGCAGGATTTTTCATTTTGCACATTTACTGCCACCACCATGCACCCATAGATGAATCACAGCAACACCTTAGGCATCCCTAAGGAAATAGTGCCTGCAATTAAAATAATTTACCTAAATTTCTTTATATCACAACCCCTCATGCATTTTATAATGACTGAGGGACTCTGAAAATGGTGGAATAAGGGCATCAAAAAGTCCACACCTTCATAAAACCAATAAGGATACTAGTAAGTATTCTCAAAATCCATTTTTTCAGAAGTCGGGAAAGTAGCCAAACACTTAAAACAATAAAAGGAGCATTTATTTAAAATAATAAACCCTTTATAATCCTTTATGTATGGACTTTTTTAAAAAGAAAAAAGGTCTTCATTTCTCTGAGAAATAAATTTTTAAAATGCTGATCTCTAAGGCAGTTGTATATTTAGCTTTTGGCGAACTATGTCAAACAGTTTTCCAGAATTACTGTACCATTTTTTTATGCACATCAGCAATGCAAGTGCTATACAGTTTTCTACACATTTTTAGTATTAGATTTTAATATTATTTACTACTTAGTCATTCTGAGAAATGTATTATTATATGTTGTGGTTTAATTTACATTTTTCTATGGCAAATGGTATTAAACATGTTTTCATGTGCTTATTTTCCCTTTGTATGTTCTGTTCAATAAATTATCTTTTCTTGTGTTTCCCTATTTTCTAATTGGATTATTTGCTTTTTCACTATTGCATTTTAAATTTCTTGATATTTTAAAATTGTTGTCCTTTTTTAGATATGCGATTTAAAATATTTCTCCCAGTGTATCTGTTGTCTTTTCAGTTTTGTTGAAATTCTATTTGTCAGGGTTTTGATTCCTTTTATAGGTGATGCTTTCTTAAAACTCATTTTATTAGGAGCTCATGCAACTATCATCACAATTCATAAATATATTTGTGATATTTTATGGTCAAAATAAGACCACTTTGCCTAGGTCTGTATCCCAAAGATAAACAAATACACTATTTTCCCCAGACTTTATCCAAAGAAACATTTTCCAAAGTTATAGATATATTTGGACACTAGGCTGGCATTGATTGTATTCTTTCTTTTTTTAGCCTTTAAAAATGTTGTTTTATAACATATAATTCCCATAGCATACAATCTAATGGTTTAAACACATTAAAAGGATTTGTGCAATCATCACTACAATCATTTTTAGAACATTTCTTCTTTCTCCTACTCATTAATATTAGCTTCCCACCTCCCCACAACTTCCTATGCCATATCCCTAAAAAACTTCTAATCCAATTACTTGTATCCATAAATTAACCTACCCTGGAATTTATATACAGAAAAACACCCAAAAGCAAAAACAATTTTTTTTTCACTAACATAAAATAGAGAGACACTTCAATCAAAAAGAAAGCAGAAAACAATGAAAGTAGAATAAATTTTATATGGGTCAAAGGAAGGAACAAATAATAAGGTATTATCATTTTAAACAAGTACACCTTTCCAGCACACTCTATTTGATAGCAAAGCTGGTCACATTGCTGATGAATGGCCAGAGGGTATTCACTAGAGGCTTCATCCAAGTGGGAAACCTGGAACTGGATTTGGGACTCTCACTGTCATCCATACCCTTCTGTAAACGGGGCTCAGAATAGAAACTCTAATACAGTTCCCTCCTCTGGTCTTGGATCTCATTCATTATAATCCTTGGATGACATGAGCAGTTATGCTCTTTGCATTTGGACTTAGCCAACACCTCACTTACATGGTTACATGGTTTAAGACAAACTTGTGGAAACGAAAATATTATTCTTTCTGATAGTAAGACACCAACTAATTTCTTCACTTTGCACCCACATTTTGCAACCTTATCTTCATGGAGGTAAGGATCCAGTAGGACCACATCATAGGAACCAATTGTGCTTGGATTACAGTTATAATTAAGTATGAGCTGCAAATCCAGTCATATATTTCCGGTTTACATATACCCCTGGTCCACTTTAGAAAAGTCATTGTCAGTTTATTGAGGGACAGTATAAATCATCCCCATGGATGATTACCCTTATGGTAATTCTATTGATAGTATCATTAATTTATCTAATTATATAGAATTAAAATACAGTTGAAAATGAAAGTATAAATGTAAGACAATTTTTTAGACTAAAGTACGTAGATTCTTGACTCACATAGACTAAAACTGAAGTGACTGGACACTTTTTATGCACATATTGAGGGTTGAAGATAGAGGAAAACTTTCAATGATGCTCACAAAGGCAGAGCTATGTCTGCTGAATGAAGACACGTCACAAAAAGGTATAGATGATGAAAATCTGTGGTGCTCTTCCATTGCCATCTACTGGGCATGCTCAAAGTAAGAGATTTAAGCCAAGATTTCCCTACTTCCAAATTCATACCTTGGTATAGTAGTCACCTGCTTCTTCTCAAAGTAGGTGTTACAGTCTTCAAGGAAGTATTTCAGTTACTTTAATCTGCTCCCAGTATGTTTAAGGTAGGGTCTAGATTTTAGTGGGCTTTCTATTAAAGATGTCATGCACTCTGAAAGGATAAAACCAAAAGTTCCAGTTTTCTACAGTGCTTGGCCTTGGTCTCCAAGGGCTGGACATTAGGACAAAGCTGCCTAACGAGGAACACCATTTTGGGCATAGTTTCTCTTTGGAAATCTACTCGCCTATAAGTAATGTTAAACAATTTCCCCAATGACAGATTGCCTCACCTCATTTACCCATCAATAGAGTAAGAGCTACCTTCTCTCTCAAAGACAGACTTGCGCCCACAGGTACTGCCACCTCTGGACTTGAGCTTTCATTCAGGTTTACTGAGAACCTTTTAGGAATGTCTGTTGATTTGGGGTGACCGCAGAGCAAATGCTATATGGTAGGAGCTAGTTTGTTGTCTCTCTCTCTCTACAACATGTGAAAGTGATAGCAGATTAGGTGGGGCTTCTCTGTTGATGTGGTTATTAAGATGTACAAATAAGGGGTGATATATGGATCAAGAGCATTAGGCGGGAGTATCATTACATTGCTTGAGAGACTGGATTAGGAGATGACATGTCCTGAATATGGAAGCCTGCCTTTGTCTTGGGGTTTATCCTAATAGTAGTGGTTTCATACAACATTTGTCGTTTTGTCATTGATTAACTTCGCTCAGTTTCCAGGTTTGTCCGTGTCATGAGATGCTTCATAGTTTCATCATTGTTTTTAGGGATTCATAGTATTTCACTATGTGTGCGTACCTGAGTTTCTTTACACATTCTTGTACTGGTGGACCTGGGTTGTTTCCAGGTCCTAGTTATTGCGAACTATGCTGGAATCAACATGGGAAAGCATGTGTCTTTTCACATAGTGTACTTTACTTCTTAAAGGGATATATCCAGAGTCAGCATTCCTGGATCATGTGGTATTTCTAGTCCTACTTGTTTTAGGTAGTTAGTTTTTTTCAGTTACTTGAAGAATGAAGTTGAGATTTCAATGGAGATTGCATTGTGTCTATAGATTGATATTTGCATAGTATTAAGTCTACCTATTTATGAGCATCGGAAGCCCTGGTGGCATGCTGATTGCACATTCGGCTGGGATCTGCAAGGTCAGTAGTTTGAAACAAAGAAGAATCAATCCATTTATATTGTGATACTGGAGCAAAACATTAAAAGTACCATGGACTGATAAAAGGACGAACTAATCTGTGTTGGAAGGATAGCAAGAGTGCTCCTTAGAGGCAAGGATGGCAAGGTATCATCTTTCATACTTGGAACATGTTATCAAGAGAGACCAATCCCTGGAGAACCACATCATGCTTCAAAAAGTGGAGGGGCAGCAAAACGAGAAGGGTCTTCATATGATGACTTGATACAGTGGCTGTACAAGGGGCCCAGACATAAGAACAATGGTGAGAATGGTGTAGGATTAGGCAGTGTTTCATTCTGTTATCCAAAGGGACCTGATGTGTCGGAACCGACTTGATAGCACCTAACAGTAACAATAACATCCACGAACCCTGTGTATTCTTTCATTTATGTAGGCCTTTTTGTTTGTTTCTTGTAATCGTTTCCTGTAGTTTTCTTTGTCCAGGTCTTTTGCTTCTTTGTTTAGGTTTATTCCTCAGGATATCATCTTTTGTGTGTCTATCAAAAAATGGTATTATTTAATATCTTTTTCAGTGCTATCTTTACTGGTACAGAGGAATCTAGTTGAGTTCTTTCCCTACACTCTTTTTCTGGAGTCTTTGGGATTTTCTATATTAAAACCATATCATTTGTAAATAGGGAGAGTTTCACATTTTTGTTCTCTAATGGTTTGGGTTAAGATTTCTGTCAGGATGTTGACTAACAGTGGTGATACAAGGCACCTTTGTCTGGTTTCAGTTCTCAAGGGAAAAGTTTCCAGTTTATCCCCATTGAGTATGATGTTTGACATTGATATTTCATATATATTCTTTATTACTTTGAGGAACATCCACTCAATTCCTATTTTGTTGAGTATTTTAGTCAGAAATGGGTGTTGGATAGTGTCCAATGTCTTTTCTGCATGTTGTGATATGATCACGAAGTTCTTATTCTCTATTTTGTTTATATGGATTATATTGATTGGTTTTCTAATGTTGGAAGATCCTTGTATGTCTGGTAAGAATCCTACTTGATCACTATGAATTATTTTTGTGATATGTTGTACTGGACAGAATTTTGGTGAGAATTTTTGCATCTATTGTTCATGCCTGGGTTTGACATTAATGTTGTGGTCCCTTCCTAGGACGTGTTTGAGAGCTCTCTCTCCTTTTCTATAGTCTACAATAATTTGTGTAGAATTACTGACAGCTCTTCACTTAATACTTGGTAGGATTTCCCTGTAAAGTCATCTAGTCCTGGGATTTTCTTGGTTCAGATTTTCTTGATGGCCTTCTCTTTCTTCTTTAGTTAGGGGTCTGTCATGGTTTTCTACATCCATTAACATTAATTTGATTAGTGTGTTAGGCTGGGTTGACTAGAGAAACACATCCAGAGACACTCATATATGTGTAAGAGAGAGCTTTCTATCAAAGAGCAATTGCATATCGAGAAAATATCTTAATGCTGGCGTGGGTCTCCAATTGCCTCCTCTAGCTTTCTGAATGACTAAATCGCAGGAAGGTGAAACAGAGAGAGAGTGTGTGGCCCACTTCCAGGTCAAAAGAAAGGAAGTTCCCAGAATCCTTATGAGAAGGTCACTGCCACCAGGAAGCACCATCAGGCTGTGACTTACTGACTGATTAATTCCACCTCTTCACTTTATTTATCAAGCTGACATGAAATTATGTAACCACCACAGGTAGACTGTGATTTCCAGGTATTTGTTCTTTTTTTTTTTCTTGGCTATCAAACTTTTTGGAACACAGTGTCCCATATTAGTATTTATAATTCTTAGTTCGTTTGAATCTGTTGTGATGTCACTCATTCCATTTTTAATTGTAGATATGTGCATCTTCTCTTTTTTAAGTTTGCCAGCAGTTTGTCAGATTTATTAATTCTTCCAAAGGACCAACTTTTTTTCATGTTGATTTTTTCCCATTATTTTTCTGTTTTCCAATTTGTTAATTTCTTATATAATCTTTAAGATTTATTTTCTCCTATTGTTTGAGGATATATGTTGTTGCTCTTGTTCTGGTTATTGGTGTTGTGTTAAGGTGTTAACTTTGGATTTCTCCTCTGTAATTCATGTGTGAATTGATTACGATAAATTTACCTCTAAAAATGCTTTTGCTGTCTCCCAAATTTTGGGTATGTTATGTTATTGATCTTGTTTCTTTCAAAGAATTTCTTAATTTCATTCCTTTTATGACCTACCATCCATTTGTTTTAACGTAGTATATTGTTCATTCTCTGTGATTGACTTTCGGCTCTTGTTCTTTCTATTGTCCATTTCCAGTTTCATAGATTGTTATCTGAGGAAATGGATAGTGGGACCTCAGTATTTTTAATTAATTAAGGCTAGTTTTGTGACTTAACAGGTGATCTATGCAAGGTAAGTACCATGTGCAAAGGAAAATATTGTATACTGTGCTGTTGACAGGTAGAGTGCTGGTATGTGCATCTTATGCCTATGAGGTCGAGGTAGTTAATTGCATTACTTAGGTCTTCTATTAAACTTTAAAATAAAAAACAATCATATAATTCACATATCAATCATTTCAATTGCTTAAGCTCTTCTATTTCCTTATTGAGTTTCTTTCATCAGATCTGTCTTTCCTTTAAAATGGCATATTTATTTCCATTTATATCTATTTTTTCTGTCTTCACTCAGAGTTTAATTACTATATTTAGAGGGTCTCTCATGGGTGTGTGTAGATATGTGTAATATGGTTATATGTTATAGTTCTACTATTTGAAAATCATTATGTATTGTTACTTTCTGTGTTTCATTATGTTGCTTGCCTTAAGTCTATTTTATCAGAGTTTAATATTGCCACCTCTGCTTTTTTTTATGTTTGCCATTGGCTTGGTAGCTTCTTCACCATGCTTTAATTCTTAGTCTGTTATTGTCTTTGAAATTAAGGTTTCTCTCTTGTAGACAGCTTATAGATGGGTCCTGTTTTCTAATCAAGTCTGCACTCTTGGACTCTTGATGGGTGCATTTAATTCATTGATATTCAGTGTCATTATTTATGTGCATGGGTTTTTTGCTCTCATTTTGCTCTGTGTGTGTTTGCTTTTTTGTGTGATTTTATTGGTGTCTTCAGTCCTCCTTTATTTCTGTGTTGTTTTCATTGGACTGGTTTCTAGCTGGTGTTGTCCTGCATGTTTTAGTGAGGCTTGTCTGCTGTTGTTGATTCTTTGTCCATAATGATCCTGTGTGTGTGTGTGTGTGTGTAATTTTCATCTTGTTTTTAATCTATTCCCTTCATTTTTCTTTATCTGGAAATATCTTTATTTAGTCATTGTATCTGGATAATTATCTGACAATCTGTAGATGATTCCACAAGGAGATCCTTCTGCATAATTGAATTCATTACCAACAGGTGCTGACCTCTTGGCTAATGGGAATCCTTTGCTTCATCATTCTCATAACCAGCCTACTTGAATGCACCGACCAGTACTTTTGTGCAAGTTGATCTTGGCCAAGCCTCTCCTAATGTTGGAGCTGCTGATTTTGTGATCTTGTTGTCAATGTTACTTAGTTCTCTGGCACTTACTTACGCCTGCATCTGACTGCTGTTTCAAAGGTCTCCACAGCTGCTGGAAAGAAGAAAATCATCTCCATATGTGCCTCACCCCTTACAGTGGTGATTATCTACAGCAGCTTACAGTGGTGATTCACCCTTACAGTGGTGATTCATCCACATCTGCATGTCAGAGGTGCAGTCCATTGTGATCAACAAAGGAAGCTCTGCCTTGACCTACTTTGTTAATCTCTTCCTGAAACCCTTCATCTTCTATCTCCACAATGAGAAGATGATGAAGACACTTGTAATGATATTGACCCACTGCTTCTAGGGAGTATGAGGGTCACAAGGAAAAAAGTTCCTGTTAGCGTGAGAGATTACGGTTTACTCAATATTTAAAAAAATATATTACAAGGTAAAAATAATTCAGTCAATGTTTTTTATTTTTAATAATAAAATATTAGTCTTTATGAATATATAATATAAATTCAAGCTTAATTTTCCTTATTATAGTCTTTAATGTGGCTCTAATACCACACAGAGAAAACTCATTCAACTGATCACATTTCATGTTCCTTGTTGTTTTTTTTGCACAATTTCCCTTAGGCTGAAATACTTTAATCTCATGTGTTCTTTATGCAGGGAAACAGCTCTTCTTATTCATATATGTCTTAACTACCGTTATTACTATTTCAGTATCTTTTCCATGCACCCAATCTTGAGAGCACAGAATATGAATATTCAGAGGTGGAGCTTTCCATTTCGATTGAGTACTACGAATAAGATTAATGAGGGTTGCTGTGTGCAAATTTTGGCTGCAGTAATAAAGAGTTGTCTTATTTCAATTTTACTCTTCTTTTTCTGACTAGCAGCTCTTGCAGAAATCTTATAGGAGAAAAATTTAAGACCAATAAAACATTTGAATAGCTTTAATTTCTAAGACTATTCTATTTTACATTTTCTGAATATCAGAACAATCATTTAATCACTATTTTAATAAATATTATTAAATTCCTAACATGTTTCAGGCCCTGTGCTTGGCCTGACTATAACTAGAGCAAATCAATTAGTAATTAACGCAAAAAAATTTAGGATGCACTCAACCCCACCGTCATCTAAAAGAAGGGTTAATTCTTGCACAAACATGAGAACGAGTGCCTCCTTAAGTGTCTTGCTAGAGGCACCTCTCTTATTTTAAGGCTCTGTTTACACTACTAAGCAAAATGGACATGACTGTCAATTTACAGAATTTCTAGTCCAGGAGGATTGTCAGACAAAAATCAACAGAATGTACAAATAAGTATGTAGTTCTAATTTGTGTTAAATGCTTTTAGGAAGAGTGTTAAGTTTTGTAATAAGACAGGATGAACTGCTTTAGAATAGAAACCAGAGAGTATACCACTGAGGGAGGAAAATTTGAACTGATTACGATTGAGCAAGAGTGAACCAGAAGTGTAGATGTGTAGGGAAGAATGGAATAATGAGGATGGAAATACATGCATGGGCTAAATCAAACGGGGCCATATCTATAATGTTCATATTGACTTTATGGTTCTTTAAAAAGAACAACAACTCAAGGCCTTTGGAGGGTTTTAATCAAGTAGTGATCTAATATTTTAGCAGGGTGACATTCACCAGTGTCTCAGAAAAAAGAAACAACCTGTCACGCGGCTTCCAAAAATCACAGACTTGAGAGCCATATGGAACAGGTGTGCTCGGACAGGTAAGGTTATGGTCAGAATCCACTAGAGCCTGCAGTGGACGCCTCATAAAAAGAGGAATGAGTCCTACCTCACAAGAAGGTTGATTGAACTTTGGAACTGTATGAAATGTGGATGGTGTGCCTATAAAACTTTTTTGAAAAAGAATTTTGGTAGAGTTCAAGTGAATTTTAAATGTAAGTCTCTTGGAAAAATATTTCCTATATTAAGTTATTGAAAATGTTAATTTATGAAGCAATTACAATAGTGATAACATTAAGAAATTATTAAGAAGAAGGTAATTTTTCCAAGATAATTGCCACTCTCCATATTGATAATAATTTTAATCAGCCTCTTGACATCAAGACACGTGGACTTACATTTCTTTTAACATGAGGACCTATCATGCCTCCCAAACGTTTAGAAATGTTTTGATTTTCTTAAATGTATTTGTATCCAAGAAATTATACCAATAAAAATGTATATATTAGAATTTTCATCTCCATGCATATTACAATTGAAGCATTTGTTTGCTAGTTCGTCTTTGGCAGGGCATTGTGCTAATCTGTGAAAGGGTCATCACTCGTGTACAGCACTTGAGAAGTTCTCTAGGAAAGTGTTGGAAGCAGTTCTATAATCATCCTAGACGCTAATGTGGCTAAGATTTCAGATCTCCAGGGTTTGACTAAAGCCCTCCAGAAGTATGTACGTTTTTCCAGTTAGTCCGTGAATCCTTCTAACCAGGTTGTTGCCCTCATGTATGTCTCAGGATTCCTGCCTCTACTAATCTTAAGAGTCAGTGCTCTGAGTGACTAAGAAGGCAGTTTTGTCTCTTCCAGAGCTTCTTCATGGCTACAATTACTTCCTTGTTTCTCAGGGTATAAATGGCAGGATTCAGCATTGGGGTCACCATTGTGTACAGCACAGAGACAGCCTTATCCATTGGGAAAGTTCGAAATGGTCTTGCATAGATATAAATGCAAGGCACAAATATTAAAGTTACCACGGCGATGTGGGAGGCACATGTGGACAGGGCCTTACTGCGGCCTTCCTGTGAGTGACTTTTGAGCATGACTAAGAGTGCTGTGTAAGACCCCAGCAGCACCAGAAAACACATCAGGGTCACCAGCCCATTGTTAGACACCATCAGAAGTTCTAAAACAAAGGTGTCCGTGCAGGCCAGTTTAATCAGCTGGGGCACGTCACAATAAAAGTTGTCCAGTTGGTTAGGCCCACAGAATGGCAGCCGGACAGTCAGCCCGATCTGTACAATGGAGTGGATGAAGCCCCCGACCCAAGAAGCTGCCATTAGGAACCCACACACTGTATGGTTCATAATAAGTGTGTAGCGCAGGGGCTGGGAAATGGCGATGTAGCGGTCATATGCCATGACAGTCAGCAGGAAGATCTTGATGCCACCAATGAAGTGAAAAAAGAAGAGCTGCGTCAGGCATCCACCAAAAGAAATGGTAGGGTTGTGTGAGAGCAGGTCAACCAACATCCTAGGCGCTGTGATAGATGAATAGCAAAAGTCCAGGAAAGAAAGATTGCTTAAGAGAAAGTACATGGTGGTGTGTAGACGTGGGTCCGATGCTACCAACACCACAATGAGTAGATTTCCAGTTACAGTCATAAGATAAACTGCAGAGAAGACGATGAAGAAGAGGAACCGGAGCTCCCATATCTGAGAGAGCCCAAGAAATACAAAGCCTGCCACCTGAGAATGGTTGGCTGGATTCATCTGCTTGATATGACTTCGGAATGAACCTGTTGAGTAAAAAGGAACATGTTCATCGTGGAATACACAAACCTTTCTGAAATAATGTGTCCAGTACCCTCAAAAGCCTTCAAATCTCACTTACCATGCCAAGAATGTAATACTCAAATTACTTAATAACAAACATCGTAGCATCATATAGCTTTCATCAAACATCAGGGATATAAAACCCCACATAAATTGATACTTTTTTTGTATATGAGAATCAATGATAAAGACCCATAAAGATTGGAGAAATCATTGTAGAAGAAAGGTTTCTAGTCAGAAACTTAATTTAAATTATGCCAGTGATCAGTTCTGTAAATATGAGTAATTCTCTGGTTTCCTGAAATCTCACTTCCCTCACCTTTTATTTACATTAGGAAAAATGGTATCTAAGTATTTTGTAATTTGATATCTTTTGACTATAGAATTAGACTTTTGAATTAGAAGACCTAGAAAGTAGCATGCAGTCATTATTTTATGAAAAATAACTCAAATGAATCATAGGCTTAAATATATAATGCAAAAAATTTTAGAAGGAAACAGGTGAAAATGCACATATCTTTGGATTTTGTTATATGTTTTTGACACACTAAAATCACAATTTATTTTAAAAATAAAATGAATCTATTAATTGAAAATTGTCAGCTCTTCAAAAGACATTATTATGAGACTCAAAGGAAAGCCACGATGGGAAGAAAATAGTTGCAAAACATATACGTGATTAAAGGCTCATGCACAAAATACACAAAGAACTCTTATAACTAAACCCTAAAGATACAAAAATCACATTACAGAATAGAGGAAACAACAGAATAGATACCACACTAAGGAAGATACATAGTGAACAAATAAGAATATGAGACACTAAGCTTCTTATGTCATGACAGAATAGCAAATTTAAAAATCAACGAGTCATCATAAAACTATTAAAATTGCTAAAAAGTAAGTAACTGACAAAATCAGTTGCTTGCTAAGATGAAACTCTCACTCAGTGTCCATGTGAATGCAAAAGATAGAGACCCTTTGGAAGACGTGTTGGCAATTTCTTTCAGAGTGACTATTGTCTTACCATAAAACCTGGCAGACATGTCACTAGGTCATTACCCACGGATGTGTGTGCAACCCCATACATCCATAACTAAACCAAGGCCACTGCCATTGAATCCGTTCTGACTCCTGGTGACGGTGGATAGGGTTTCTGGGGTTGCCTTGGGAACAGCCTCTTTGTGGGACAGACTACCGCATCTTGCTTCTGAGGAGCAGCTGGGAAGTTTGGATGGCCAGCTTTGAAGCTAACAGCTGAACACCAAATCACCCTGCCACTGGTTTCCTTATGAATGTTTTCGACAGCTTTATTTATGACTATCAAAAAGCAAACAAACAGCTAAATGTACTTTAATAGACAAAACTGTAAACCATGATATACTCAGTGATAAAAATAAATGAGCTATCATGCCAGAAAAGCACACAGATAAATCTTAAATAATGTGTTTACCTGAATGAAATTGGTCTGAAAAGGCTACTTACTATATCATTCCAATTATATGCCATTCTGAAAAAAGTTATAAAGATAATAACTTCATGATTATGAGTGGGATTGGAAGACTTCAAATTCCAGTATATGTTGTAGAAAACCCTTCATAGGGGTGTCTATTCAATGAATTTTGTGTATATGGAGGATGTTTGTACATTTAACAGAGTTGTTTTAATCTATTTTTAAATAAATTTTGTTTGAGGGCAAAGTGTCTGCTACATTGCTGGTCAGAAAACTCAAATGAAAGTTGACATTACGTCAATAAATATGAGGCTAAAGCTCTCACTGTAAACCAGCCTTCAGCAAACCATTAATTAGCTTTTAGGCTTTCATACCATTGCATAGATATAGTACAGAGGATTGTTTTAGGCTATGCTATAATGCATCCCAATAGTTGATATATGACACTATGCATTTGTAAAAACTATGTAAATTTTTGAAAAAACTTATCCTTAAATTATGAAGATTATTGAAAATTATTTTGAATTCCAGTGCATCCCAAAATGAAATATAGATTATACAAAATAGTCTAATAGCATTACAAATGTATGAAACAGACTCACTGAAGGTAGTGGGAAATAAGATACTGACCTTAGTAATATGGAAATGGGTAGAGTCTGTAAGACTAAAAACAAAAGAATCTAAGCATGTTTTTTATTAATAGTTTTCATAGCCAGTGGCTTCAATCATCATAACCCATGTGTAAGTTCAGGTTGCACTTAAGGAAATTTAAACAAATCCACAAAAGCTAAAACAAAACCTTGAGCACATCCCACTTAAATTTCAAGAATATCTCAAGAATGGATTTAACACATTGAACACTAATGATAGAAATCCTGACAAATTTTTGGATTATATCAAGAACATCAAACACGAGTAAAACAAAAGGTTACTAAAAAAGACAAGAAATACATAAAAAAAACTAAGTGGATAACAGAAGAAATTGAAATAAAAAATTGAACAGAAAATTTCAAAGGGTAGCTCAAGAAAACCACATAGAGTATATAATGAAGGGTGCAAAGATCTGGAGTTAGAACTCAAAAAGGAAACCCAGGCTCAACATCTCTCAAAAGGAAAGACTAGACGAAAAAATAATACCTTGAGTTGCTGTTGCAATAGTGAAGGATTCTGTGGGCAAAATATCAAAGCATGCAGAAAGTATAAACGAAGACAGAAGGAACACAGAAACACTGTAGCAGAAAGTATCAGGCAAGGATTAGCCATTTCACGAGGTCGCATCTGATCATGAACCAGTGACACTGAAGCGAGAAGTCCAACCTGCACTGAAGGCCTTGGTGAAAACTCGGGTGCAGGAGTTGATGAAATAATCATGTAAATGTTTCAGCAAACTGATGCCGTCCTGGAAGCACTCCCTAGTCTATGACAAGAAATTTCTAAGACAGTTACCTGACCAAGCACCACAGTAAGACAAACTGACATATTACTGTGATGCCGGAAGTTATGTCACTGGCATTTGCATATAAGCAGAGTGACTTAATTTGAACAGATTCCAACAGAGCTTCCCGACTAAGACCAGCCTACGAAGAACAGGCTGTCCACTTCTGAGGCATTAGCAGCTGACAACCTTCTGGAGCACATCAGAGTAGTACCAGACAGCAGAAACCTCCTCTAGAGCAGCAGCACCATGTCAGATAGCGCTACAAGACCAGCCCTAGGTCAGAAGGCACTCATACTGGGACTGAAGGAGGGCTGGCTTCTCCCAGTAGAGTCCACTACAATGCTCTGCATGGACCTTCATTTGCGGATGGGGCCCAACTCAAAATGAGGAAAAAAATTAGCTGCAAACACCTATAAACAATTGGAATTTGAAAGGAATGATCCATGAAGATACGAAAATTAAAAGTCATCAAAAGTGAAAGGGAACATTCCAAGATCAATGTTCTAAGCATTAGTGAGCTGAAATGGACTGGTAGTGGCCATTTTGAATCAGACGATCAGATGGGTTACTATGCTGGGAATTACAAACTCAAGATAAATAGCATCACAATCATCATCGAAATGGACATTTCAAGATCTAGCTTGAAGTACAATACTTTCAGTGATAGGACAATATCTATCCACATACAAGAAAATCCAGTTAATACAACTGTTATTCAAATTGGCCCAACAACATTAAAACAAGTGATGAAGAAGTTGAAAAGCTCGATCAATGTCTTATGTATAAGATGCTCAAACATGTAATCAAGATGCATTGTTATTTCTGTTTGAAATCCAAAAGTTGGAATCTTCCCAAGGAGGACAGAGTACTTGTTGGAAAATCGGGCCTTGATGATATAAATTAATCTGGAAATTGCATGCTAGAAATTAACAAGTCCAACAGTTCTTTCACTGCAAATGCCACTTTGAAGCAACATAAAGGGGAACTGTGTATGTAGTTTCTACAGATGAAAATACACAGAATACACAAAAATACACAGAAATCTAATGGACTCCCTATGTGAAAAGGGATGATGGATAAACTCAAGATCAGCAGCTAAAACAAAGCCGATGACTGACTGTGGAACAGATTAGCTGGTGCCAATAAAAGTCTTCGGGAAAAAATGAGGAAAGATGTGTCAGGGTTTTACCATTGTTCCATAGTTAATGAATCTGCTGCTGAACAAATAATCTTAGCACCTGGAACATGTCACTATATGAACTATATGAAAACAGAATGTGACAACAGGATCAGAGGAAGTCTCATGACAAACTTTTGCTATGCATTTGACACACCTTGCTTGATTAATAAAAGTAAAGCATATTTATAAAAGCATATTTCTTAAACACTTCTTAAATTCCTCTAGCTCTTACATGCCTCCTTTCCCAGTTCCCCCTCTCATGATCCCAATTCTACCTTACAAATCCAGCTGCACCAGAGGATGTACACTGGTACAGATAGGAACTGGAAACACAGGGAATTCAGGACAGATAACCCCTCAGGACCAATGGTTACAGTGGCGAAACCGAAAGGGTGGAGGAAGGTGGGTAGAAAGGGAGAACCGATTACAAAGATGTACACATAACCCCCTCCCTGGGGGACAGACAACAGAAAGGTGGGTGAAGGGAGAGGTCGGAGGGTGTAAGACATGACAAAATAACAATAATTTATAAATTATCAAGGGTACATGAGGGAGTGGGCAGTGAGGAAGAAGGGGAAATGGGGAGCTGATACCAAAGGCTTAAGCAGAAAGCAAATGTTTTGAGAATAACAATGGCAACAAATGTACAAATGTGCTTGGCACAATGGATGGACGTACAGATTGTGATAAGAGTTGTATGAGCCCCCAATAAAATGATTTTTTTAAAAAGAAAGTGAAGCCTATTTCAAGCATTTCCTGGTGAAAATCAAAGGAGACCAATATAGATTACAGCTCATGCAAATGTTCTCATAAGAGAAGAGCACACAACAAAATAAAAATCATAGAAAAGATTATGTCGAAGATTTCATTTTGCGCATTTCCACAATCAAGACTCCTGGAAGCAACAGTTAGGAAATCAAACGATGGATGGTACTGGGCAAATGAGTGCAAAAAAACAAAACAAAACTTCTTTGAAGTGTTAAATACCAAAGCTATCTCTTTGAGGACTAAGGTGCACCTTCCCTAAACTATGGTATTTTTAATTGCCTCTTATGCATGTGAAATATGCGTAATGTTTAGGGAAACAGAGAACAATCAAAGCATTTGAATTTTGGTGCTAGTGAAGAATATTGAAAGGATCATGGTTTGCCATCAAACAAACACATTTATTTTGGCGGGGGTGGGGGGGAAACAACAAAAACCAGAATGCTCATTAGAAGCAAGAATGGTGATATTTCATCTCGGGTTCTTTGGACATGTTACCAAGAGAGACCAGAACCTAGAGAGGGTCATGATCCTTGAGAAAGTGAAAGGGAAGGAAAACGAGGAAAATCCTCAGACAGACATATTGACACAGTGTTGCCAACAATGGGCTCAAATACAGCCAAAGTGTGAGGATGCACAGAGCCAGGTGGTGTCGCACTCTGTGTGTATATGAATCGGGGCAGACTTGACAGCACGTGAGTACAGCACTAAGAAACTCTGTAAGTTGTTCTATAAATAACACATAGGCAGCCAGTTACTCTCAGCCATTTGTCAGGCAAGCTATGGGTAATGAGGACGACACTTTAATTATTTCTTTAAAGAAAAAGTGCAACCTGGAATAAGGCAGTCTTCAGAACTCAGTAAGCCATTTGCCTTGTCTCCAAAAGGCCAAAGAAAGAAACATCATTGTGGAACCTAGACTTGGCCACCCTAATTAATATGTGCCAGGCCCTGAATGGGCAAACACATCAGTGTGTTCTTCCTTGACCTGCTAAGTCTTTCTTTGAGCCTCAGTTCTCCGCATTTGTAAAATGATATAACAATACTCATTCTACCTACTTCACGAAGATATACGGTTCAAAAGACAGTGTGTGTGTGTGTGAGAACATTTATTAAAAATAAAACCAATATTCGTCATGGGCTTATTTTTGTACCATATATATATATATATACATACATATATATATAGTAGAATTTTCAAAATAACCCAGTTTGCTCAGTATTATTCTTATCTTCATTTTCTAGCTGAGGAAATTGCGATTCAGACAGGTTAACTGATATGACCAAGTACACACAGTTCATTAGTAGTAGAAGCAGAGAAAGAAAGTATAATCTGACTCTGTAACCTAGAATATTTACACAT
The DNA here is from genome assembly GCF_050624435.1 of Tenrec ecaudatus. Taxonomy (NCBI): domain Eukaryota; kingdom Metazoa; phylum Chordata; class Mammalia; order Afrosoricida; family Tenrecidae; genus Tenrec; species Tenrec ecaudatus. The sequence goes on along the minus strand of NC_134533.1, from coordinate 124,272,609 downwards.
CAATCACTAATGCCAAAGATGGACAAATTTAAGATTTTTATCAGCTCTGCACTCTGAACTTGAACTAATATGCAATCAGGGTGCATTGATAAGTCGGGTGATTGAAATACAATAAGTTGTGAATAAAGAAAGACCAGTAGTTGTAAACTCTGGCTTTCAGGGTGGCCCGTATTCCAGCTACATTGACCCCCCACCTCACAGAAGAAGGCACTGCAGAGGACTGCACTGAAGATCCAGCCCAGGGAGAGTGGCAGGTCTTCCCCGACCACACAGGAGCAAACTAAAAGGGAGAGAGAGAGAGAACAGCATTCTAGCCCTCCAAGCTTCAAGGACGAAATCCCCGCTCTGAGCAGCCAATGAACAGAAGTGACCATAGGGTCAGCCCCCAACAAGATAAGATGTCCCCTTACTGACCCACACCACAGACAGTGCGGGAATTGTGCCCAGTCTGACTCCCCACACCAGGGCATAACAGGAAGGGAGCTCCAAAGAGCAGCAAGGGAAGCAAAGCGACAAAGTCCCAGAGGAATTCTGAAGACAGACTTTGGACTAGGGACAGGGCTTGGCACTGCATCAGACCTGGCAGGAAAACATTCATAAGGGTCAGCAGACAGACCTGGAAGTATTCATAGCCTATTTTTATTATTATTTCCCCCCTCCCACGTCTATTTATAAACAGCTACACAGTCTGTAAATAAATAAAAATTCGGAAAACAAATCAAAAGAAAAATATGGTGTTGGTGACAGAAACTACAGCAGAGATCTCATGATAGAATTTTGACAAATTGGGGACTTATTTGTGGAAAGTATTATTTTCAGCTACATAAATGGTGATTATGCACCTAGATTTTCACAGTTGTAATACATAATATTCAAATAAATTACATATTTAGAGAAAGACAAAGAAACCCAACAGTAGTCTGAAAAAGGCCAGAGATTGACTGGGGTACAGATAATCACATGTACCTTTGTGAATTAAAGTTCAAGTTTTAGAAAATAACACAAGTTCATGGATGTCATGTACTACTTTGAGTACATTCCACTTGAATGTAGAGATCATCACAAGAACGTAGTGAGCACATTTAACACTAATAACCAAAGTTCAAAACAGTTGTGGGATGACATCAAGGACAGCATAACATACATGACGAAAACTAAGAGGTTATTTTACAAAAGAAGAAGACGGAAAAAAAAAAGACCAAAGTGGATGTTAGAAGAGCCAGAAATACTCAGGAAAAGATGGATCAGCCCATTTGTTAGAACTATTTCTCTTGCCTGCTAAAGAGACTGAGGTGAAAAATATCCCATACCTTAAATACTTCCCACTTCAATAAAAATGGTGAACCCAATTGAAATACAAATTAACTAAATAAGTAAGTGGAAATGTGCTTGACACAATGGATGGATTTATGGACTGTGATAAGAGCTGCATGAGCTCCCAATAAAATGATTTGAAAAGGAAGAAAGAAAATTATCCTGGCAAATGCTCACAGAAGAAACACTTGCCATAATACTAATAGTAAATGAAATAATATTCAAAGCATATATTTTATCCATAAGTATTGATAAAATGTACCATCTGATAAGAAAGTATAACAGCCATGAAGATCTACATTTCTAAAAATAAAGCTTTAAAGCATATAAAAACTCTCAAATAACAGGAGAAAAAAATAACTCCAGGTATCAGAAACAATCAAATCAGGTAAACCAAAGATTATTTTATATTAAATATTTGTCTATTGCTTGTATATCCATTTGAAATAGTAGTTATTATATGACTCAATATGGGAAGTTGGGGGGTAAGAGAACACAGAATTTGAAGAGCATGGTAAACCAATATGATTAATAAGTATATAAGACAATAATTTCAAAGCATTTGCAAATAGAAAGAAGTAAATTTATGAATTAAAAATTCAACAAAAGCTACTATCAGAAAGGAAAGACATTAGAGAAAATGAAACTTGAATTGTTCTTCTCCCCTGCCCTCATCCCAAAGAACACTAGGGAAATAATAACACTAAATCTGGCTTTATGAAACAATGGCCTATGACAAATATATGGAAAGTTTAAACAAAACAAACAAGAAAACTTGCACACATACATGATAGTAAGAGCTACCAAAAGAGCAAACAATACAGATAAACATTCTAAAGAAAGTGGTGACAGAGTTTCACCAATAATATAAATTTGTGAAATAAATATTATTTAAGGAAGATATACATACTTGCAAATATATAGCATATTTAACTTCGAATTAAATATTAAAACACGACTTTGACAATAATTAAAGACATTTAAAAGTCAATAAATAACCAATTCCTTCAAAATCACCAGTTGCAAAATATTTTATGGGAAAGAGCTATCAAACCCCAAGAGGCAGATTATTTCTACATTTCTGAATCAACAGAACCTAAAACAATTTCTAGCCAAAGTAGGTAAGCAATTCTACTAAGTGTGTTTTGAGTGAAGGGTGAACATATAACATCTACTGATTAGCAGAGATAAACATGGTAGCCGCCTGTCCTTTGAATGGTGATAGTGTAATCCTACTGCCACAAGCGTACACAATTATCAAATATTCGCGAAGGAGAAAACTATAAGCATATTGCAAATTCAAAACAGATGTAAAATTTCTAATAAAATACTGGAAAATCTCATTTATCAGAGTATTAAATGCATGTAAACACACTTTAAAACCTGATGGGAAAATAGAATTTTGGAAGATCATGGCATTCTGGAGCCCTTGTGACATAGTGGGTTATGCTTTGGACTGCTGACCACAAAGCCAGTCGTTCAAAACCACGAGCTACTTTGCACAAGAAATGTAATGCTTTCTGCTTCTGTAAAAGATAATAGAATTCTTTCAACAAGTATTTTGTAGCCCCTCATATAGATCAAATAACTTTTTAATGGTATCAAATACTATCACAATATGCTGGAATAAATGTTACAAAATGTAGCTAAGCCTTGGATGAAAAAATAACAGTTGTTCTTTTTAAAAATACATTTATTGGGGCTCATACAACTCTTATCACAATACATCCACCCATCATGTTCAAGCCCATTTGTACATTTGTTGCCATCATGATTCTCAAAATATTTGCTTTCTACTTGAGCCCTTGGTCTCAGCTCCTCATTTCCCCCCCTCCCTTCTTCCCCCTCCCTCATGAACCCGTAATAATTTATAAATTATTATTATTTTGTCATGTCTTACACTGTCCGACGTCTCTATTCATGCACTTTTCTGTTGTCCGTCCCACAGGGAGGGGGTTATATGTAGATCCTTGAGATCTGTTCCCCCTTTCTACTCCAATATTCCTTCCACCCTCCCGGTATCTCCACTCTCACCACTGGTCCTGAAGGGATCATCTGTCCTGGACTCCCTGTGTTTCCAGTTCCTATCTGTACCAGTGTACAAAAGGAATAGAACTTTACTGATTTATTTATTTACATGCTTTAAATGAATGTGATGTTAAATGATAGGAAACCTCAGTAAGTAAATAAATTTCAATTGTCCGCAATAAATGTATATATACTTCAAAGTAATGTTAGACAAAATACCAATAGTAATTGCTAAGATATCTGACATATTTATAAGTTCATGTAAAAAAGGGAAAAAGCCAAAATTCAAGAATATATTTTAAATTATGAAAGATAAGGTATTATCAGATATAAAAGTATATCTGGAGCAATTAAATCGATGCAATGTTACTATAGAATAGAACTAAGATAAGTGTTGCAGAGCGGGGTTCAGGAACACATACACGTACGAGTACACTGAATGTAGTAGTTCAACATGTGGTAAAGAAAGTGCATCTTTCTTGATAATAACTAGCATAATCTACAGGGCAAAGTGTAGGCTACACATTAAGTGTTTCTTGCTAACTCTAAGTAGTTAGGAATAAAACAATCTTTGATTTATACCAACTGTAAAAAATATTACATATTTAAATTGAATTTTGATATAAGACATGAATATAATCGAAGAAATAGTCGATTTTAAAATATAACCTTGACCTGAAAATGTCTTACTAAGCAAGACACACAAGGCAGAGTAATAAAGAAAATATAAACAGATATAACTTGGTCCATTCAAACCTTGGGCATGTAAAATACACTGAACACAATACAAGTGCAAGCTATAAAATTAGGGGAAAATATAGCATCGAGGTATGTGAAAAACACAGAATGACTTTAATAGACCATAAAGGCTACCTATAATTTAATAAAGATAGAAAACCAGGAGAAATACACAAAATGTACATGCAAAGACAATTCACAGAAGAACAAATTAGTACAAATAATCAATAAACACATGAAAAGATGTTCAACTGCAAGACTAATCTAGACTACATAGCTTAACTTAAAAACACACCCCTCACTCATCAAGCACTGATATTTGTATGCAGACTTAAAGACTCATTTAAAGAGAATCAGCTCAGAATAAATTGTGGAGGCTTGGCAGTATAGTTTACAATTCCCATTTCTACCCCCCAATTTCCCACACAACATTAAGTCTAATAATAACTACTATTTGCAAATGGATATAAAAGCAACAGATGGAAGTTTAATATAAAATATGTAATTTTATTCTTCAAATCATTAAACATTTGCCTTTTCCACTAGCCAGTCAAAATCTTAAGAACAGAAATTGTGTCTTTTTCATGTTTCTAACTCAGAATTTTAAAGATGCTTGATACACAATAGAAAATTTATAATATTTGTTGAATGAATGGTAGACTTTCTGGTGCTGGGCAACAAGGATAATCTGTAAGGAGAAATCCCTTCCTGGAACACTTCACATCACACTACATATTTAGATACTGGGTCTTGCCTTTCCATATATGGACTGAATGATACAAATTAATTCATGTACTATTAAATCACTCATATCCATTCATTTAGTCAAAGTAACCAATTGTGTCCCCAACATTTGTCCTTGGCAAAATACAAAGAGAGGCAACTTACATATCTAGATCCTTAAAGTTATATGTCAAGCTAACAAATTGTCTAACTATATTCTTGCTAAATTGATTAATATACTTTCATAATGGGCTTGGAAGTCCGGTGGATTTTAGAATTCTTAGCATCTTAGTTGTGCTTAAGAATGTAACAGTGGGAAGAGGTCACATCGTCCTATGTCCTTCATTTCACCTCTGGACCCATGCTACACAGGAGGGGCTCCAATATATTTACATCTGCAACCCAGCAAGTGTGTTCAAGTCCTGTTCCTTGGCTTCGCTCACAGAAACAGTTATCACCACTTGCCATCACTTAGGAGTACCGACTACTACGTAAATCATCATCCACTCCCAGGAATCTAGACCTGGGAAGACTCTGGAAATGGGATCAGGAGTATTTGGGCAGGGAATCATGGGGTCTTGAGTACCCGAGGCATGGTTTAGAAGGGAAGGGAGAATGCGGCTGCAGTGAACACGTTCTCTCGGCACCTCTGATGCTGCCCCACATGGTGAAGGGATGCGGGCAAAAGAGGATCCTGAGCAAGGGTCTTCCTAGGCTGGTTCTGAAGACAGCACTCTAGCTAATGAACTGAATGACTATTTTATACACAACTGTGTTCTGTATTTCACTTTTTGTTAGCAAAAACGTAATAATGACACCTGAAAAAATATGTAAAAGAAAATACCAAAAAGATACAGAAAATAGGAAAAATGGGGGGAAATATGACATAGCCTTAGTGTGTGTTTAACTTTCTATCTCACTGAAACACTCCATGGAATGTTCCAAATCTGTGCTGTACAAAATGATAGTCACAAACTACATGTAGCCATTTAAAATCGAATTAGTTAAAAATAAATTAAATTTAAGATTATCTTATATTTGTACTAGCTAGATTGCAAAGGCTCTCAATGGCCAGGTGCAGTCGGTGGCCTCTGTATTCTACATTGCAGTAAAGGAAGTTCTTCCAACATAGAAAGTTCTATTGAATGGCTCAAAAACAAATCAAGTGTCGTGTCAATGATTAGGTTGGCTGTGATCCAATAATGTGGTACCATTTTTGTGTTCATTATCTGTGTCTGTCTTAGACCAAACAATTGGGTTTTAAAATCACAGAATAGCTAATCACTTCAAAGAGCATGCGTCTGCTGTGGAACCTTTGTTAAGTTCAGTCACGGCATGCTACAGGGCCAGCTGTCCTACACAGGCCAGCAGAGAAGATACTAGTCTTAGATTCGACGTCTGTAAACAACTAGGCAGAAATCTACTTCCTCAGAAATTACACCAGAGTAGGCTAGCTCTGCTTTACCACTAATGTATAGCATGCACATGTGCCCTACAGACCGTAACTTAACCGCTCTCGGTTGCAGTCTCTTTGTCTTTGAAACGAAACCAACAGTATGCCCAATGTGCCTCACCTAGACACTTAACTCTCTTCCCCACGTGTGGCTGATTTCAAATAGATTCATTGCGGCTGTGAAGTGAGGTTTCCTCTTGCTGGAAACCTTTCCTTGGATTCCTCAGGGCTTTGACAAGAACATGTAAGTGGAGATTTGAGATCTAACTGGTAGTCTGTATTTTTGCTCAACCTTCATGTTAAGCTAGCATCCTGTACAAACATTCATGTGTGAATTTTCTTTTCAGTCCAATTCAGGGATCCTTTAATTATAGAGTACCTTGTGTGAAGCAAAAAATACTATCACCTAGAAGAAAAATGGGTAAGTTACTAACATCTAAGCCTTCCTGACACTTCTTTTAGATGAAATATTAATACCAAACCAATACCTCTGCCATTGAGTCAATTTCAACTCATATCAATTTTGTCCAGCGGAGAATTGTCCCATAGAAATTCCAGGGCTGTCTTTACAGAAGCGATCGCATTCTGGTGCAGAGTAGATTTAAATTGCAGACTTTGGACTACGAGTGGGCTTGTAAGCATTGTGCAACCAGGGAAAGATAAGAAGATAACAGAGTCTGCTTACAATTTCTAAATCTAGCGCTACTGGAAGGGATCAATATCTTCTGCCTAGAGAACTGAGGAATGATAAGGCATCAGGGAAGAAGCATGTTTTATTGAGTCACGCATCTCTACTGCCAGGTACCTTTGAGTCGGTCAATAAATGGGATGTGTGCTAACATCTGGAAGCATGCTCGTCTAGGGAGGCTAGAGTGTGTTTTGGAGCCTCCAAATCTCAGCCTTTGGAAGCCATTAGCTGTGAGAACTTCCTCTCTTGTACTTTGGACATGTTGACTGTTAGAGACCAGTTCCTAGGGAAGGACATCTTGCTTGGTAAAGCAGAGAAGCAGTGAAAAAAGGAGGATTCTAACAAGATGAATTGAAAACAGTGGCTGCAACCATTGGTTTAAATACAAGGACCCTTGTTAGGAAGACACAGGACCAGGCAGTGAACATTGTGTCGCTATGAGCTAGAACCAGCTGGATGGCAGTTAACCAGGACAATATGCATTGTCTGATAGTATATAATGAGAACAACAACAATTTATACAAGTAAACACAAACCCACTGCCATGGAGTCAGAGCTGACTCAGAGTGACCCCCTGTGGGTTTGCAAGTCTATTATGGGAGTAGAAAGCCCAGTCTTCCTCTGCCGGAACTGCCGTAGTTTTGAACTGCAGACCAAGCAGATTGCAACCCAATGTGTAACCACTGCCTCACTAGGGATCTTGACTCATAATTTATAGGGATATTTTAAACATAAATTAGAGAGTGTGTCAAAAGCATCTAGTCTAGAGCCTGAAAAGAGAGTAGTAGCAATATTTTTTCAAAGAAATAGTAGCTTTTAATAGAAATTGATAAGATTTTTAACTTAAAAATTAGGATGGGATGGACAATGAATTTCAGAGGGAAGAGAAAGTTTAGGAAAATCTGTGGTTATGTAACAGTGGAGAGTATGTCTGGGTAAAGTCAATTTGTTCAGTTTGAAATAAAGTGGTGAGAGATAATATTGGAACAGTAGATTGTGGGCTCACCTTTAAGTGTCAGGTTCAGGGGTTCATATTTTCAGTTGGTGTGCAATGCTTGTCTGCTAACGGAAACGTTTCTGATTTGAATCCTTTAGTCTACTCAGGTGTGAAAGATGTGGCAATCTGCCAGAATACATACTCAGTCCCCATAAAACAGCACTACTCTGACATACCCTCAGCCACCACGGTCACTGTGAGTCAGAATTGATGTCTGAGCAGTGGGTGTCTATTTGGTTGTTTAGTTTTATGTACAAGGTTTATCAGCAAAGGGATGACGGAATCAAACTTTGCCCTCATACTACTTCATTGTGACATCTGTACATCCAGTTTAAGTAATACTATCACGTCTCTCCTCCTTGACCACCAGAATTTCCTGAGGATTTTCATATGACTTCATGATTTGGGAAAAGGTTCACAGAGCATATAGCTCTCATTCAGCAACCCGTACATATTTTGTATCATCCACTAACTGCAATACCCACAATGGAACATCACTTGCCCCCTTTCTCCTGGTGTTTCTTGCTGCCGTGCCTCCGTCTTGCTTCACCCTTCGGAGCTGTGGCCTTGTGTGCACATTGCCCTTTCTCTCTCAGATTGCTGCAGATTCAACGATGTGCCACCTCACTCATATTATTGTTCCCCTTGTAGTCTAGTTAGCTGAAATTGAACTTACCAATGCCTTTTGTGTAAGTATTGTGCTTATTTCAATTTAACATTTATTTCTATTTAAATAGAAATCTAATTTTAGATGATAAAGTGGAGTGGCAATAGTAGGAAAAATAGCCTTCAGTTCTAATATGCTGCTTGAATATAAAGTTACTCAGAGTTGAGGCTGACAGAATTGATATTATATGCTAAATATTCAAATTAGTAGCACAGACAGGACTAAATTCCATACCATGTTTTTCCGATGGATAATTTCAAGCTTTAACAGTCCAAATTAAGGAGAAGAAGTCATAAGCTACTGGTTATTCACTTACCTGGAACTTCCCATTCAGAATATTCTGTAGCAATCTTTGCTATATAAGCTCAGGCCAAAATAGTCATGACTGTGAAGATTACACAAAACCCTGAGAGGACTTAGGGGAATTGAGGTTGGTGAGCTCCAGTGCAGAGGGAATATTGACAGAGCAGGAGGTAAGTGCCAAGCAGAGGGAAAGGAGGGATGCAAGACCAAGTGTCATGGAGGACAATACTTTGGACCAGGACATAAAGGTCATTGATCCCAGGAATCTGTCCCTGTTGGATAAATGAACTTTTCTCCTATTAACTTGATTTTTTTTTGTATCACTACATGGCAACTCTGAAATCCAAACAATGTATTTTTCTAAATGCCAGTGTTTCTAAAAACCACTCTTCAAACTTTCTCTTCTATCCTATTTCATAAGCATAATAATAGTGATAAACGACTTAAATGTTAAAAATAAATAAACTGATTTGCTAGAAAAGGAAATGAGTGCAGTCAACCACTTCAAGCCTGCACTGCAAGCTGATTATATTGATCTCTACCAATTTGTTGCTGGATAAAACTTCTTTTCCCCTCAAATTTGTTCATGTTTAGTGAATTAAAAAAACATTTTATTGGGGGCTCTGATTCACAGCTCTCATCATAATCCATCCATCCATCCATTGTGTCAAGAACATTTGTACATATGTTGCCCTCATCATTTTTAAAACATTTTCTTTCTACTTGAGCCTTTAGTATCAGCCCCTGCGCCCCCCTACCTCCCCCACCCTCCCTCGCTCATGGACCCTTGATAATTTATAGTTTTTTTCTCATGTTTTACAATGACCACTGTCTCCCTTCACCCACTTTTCTGTTGTTCACCCCCCCTGAGAGGGATTTATATGTAGATCATTGTGATTGGTTCTCCCTTTCTTCCCCCCACTTTCCCTTTACCCTCCTGATAGGGCTCCCCTCATTATTGGTCCTGAGGGGTTTATCTGTCCTGGATTCCCTGTCTCCAGCTCTTATGTGTGCCACTGTACATGCTCTATTCTAACCGGATTGTAATGTAGAATTGCGGTCATGATGGGGAGCGGTGGGGAGCATTAAAGAACCAGAGGAAAGTGGGATGTTTCATTGGTGCTGTACTGCACCTTGACTCGCTCGTCTCTTCCTTGTGATCGTTCTGTGAGTGGATGTTTAAATGTCTATGATGGGCCTTTTCTGCTTCACCCCAACATATCCCCTTAAATCTTCTTGGGGTCAGCCTCCTTAAACATTATACTATTTTAGTGCTTGTCTATATGGGATCAAATTTATAATACATATTTGAAAGATTAGATAGAGACCTTATGGGGCAATTAGTTGGTTAATGAGAAAAGGTGCAAATTGTTGTGCAGAACAAAGAATGTAATCTGTAACACTAAAGTTTACATGGAGAAACTATGTTTTACTATGCATGTTCTCAACAAAATAAGATTAGAAAAATCTAAAAATAGTGTTCATGTTTTAGGGTACCCATTTCTCTGAAATATATAAGTTCTAAAGAATACTTATAATTGCTTTTCGGGAAATGTACAACCAATTTACACCCAAAACAGAGGTATGATAAATAGCCAGTTTCACATCCTTTTGCTTCTGATAAATATTACCAATACTTACATAATTCTCAATAGAATTTTGTTGCTTTTTAAAAATACTTTCATTGGGGATCTTACATATCTTATCACAATCCATACATACTGCCATCATCATTTTCAAAACTTTCTCTTCCCACGTGAGCCCCTGATATTAGCTCCCAATTTCTTCCCACTGCCCTCCCTCCCTCATGAACACTTGATAAGGTGTAGATTATTATTTCCATCTCTTACATCATCATCTGTCTTCTCTGACCCACTTTTTCATTATTCGTCTCCCTGGGAAGGGGCTCCAGGTTGACTTTTGTGATCTATCCTCCCCCTTCTCCCCCCACCCTCACCTAACCCTCCTGATATCTCTACTCTCACCGTTGGTCCAAGGGGTTTATCCATCCTGATTGCCTTTGTCTCCCGGGCTCTTATCTGTAGCAGTGTGCATATTCTGGTCTCAAACAGTTTGTAAGATAGAATTGAGGTCATGATAGTGGGGTGAAGAAAGCACCAAAAAACTAAAGGAAAGTTGTGTGTTTCATTGGTACTATACTAACTGCCTCATCTCTTCCCTATGATCCCTTTGTAAGGGAATGTCAAATTGTCTACAGATAGGCATTGGGTATCTACTCCATGCCCCTCCCCCACCATTCACCTTGGGTATGGTTTTGTTCTGGGTCTTAGAGGCCTGATATCTGATCCCATCAACACCTCATGATCACACAGGCTGGTGTGTTTATTCCATGTGGGCTTTGTTTGAGCTAGATGGCAGCTTGTGTCTCTTCAAACCTTTAAGACCCCATACACTATATCTTGTGATAGCCAGGCACCTTCAGCTTTCTTCACCAAATTTGCTTATACACCCATTTTGTCTTCAGTGATCCTGTAGGGAAGGTGAGCATCACAGAATGCAGGATTGTTAGAACAAAGTGTTCTTGTGTTAAGGGAGTACTTGAGTCAAGGTCCAATGTCCAGCTGCAAATTTAATTCTTATCATATAGATATGATTACATAGTTCTATTCCCCGCTCATTTTATATATAGATTTACATATGTGCATGCCTGTATTTAGGGCTCTGTAAATGTCCTTTGCCTCCTGGTTCTTTCCTCTATTTCCTTTCACTTTTCTCTTGTCCCACCATCATTTTCAGCCGTTATTCAGGTTTAGCAATTCCTTGCTGCTACATTGCCCTTGTCAATTGAATGGATAAAACACACATTTAAAATTTTATTATAATCAGATCAAACATTCTGTTGTATTTCTAAAGTCTGTGCAGGACTTTCAGGTTGGTATCGGCATCCTCTTGATGTTTGCAGCAGTGCACTTTCTTTTTTAAAAAATCATTTTATTGGGGGCTCATACAACTCTTATCACAATCCATCCATACATACATACATTGTGTCAAGGACATTTGTACATTTGTTGCCATCATTATTTTCAAAACATTTTCTTTCCACTTGAGCTCTTGGTATCAGTTCCTCATTTTTATCATTCCCTCTCACGAACTCTCCATAATTTATAAATTATTATTTAGTCACAAACTATACTGTCTGATGTCTCCCTTCACATACTTTTCTGTTGTCCGTCTCCCAGGGAGGATGTTATATGTAGATCCCTGTAATCGGTTTCCCATTTGTACCCACCCTCCAGCTATGGCCACTCTGACCACTGGTCCTAAAGGGATCATCCATCCTGGGTTCCCTGTGTTTCCAGCTCTTATCTGTACCAATGTACATCCTCTGGTACAGCCAGATTTGTAAGGTAGAAGAGGAATCATGCTAGTGGGGGTGAGGGGGGGAGAAATTAAAAATTAGAGGAAAGTTGTATGTTTCATCATTCTACCTTGCACCCTGACTGGCTCGTCTCCTCCCAGTGACCCTTCTGTAAGGGAATGTCCAGTTGCCTACAGATGGGCTTTGGGTCCCCTCTCTGCACTCCCCCTCATTCACAATGATATACTTTTTTGTTCTTTGATCACTGATTCCTGGTCCCTTCGACACCTCATCATCACACAGGCTGCTGTACTCCTTCCATATGGGCTTTGTTGCTTCTGAGCTAGATGGCCAGTTACTTATCTTCGAGCCTTTAAGACCCCAGATGCTATATCCAAACAACATATTTCATTTGGTAAATACACTCTATAAGACCTTTTTAAAGTGTTGGACCACAAGGGTGACATTCTGAATACTAAAGTCTATGTGATCCAAGCCAGGGTATTTTCAATAGCCTAGTATGCATATGAAAGTTGAATGATGAATAAAGGAGATGAAGAAGAATGGATACAATTGAATTATGGTATTGATAAAGAATATTGAGAACAATGTTCTGCTAGAAGAACACACAAACCTGTCTTGGAGTAATTATGATCTTTAGAAAGAAACAAGACTTTGTCTCATGTAATTTGGAAAGATCAATCCCTAGACAAGATGATCAGGCTTGGAATTGTGGAAGGTAAACAAAAAAAGAGAAAGACCTCCAAGGAGATGGATTAACAACACAGAGACAACAAAAATGGGTTCAAACACAGCAATGATTGTGGGGACAGTGCAGGATTGGGCACTGGTGCTTTCACAGGGATAAGGTGGAACTGACTCAATGGCCCCGAAAACTTGAGTCTGAAGCAACTCTGTTATAGAGGGTTTGGTTTGAGGCGAAAAATGAGAAAGATGTTATAGCTATTTTAAAGAAGGACATGAAGTCATAGACTATCAGATATTGAATATTAGCAAAAGTATCAACTAGTAAATTGCTTTTGTTATTATTGAAATAGCTAATATTGATGTAAAATCATTCAAGCTTTCTTTTTTCATTTAGAGGAAAGTAAGTTTAAGAATGCTAATTCCACAATATTTCATTGTGTTCGTGTAATATCTGGATCGCTCCTTGGAGAAAGAGGCGAATTTCTACTCCTGAAAGAAAAACAGTCTTGGAAATCCACAGGGGCAGTCGCCCTATCCTATAGGGTCACCACGAATCAGAAGTGGCCCAATGGCAATGGCTTACAGTTTTTTTTTTAACACCTGTACACAGAAAGAGGCAATCTTTGGAACAGAATGGGGTGATATTGAAGGTTTAAAATCAGGAAAGGTTTGCGGTAGGGTTGTGTCCTTTTAGGGTATTATTCAATGTGTATGCAGAGCAAATAATCTTAGAAAGCTGAATATATGAAAAATAAATCAGCATCTGGGTTAGAAGAATACTCCTTAACAATCAGTGATAAACAGATTATACACTTTGCTTGTTGAAAGCCAAGAAGACTTGAAGCACTTACTGATGAAGATGAAAACCTACTGTCTTCTGTGTGGATTATAATTCAATGTGAAGAAAACAATATCATCACAACTGGACCAATAAGCAACATCATGATAGTTGGAAAAAATAGTGTAGACAAAACCAGGATACATATATATAGATAGATAGAGATATGGATTTAGATAGAGATAGATATAGCGAGAAGGAGTATAACAGCTATTTAGTCCACACAGCAGTACAGAAGGTTCAGTTCAAGTCACTTCTATGGAACAATTAATATAATGGAAGTCCTTCAGCTCACATGGGCTGCCAGGTCCAAGGTCAAAGAAGCAGACAGGAGAGTCCTTCCAGGGGCAAGGCAAGCAGAGTGTGCCCACAGGCAGCAAGCAGCAGGGTGTGTCACCAAGAGTCTAGCTCAGGATCTTAGTGAAGCAGGCCCAGATGAGATATCAAATGCAAGCAATGCAAGGCGACAGGATCTACCAGCCTGAAGCTCAAGTGATGTACCCACCAGCAGCATGGTGAAGCAGGTCTCAAAGGAACCTCAAGTTCTACCCAAATGTCCAGAGTTTGGCCGGGCCTACCGATAGTGTAGCTCAAAGGTTGAGGCAGAGGACTAGCTCCAGCAGCAGCTCACACGCTCCAGCTTCCTCCAATCACTAGAGAGCGAGAGAGGATGTGATGTGTGTGTGTGTGTCTTTTATCATACTTTAAACAAGGGAAGTCGTCTTTTAAATAAAAGTTCCTGAGTTTTTTAAAGGAGCCTTTGACAGAGATCATCTTTTCTTTCCTCCACTTGTCTTATTGAGAAATGTATCACATATCATACACTTCTTCAATTCAGTCCTATTGAAAATAAGTACATACACATCTTCACAGTCAGTTCTAGAACATTCTCTCCCTCCTGTATTCGTCATTTGCTATATACACATTTCCCTTCAACATGCCCCTCCCTGAAGTCCTGATAAGCCATACACCAATTATTGTCTTTATATAGCCACAAATCCTGTTTTATATACTGGGAAACATACAAAACAAAACAAACAAATAAAAACGCTATTTTTTTTAAAGAAAGAAAAGACCAACAACCTTACTCAAATAAGTCAGAGGGGTAAGAAACCCTCTGTCAAGAAGAAAGCAGGAAACACTGAAAACAAAAACAGAAGAATAAAACTGAAAACAGATCCAGAGAGAGATCAAATGACCAGGTACCACATTATCACCTAATTCTACCTGTCATAATCAAGTTTACAATAGTCCCCATCTGAGAGCAAGGTCATTCACTTCCCTCAACTGGGGTCGGAGGGGATCCCCCCAGAGGCTTAATCTATGTAGGGACCCTGCAGAAAGATTTGGGGACCCCTCTGTTATCCACAGCCTTCTACAAATTGGGTGTTCACCATTAAAGCTCCCTCCTTAGGATTTGGATTTTGTTACTTATTATTCGTAGATCATCCTTTCTTGTAGACACATATCCCTTACAGACGTGATCAAACATACAGTGTCTTAAGTGTCCCTGTGGTGAAGTGGGTCACACAGTGCTGCTGACCACCAAGTCAGCCCTTCCAACCCACTGCCAAGGGAGAAAGAGGAGGCTTTCTGTTGCTGCAAAGACGGAAAGCCCCAGAGAGCCACCTAGGCAGTGCTACTCTCCCCGTGGTTTCACTACGAGTCAATTCTACTTCAGTGCCAGTGGGTGTGATTTTTCTTTGTTTAAAGACATTGGGACAGATTGTGTTTTTGAAAGGTAACCACAATATTTCTCATGTCACACAGTTTTCTTACAAAGAAGCTATGGTCCTCTGCCTATTAAGCAGTAGGAATATGGCATGAGATTCTGTACCCCCTTCATGGATCTGGATGATAGTGGGAATGATGTTATATGACCTCTGAGTTTGACTCATTAAACGCAACCTCTTCCTCATTCTCTAAGGCACATACTCTTAGAATGCATCACAATGGCACGCTGCAGTTGGGTGCCCTCAAGTTGATTCCGGGTCATAGAAAACCAGAGTAGAAAACAACTCCACATAGTTTTCTAGGCTATGGTGTTTATGGTTGAACAAGATAAATGCTATACTACACCACACTAGTAGAGTGGTGGTTTATACAATGCGCTACTAACCACAAGGTTGGCTGTTCAAACCTATTAGTCACTCTGCAGAAGAAAGATGAGGCTTTCTGCTCTCATAAAGATCTGCAGCCTCAGAAATTCCCAGAGACAGTCCTGGCCTGGCCTGGCCTGGCCTATAGAGCCATCGTGAGTCTTTGGAGACAATTTGAGGAAGCGAATGTTTATAGAAACTGCCAAGTTTTTTTCTCACCAACGGGCTCAAAGAACCAGTCTCTCTGTTAGCAGATGAGTACTTTACCTATTGTACCATCAGGGATCCTGATTATGCCGCGAGGAAGTACGAATTATCCCTGGAGAGGATGGCCTTGTACCCTAAGCAGATGAGTTCCCAAATGACAATAAGCAGTCAATTGTCCGTTACGTGATTGAGCCAGTTAGGCCCAGTGCAGCTGCCAAGCTAATCCCAAACAGAGATGAACATATTCCACCACAACTAAACAAATTATAGATAAGTGAGTTAAAAACATAATACATGTCTTAAGCAGCTAATTTTTGGTATGTATTGATATGCATGAAAAAATTGGAAGAAGCAGTATTTTCCATTTTGCACATTTACTGCCACCACCATGCACCCATAGACTAATCACAGCAACACCTTAGGCATCCCTAAGGAAATAGTGCCTGCAATTAAAATAATTTACCTAAATTTCTTTATAGCACAGCCCCTCATCCAGGGACTCTGAAAATGGTGGAATAAGGACATCCAAAATTTCACACCTTCATAAAACCAATAAGGATACTAGTAAGTATTCTCAAAATCCAATTTTTTCAGAAGTCGAAAAGTATCAAAAGGCTTAAAACAATAAAGGGAGCTTTTGCTTCAAATACAACCTTTTATAGTCCTTGATGTACCGATTTTTTGAAAAGAAAAAGATCTTCATTTCTCTGAAGAATAAATAAATAAATGCTGGGCTCTATAGCAGTTGTACATTTAGCTTTTGGAGAACTTGGTCAAACTGTTTTCCAGAATTACTGTGCCATTTTTTATTCACATCAGCAATGCAAGTCTTATACAGTTTTCCTACAGCTTTGTCAGCATTTTATTTTAATATTATTTACTCTTTAGTCATTCTAGTAAGTTATCCTGTGGTTTAATTTACATTTTTCCATGACAAATAGTATTAAACATGTTTCCATGTGCTTATTTTCTCTCTGTATGTCCTGTTCAACAAATTATCTTTTCATGTGTTTCTCCATTTTCTAATTGGTTTATTTGTTTTTTCACTATTGCCTTTTAAATTTCTTGATATTTTCTAAGTAGTTGTCCTTTTTTAGATATGTGATTTATAATATTTCTCCCAATGTATATATTGTCTTTTCAGTTTTGTTGAAATCCTATTTTTCATGTTATTTCTCCTTGTATAGGTGATATTTTTACTGTTCAAATAAGACTACTATGCCTAGCCCTGTATCCCAAAGATAATCAAGTACACTATTTTCCCCAGAGTTCATTCCAAAAATACATTTTTCAAAGTTATAAGTATATTTGTAAACTACGCTGGCAATGATTGTATTCTTTCTTTTTTTAACCTTTAAAAATGATGTTTTATAACATATAATTCCCATAGCATACAATCTAATGGTTTAAACATATTTAAAGGATTTGTGCAATCATCACTACAATCAATTTTAGAACATTTCTTCTTTCTCCTACTCATTATTATTAGCTCCTTACTTCCCCTCAACTTCCTATATCCCTAACAAACTTCTATTCCAATTACTTGTCTCTGTAAATTTACCTACCCTGGATTTCAAATACACAAAAACATCCAAAGGTTTAAACAAAAATTTTTTCAATACCAACATAAAATAGAGAAAATCCTCAATCAAAAAGAAAGCAGAAAATAATGAAACTAGAACAAATTTTAAATGGGTCAAAAGAAGGAACAAATGATAAGGTGTTAACATTTTAAACTAACTACACTTTTCCAACACACTGTATTTGATAGCAAAGCTGGTCACATTGCTGATGAATTGCCAGAAGATATTCACCAGAGGCTTCATCCAAGTGGGAAACCTGGAACTGGATTTGGGACTTTCCCTGTCATCCATACCCTTCTGTAAACTGGGGGCTCAGAATAGAAACTCTAATACAGTTCCCTCTTCTGGTCTTGGATCTCATTCTTTATAATCCTTGGATGACATGCGCGGTTATGCTCTTTGCATGTGGACTTAGCCAACACATCACTTACAGGGTTACATGGTTTAAGACAAACTTATGGAAACAAAAATATTATTCTTTCTGGTAGTAAGACACCAACTAATTTCTTCACTTTGCAACCTTATCTTCATGGAGGTAAGGATCCAGTAGGACCACATCATAAGAACCAATTGTGCTTGGATTACAGTTATAATTAAGTATGAGCTGCAAATCCAGTCATATATTTCCGGTTTACATATACTCCTGGTCCACTTTAGAAAAGTCATTGTCAGTTTATTGAGGGACAGTATAAATCATCCCCATGGATGCTTACCCTTATGGTAATTCTATTGATAGTATCATTAATTTATTCAATTATATAGAATTTAAAATACAGTTGAAAATGAAAGTATAAATGTATGACAATTTTTTAGACTAAAGTATGTAGATTCTTGACTCATAAATTAAAAACTCAAGTGACTGGACACTTTTATGCACATATTGAGGGTTGAAGATAGGGGAAAACTTTCAATGATGCTCACAAAGGCAGAGCTATGTCTGCTGAATGAAGACACGTCACAAATGGCATAGATGATGGAAATCTGTGGTGCTCTTCCATTGCCATCTATTGGGCATGCTCAAAGTAAGAGATTTAAGCCAAGATTTACCTACTTCCAAATTCACACCTTGGTATAGCAGTCACCTGCTTCTTCTCAAAGTAGGTGTTACAGCCTTCAAGGAGGTATTTCAGTTACTTTAATCTGCTCCCGGTATGTTTAAGGTAGGGTCTAGATTTTAGTGAGCTTTCTATTAAAGATGTCATGCACTCTGAAAGGATAAAACCCAAAGTTCCAGTTGTCTACAGTGCTTGTCCTAGGTCACCAAGGGCTGGACAATAGGTCAAAGGTGCCTAATGAGGAACACCATTTTGGGCATAGTTTCTCTTTGGAAATCTACTCGCCTATAAGTAATGTTAAACAATTTCCCCAATGACAGATTGCCTCACCTCGTTTACCCATCAATAGAGTAAGAACTACCTTCTCTCTCAAAGACAGACTTGCGCCCACAGGTACTGCCACCTCTGGACTTGAGCTTTCATTCAGGTTTACTGAGAACCTTTTAGGAATGTCTGTTGATTTGGGGTGATCGCAGAGCAAATGCTATATGGTAGGAGCTAGTTTGTTGTCTCTCTCTCTCTACAACATGTGAAAGTGATAGCAGATTAGGTGGGGCTTCTCTGTTGATGTGGTTATTAAGATGTACAAATAAGGGGTGATATATGGATCAACAGCATTAGTCAGGAGTATCATTACATTGCTTGAGAGACTGGATTAGGAGATGACATGTCCTGAATACGGAAGCCTGCCTTTGTTTTGGGGTTTATCCTAATAGTAGTGGTTTCATACAATATTTGTCCTTTTGTCATTGATTAACTTCGCTCAGTTTCCAGGTTCATCCGTGTCATGAAATGTTTCATAGTTTCATCATTGTTTTTTAGGGATTCATAATATTTCACTATGTGTGCGTACCAGAGTTTCTTTATACATTCTTATACTGGTGGACCTGGGTTGTTCCAGATTCTAGTTATTGCGAACTATGCTGGAATCAACATGGAAAAGCATGTGTCTTTTCACACGGCACCTAACAATAACAATAACATCCACGAACACTGTGTATTCTTTCATTTATGTAGGCCTTTTTGTTTGTTTCTTGTAATTGCTTTCTGTAGTTTTCTTTGTTCAGGTCTTTTGCTTCCTCAGGATTTCATCTTTTGTGTGTCTGTCAAAAAATGGTATTACTTTAACATCTTTTTTCAGTGTTCTTTTTACTGTTACAGAGGAATCTAATAGATTTCTTTCTCTACATTGTTTCTGTGGAGTCTTTGGGATTTTCTATATTAAAACCATATCATTTGTAAATAGTGAGAGTTTCATATTTTTGTTCTCTAATGGTTTGGGTTAAGATTTCTGTCAGGATGTTGACTAACAGTTGTGATTCAGGGCATCTTTGTCTGGTTTTAGTTCTCAAGGGAAATGTTTCCAGTTTATTCCCATTGAGTATGATGTTTGACATTGGTCTTTCATAAATATTCTTTGTTATTTTAAGGAACATCCACTCAATTACTATTTTGTTGTGTATTTTAGTCAGAAATGGGTGTTGGATAGTGTCCAATGTCTTTTCTGCATGTCGTGATATGATCATGAAGTTCTTATTCTCTATTTTGTTTATATGGATTATATTGATTGGTTTTCTAATGTTGGAAGATCCTTGTATGCCTGGTAAGAATCCTACTTGATGACTGTGAATTATTTTTGTGATGTGTTGTTGTACTGGACAGAATTTTGGTGAGAATTTTTGCATCTTTTGTTCATGCCTGGTTTTGACATTAGTGTTGTGGTCCCTTCATAGGATGTGTTTGAGAGCTCTCTCTCCTTTTCTATAGTCTACAATAATTTGTGTAGAATTACTGACAGCTCTTCACTTAATACTTGGTAGGACTCCCCTGTAAAGTCATCTAGTCCTGGGATTTTCTTGGTTCAGATTTTCTTGATGGCCTCTCTTTCTTCTTTAGTTAGGGGTCTATTATGGTTTTCTACATCTATTAACATTAATTTCACTAGTGTGTTAGGCTGGGTTGACTAGAGCAACACATCTAGAGACACTCATATATGTGTAAGAGAGAGCTTTCTTTCAAAGAGCAATTGTATATCGAGAAAACATCTCAATGCTGGCATGTGTCTCCAATTGCCTCCTCCAGCTTTCTTAATGATGACTAAACAGGAGGAAGGTGAAACAGAGAGAGTGTGTGGCTCACTTCCAGGTCAAAAGATAGGAAGTTCACAGAGTCCTCATGAGAAGCTCATTCTCACCAGTAGGCACCAAACAGGCTGTGACTTGACTGGCAGACTAAATTCCACCCCGTCACTATTTATTAAGCTGACAGGAAATTGTGTATCCACCACAGATAGCTAGTGATTTCTAGGCATTTGTCCATATTTTCTTGGTTATAAAACTTTTAGACTACAATCTTCCATATTAGTACTTATAATTCTTAGTTCATTTGAATCTGTTGTGATGTCACCCTTTTCGTTTTTAATTCTAGATATTTAATTCTTTTCTTGTTTTCTTTGTTAAGTTTGCCAGCAGTTTGTCAGATTTATTAATTCTTCCAAAGAACCAACTTTTTGTTTCCTTGATTTTTTCCATTATTTTTCTGTTTTCTAATTTGTTTATTTCTGATATAATCTTTATGATTTATTTTCTCCAATGTTGGAGGATATATGTTGTTGCTCTTGTTCTGGTTATTGGTGTTGTGTTAAGGTGTTGACTTTGGATTTCTCCTCTGTAATTCATGTGTGAATTGATTACGATAAATTTACGTCTAAAATATGTTTTTGCTGGCTCCCAAGATTTGGGTATGTTATGTTATTGATCTTGTTTCTTTCAAAGAATTTCTTAATTTCATTCCTTTATTACCTACTCTCCATTTGTTTTAATGTAGTCTATTGTTCGTTCTCTGTGTTTGAATTTTGGCTCTTGTTCTTTCTCTTGTTGATTTCCAGTTTTGTGGAGTTTTGGGACCTCAGTATTTTTTAATTAATTAAGTAAGGCTTGTATTGTGACTTAACATGTGATCTACCCTGATCTACCTGGAGGATGTACCATGTGTACTGGAAAATATTATATAATGTACTGGTGTCAGGTAGAGTGCTGGTATGTGTATCTTAAGTCTATGAAGTCGAGATAGATAATTGTACTATTTAGCTCTCCTGTTACTCTTCTAAAAAACCAATTACATAATTCACATATCAACCATTTCTACAGTTTAAGCTCTTCTGTTACCTTATTGAGTTTCTTTCATCACATCTCTCTTTCCTTAAAAATGGTAAATAAATAAATAAAATTTATTTCTACTTATATCTACTTTTTCTGTCTTCAACTCAGAGTTTAATTATTATATTTAGAGGGTCTCTCATGGGTGTGTGCAGATATGTGTAATATGGTTATATCTTGTAGTTCTACTATATGAAAATCATTATGTATTGTTAATTTCTGTGTTTCGTTATGTTGCTTGCCTTAAGTCTATTTTATCAAAGTTTAATATTGCCACCTCTGCTTTTTTTAATGTTTGCCATTGGCTTGGAAGATTCTTCACCATGCTTTAATTCTTAGTCTATTATTGTCTTTGAAATTAAGGTTTCTCTCTTGTAGACAGCTTATAGATGGGTCCTGTTTTCTAATCAAGTCTGCACTCTCGGACTCTTGATGGGTGCATTTAATTCATTGACATTCAGTGTCATTATTTATGTGCATGGGTTTTTTGCTCTCATTTTGCTCTGTGTATGTTTGCTTTTTTGTGTGATTTTATTGGTGTCTTCGGTCCTCCTTTATTTCTGTGTTGTTTTCATTGGACTGGTTTCTAGCTGGTTTTGTCCTGCATGTTTTACTGAGGTTTGTCTACTGTTGTTGATTCTTTGTCCATAATGATCCTGTATGTGTGTGTAATTTTTGTCTTGTTTTTATTTTTGTCTTGTTTTTAATCTATTCCTTTCATTTTTCTTTATCTGGAAATATCTTTATTTAGTCATTGTATCTGGATAATTATCTGACAATCTGCAGATGATTCCACAAGGAGATCCTTCTGCATAAGTGAATTCATTACCAACAGGTGCTGACCTCTTGGCTAATGGGATTCCTGAGTCCTTTGCTTCATCATTCTCATAACCAGCCTACTTGAATGCACCGACCAGTACTTTTGTGCAAGTTGATCTTGGCCAAGCCTCTCCTAATGTTGGAGCTCCTGATTTTGTGATCTTGTTGTCAATGTTACTTACTTCTCTGCCTGCATCTGACCACTGTTCCCAAGGTCTCCAAAGCTGCTGGAAAGAAGAAAATCATCTCCATATGTGCCTGACCCCTTACAGTGATGATTATCTATAGCAGCTCCATCATCTACATCTGCATGTCAGAGGTGCAGCCCATTGTGGTCAACAAAGGAAGCTCTGTCTTGACCTACTCTGTTAATCTCTTCCTGAAACCCTTCGTGTTCAATCTCCACAATGAGAAGATGATGAAGACATGTTGCAATGACATTGACCCACTGCTTCAAGGTTGTCTATGAGGGTATCAAGGAAAAAAGTGCCTGTTAGCTTGAGAGATTAAGGTTTACTTAATATTTTAAAAATATATTACAAGGTAAAAATCATTCAATCAATGTTTTTTATTTTTAATAATAAAATGTTAGTCTTTGTAAATATATAATGTAAAGTCAAACTTCATTTTCCTTATTATAATCTTTAATGTGGCTCTAATACCACACAGAGAAAACTCATTCAACTGATCATATTACATATACCTTATTGGGGTTTTTTTGCACAATTCCCTTAGGCTGAAATACTTTCATCTCATGTGGTATTTATGCAGGGAAATAGCTCTTCTTATTCATATATGTCTTAACCACCATTACTACTATTTCAGTATCTTTTCCATGCACCCAATCTGAGAGCACAGAATATGAATATTCAGAGGTGGAGCTTTCCATTTCGATTGAGTACTACGAATAAGATTAATCAGGATTGCTGTGTGCAAATTCAGGCTGTAGCAACCAATAGTCATCTTATTTTAATTTTACTCTTCTTTTTTTGACTAGCAGCTCTTGCAGAAATCTTATAGGAGAAAAATTATAAGACCAATAAAACATTTGAATATCTCTAATGTCTAAATTCACTCTATTTTGTATTTTCTGAATATCAGAACAATCATTTAATCACTATTTTAATAAATATTATTAAATTCCTAACATGTTTCAGGCCCTGTGCTTGGCCTGACTATAACTAGAGCAAATCAATGAGTAATTAACACAAAAAATTTTAGGATGCACTCAACACCAGTATAATCTAAATGAAGGGTTAATACTTACACAAACATGAGAACGAGCGCCTCCTTAAGTGTCTTGCTATAGACACCTCTCTTATTTTAAGGCTCTATTTACACTAGTAAGCAAAATGGACATGACTGTAAATTTACAGAATTTCTAGTCCAGGAGGGTTGTCAAACAAAAATCAACTGAATGTACAAATAGGTATGTAGTTCTAATGTGTGTTACATGCTTTCAGGAAAAGGGTCAGGTTTTGTAATAAGACAGGAAGAACAGCTTTAGAACAGAATCAGAGATGATACCACGGAGGAAGGAAACTTTTAACTGATTAAGATTGAGCAAGAGTCTATTAGATCTCCAGGACCTGACTAATGCCCTCCAGGAGTACGCAAGTTTTTTTTCCAGCTAATCCATGAATCCTTCTAACCAGGTTGTTGCCCTGAAGTAAGTCACGGGATTCCTCCCTCTACTAATCTTAAGGGTCAGTGCTCTGAGTGATTAAGAAGGCAGTTTTGTCTCTTCCTTAGCTTCTTCATGGCTGAAATTACGTCCTTGTTTCTCAGTGTATAAATGACAGGATTCAGCATCGGTGTCAGCATTGTGTACAGCACACAGACAGCCTTATCCATTGGGAAAGTTCGAAATGGTCTTGCATAGATATAAATGGAAGGCACAAATATTAAAGTTACCACAGCGATGTGGGAGGCACATGTGGAAAGGGCCTTACTGCGGCCTTCCTGTGAGTGACTTTTGAGCATGACTAAGAGTGCTGTGTAAGACCCCAGCAGCACCAGAAAACCCACCAGGGTCACCAGCCCATTGTTAGACACCATCAGAAGTTCTAAAACAAAGGTGTCCGTGCAGGCCAGTTTAATCAGCTGGGGCACGTCACAATAAAAGTTGTCCAGTTGGTTAGGCCCACAGAATGGCAGCCGGACAGTCAGCCCGATCTGTACAATGGAGTGGATGAAGCCCCCGACCCAAGAAGCTGCCATTAGGAACCCACACACTGTATGGTTCATAATAAGTGTGTAGCGCAGGGGCTGGGAAATGGCGATGTAGCGGTCATATGCCATGACAGTCAGCAGGAAGATCTTGATGCCGCCAATGAAGTGAAAAAAGAAGAGCTGCGTCAGGCATCCACCAAAAGAAATGGTAGGGCTGTGTGAGAGCAGGTCCACCAACATCCTAGGCACTGTGATAGATGAATAGCAAAAGTCCAGGAAAGAAAGATTGCGTAAGAGAAAGTACATGGTAGTGTGTAGACGTGGGTCCGATGTTACTAACACCACAATGAGTAGATTTCCAGTTATAGTCATAAGATAAACTGCAGAAAAGACAATGAAGAAGAGGAACCGGAGCTCCCATATCTGAGAGAGCCCCAGAAATACAAAGCTTGTCACCTGAGAATGGTTGGCTGGATTCATCTGCTTGGTATGACTTGGTTATGAACCTGTTGAGGAAAATGAACATGTTTATCATGGAATACACAAACCTCTGTGAAATAAGTTGTGCAGTACACTCTAAGAAGCCTTCAAATCTCACTTACCATGCCAAGAATGTAATACTCAATTTACTAGAATAACAAGCATCGGAGCATTACATAGCTCTTATCAAACATCAGGAATATAAAACCCGACATAAATTGATATATTGTTTTGTATTTGAGAATCAATGATAAAAACCCCTAAAGTTGTAGAAATGGTGTAGAAGAAAGGTTTCTAGTCAGAGACTTAATTTTAATTATGCCAGTGATTAGTTGTATAAACATGAATAATTCTCTGGATTCCTGAGTCTTACTACCTTCACCTTTCATTTATATTAGAAAAAATAGTATCCAAGTATCTTATAATTTGATATCTTATGACTATATGTTGCCTTTATTTAGAAGACCAATAATAGCATGCAGTAATTATTTTATGAAAACTACCTCAAAGGGGGAGCAGGAAGGGACGGGAAAAATGAGAACCTGATGGCAGGGGCGTGGGTGGAGAGCAAATGTTTTGAGAATGCTGAGTGCAACGAATGTACAAATGTGCTTTACACAATTGATGTATGTATAGATTGTAATAGTTGTATGGGTCCCTAATAAAATGATTTTTAAAAAACAAAACCAACCTCAAATTAATCATAGGTTTAAATATATAATGAAAAAAAAATTGAGAATAAAACTGGTGAAGATGTACATACCTTTGGATTTTGTTATGTTTTTTGACACAACACCAAAATTAAAATTTATTTTTAAAATGTAGCGAAGTTTA
Organism: Tenrec ecaudatus; assembly: GCF_050624435.1. Lineage (NCBI taxonomy): Eukaryota > Metazoa > Chordata > Mammalia > Afrosoricida > Tenrecidae > Tenrec > Tenrec ecaudatus. Next base: position 124,246,426 of record NC_134533.1, on the reverse strand, counting down.
TTAAATGAAAATTGTATGATCCTTAAAAGACATTGCTATGAGAATCAAAGGAAAGCCACGATGGGAAGAAAATAGTTGCAAAACATATACGTGATTAAAGGCTCATGCACAAAATACACAAAGAACTCATAACTAAACCCTAAAGATACAAAAATCACATTACAGAATAACGGAAACAACGGAATAGATACCACACTAAGGAAGATACATAGTGAACAAATAAGAATATGAGACACTAAGCTTCTTATGTCATGACAGAATAGCAAATTTAAATATCAACGAGTCATCATAAAATTATTAAAATTTCTAAAAAGTAAGTAACTGACAAAATCAGTTGCTTGCTAAGATGATACTCTCACTCAGTGTCCATGTGAATGCAAAAGATAGAGACCCTTTGGAAGACGTGTTGGCAATTTCTTTCAGATTGACTGTTGTCTTACCATAAAACCTGGCAGACATGTCACTAGGTCATTACCCACGGATGTGAGAGTGTGTGCAACCCCACACCTCCATAACTAAACCAAGGCCACTGTCATTGAGTCCGTTCTGACTCCTGGTGACGGTGAATAGGGTTTCTGGGGTTGCCCTGGGAACAACCTCTTTGTGGGACAGACTACTGCATCTTGCTTCTGAGGAGCAGCTGGGAAGTTTGGACGGCCAGCTTTGAAGCTAACAGCCGAACACCAAATCACACTGCCACCGGGTTTCCTCATGAATGCTTACGACAGCTTTATTTATGACTATCCAAAAGAGAAAACAACTAAATGTACTTTAATAGACAAAACTGTAAACCATGATATACTCAGTGATAAAAATAAATGAGCTATCATGCCAGAAAAGCACACAGATAAATCTTAAATAATGCATTTTTACCTGAACGAAATTAGTCTGAAAAGGCTACATACTATATCATTCCAATTATATGCCATTCTGAAAAAAAAAGTTATAAAGATAATAACTTAATGATTATGAGTGGTTTGGGATAGGAAAACATCAAATTCCGGTATATGTTGTAGAAAGCCCTTCATAGGGGAGTCTATTCAATGAATTTTGTGTATTTGGTAGGATGTTTGTATTTTTAACAGGGTTGTTTTAATCTATTTTTAAATAAATTTTGTTTGAGGGCAAAGTGTCTGCTACATTGCTGGTCAGAAAACTCAAATGAAAGTTGACATTACGTCATTAAATATGAGGCTAAAGCTCTCACTGTAAACCAGCCTTCAGCAAACCATTAATTAGCTTTTAGGCTTTCATACCATTGCATAGATAAAGTACAGAGGATTGTTTTAGGCTATGTTATAATACATCCAAATAGTTGATATATGACACTATGCATTTGTCAAAAATATGTAAATTTTTGGAAAAAGTTATCCTAAAGTATGAAGATTATTGAAAATTATTTTGAAAATCAGGGCATCCCAGAATGAAATATAGATTATACAAAATAGTCTAATAGCATTACAAATGTATGAAACAGACTCACTGAAGGTAGTGGGAAATAAGATTCTTACCTTAGTAACTTGGAAATGGGTAGAGTCTGTACGAATAAAAACAAAAGAATCTAAGCATGATTTTTTAAAATTTTATTAATAACCTACATAGCCAGTCAGTTCAGTCATTGCCCATGTGTAAGTTAAGATTGCACTTAGGGAAATTTAAAAAAATTCACGAAAGCTAAAATAAAACCTTGGGCATATCCCACTTAAATTACAAGAATATCTCAAGAATGGATTTAATGCATTTAAAATTAATGAAAAAAACCTGGAAAGCTTTGGGATTACATCAAAAACGTCCAACGTGAGTAAAACAAAAGGTTACTAAAAAGACAAGAAATAAAGAAAAAACAAAGGGGCTAACAGAAGAAAATGAAATAAAAATTTGAACAGAAAATTTCAAAGGGTAGCTCGAGAAAACCACGTAGCGTATAATAATGAAGGGTGCAAAGACCTGGAGTTAGAACTCAAAAAGGAAACCCAGGCTCAACATCTCTCAAAAGGAAAGACTAGACGAAAAAATAATACCTTGAGTTGCTGTTGCAATAGTGAAGGATTCTGTGGGCAAAATATCAAAGCATGCAGAAAGTATAAACGAAGACAGAAGGAACACACAGAAACACTGTAGCAGAAAGTATCAGGCAAGGATTAGCCATTTCACGAGGTCGCATCTGATCATGAACCAGTGACACTGAAGCGAGAAGTCCAACCTGCACTGAAGGCCTTGGTGAAAACTCGGGTGCAGGAATTGATGAACTAATCATGTAAATGTTTCAGCAAACTGATGCCGTGCTGGAAGCACTCCCTAGTCTATGACAAGAAATTTCTAAGACAGTTACCTGACCAAGCACCACAGTAAGACAAACTGACATATTACTGTGATGCCGGAAGTTATGTCACTGGCATTTGCATATAAGCAGAGTGACTTAATTTGAACAGATTCCAACAGAGCTTCCCGACTAAGACCAGCCTATGAAGAACAGGCTGTCCACTTCTGAGGCATTGGCAGCTGAGAACCTTCTGGAGCGCATCAGAGGAGTACCAGACAGCAGAAACCTCCTCTAGAGCAGCAGCACCATGTCAGATAGCGCTACAAGACCAGCCCTAGGTCAGAAGGCACTCACACTGGGACTGAAGGAGGGCTGGCTTCTCCCAGTAGAGTCCACTACAATGCTCTGCATGGACCTTCATTTGCAGATGGGGCCCAACCCAAAATGAGGGAAAAAATTAGCTGCAAACACCCATAAACAATTGGAATTTGAAAGGAATGATCCATGAATCTAAGAAAATTAGAAGTCATCAAAATGAAACGGAACGTATAAAGATCAATGTTCTAAGCATTAGTGAGCTGAAATGGACTGGTAGTGGCCATTTTGAATCAGACGATCAGATGGGTTACTATGCTGGGAATTACAAACTCAAGATAAATAGCATCACAATCATCATCGAAATGGACATTTCAAGATCTAGCTTGAAGTACAATGCTGTCAGTGATAGGACGATATCTATCCACATACAAGAAAATTCAGTTAATACCACTGTTATTCAAATTGGCCCAACAACATTAAAGCAAGTGATGAAGAAGTTGAAGAGCTCGATCAATGTCTTACATATAAGATGCTCAAACATGTAATCAAGATGCATTGTTATTTCTGTTTGAAATCCAAAAGTTGGAATCTTCCCAAGGAGGACAGAGTACTTGTTGGAAAATCGGGCCTTGATGATATAAATTAATCTGGAGATCACATGCTAGAGTTTTACAAGTCCAGCAGCTCTTTTTCACTGCCAATTCCTCTTTGCAGCAACATCAATGGAGATTCTATATGTAGATTTTACAGATGAAATACACAGAAATCAAATGGACTCCCATTGTTAAAAGAGATGATGGATAAGCTCAAGATCAGCAGCTAAAACAAAGCCAAGGACTGACAGTGGAACAGATTAGCTGGTGCCAATAAAACTTTGGGGCAAAAATAGGGAAAGATGTGTCAGGGTATTACCATGATTCCATATCTATTGAATCTGCTGCTGAACAAATAATCTTAACACCTGGAACATGTCACTGTATGAACTATCTGAAAACAGAATGTGACAAGAGATTCAGAGGAAGTCTCATGACAAATGTTTGCTACACAGTTGACACACCTTCCTTGCTTAACGAAAGTAAAGCATATTTATAAAAGCATATTTCTTAAATACTTCTTAAATGCCTCTAATTCTTAAATGCATTCTTCCCTTCCTCCCCTCCCCCCACTATCATGATCCCAATTCTACCTTACAAATCTGACTAGACCAGAGGATGTACGCTGGTATATATAGGAACTGGAAACACAAGGAATCCAGGACAGATAAACCCCTCAGGACCAGTGGTAAGAATGACGATACCGGGAGGGTAGAAGGAAGTTGGGGTAGAAAGGGGGAACCAATTACAAACATCTACATATAACCCCCTCTCTGAAGGACGGAAACAGAAAAGTGGATGCAGGTAGACATCAGACTGTGTAAGATATGACAAAATAATAATAATTTATACATTATCACGGGTTCATGAGAGAGGGGGGACTGGAGAAGGAGGGGGAAGAATGAGGAGCTGATACCAAGGGCTCAAGTAGAAAGCAAATGTTTTGAGAATGATGATGGCAACAAATGTACAAATATGCTTGGCACAATTTATGGATGTATGGATTGTAATAAGAGTTGTACGTGACCCCAATACAATTATTTTTAAAAAGAAAGTAAAGTCTATTTCAAGCATTTCCTGTTGAAAATTAAAGATGATCAATATAGATTACAGCTAATGAAAAGAAAAGCAAAAATTCTCATAAGTGAATAGCACACAACAAAATAAAAAAAACATAGAAAAGATTTATGTAAAAGATTTCATTTTGCTCATATCCACAATCAAGGCTCCTGGAAGCAACAGTTAGGAAATTAAATGATGCATTATATTGGACAAATCTGTGCAAAAAAACCTTCTTTGAAGTATTGAATATCACATTTTTAATTGCCTCATATGCATGCAAAATCTGCATAATGATTACTGAATTAGAGAAAAATCAATGCATTTGAATTTTGGTGCTAGTGAAGAATATTGAAAGGATCATTGTCTGCCATAGAACAAACACATTTATTTTGGAGGAAAAAACAACAACAACCAGAATGCTCATTAGAAGCAAGAATGGTGATATTCTGCACACTAAACTTGAACCAATATGCAATCGAGGTACATTGATAAGGACTGGTGATTAAAATACAATAAGTTGTGAATAAAGAAAGATCAGTAGTTATAAACTAGGCCCTTCAGGAAAGCCCCTATTCCAGCTACATTGACCCCTCACCCCCACCCCACAGAAGAAGACACTGCAGAGGACAGCACTGAAGATCCAGCCCAGGGAGAGTGGCAGGTCTTCCCAGACCACACAGAGGAGCAAACTAAAAGGGAGAGAGAGACAGAGAGAGAGACAGAGAACTGCATTCTAGCCCACCAAGCTTCAAGGACGAAATCCCTGCTCTGAGCAGCCAATGAACAGAAGTGACCATAGGGTCAGCCCCCAACAAGATAAGATGTCCCCTTACTGACCCACACCACAGACAGTGTGGGAATTGTGCCCAGTCTGACTCCCCACACCAGGGCATAACAGGAAGGGAGCTCCAAAGAGCAGCAAGGGAAGCAAAGTGACAAAGTCCCAGAGGAATTCTGAAGACAGACTTTGGACTAGGGTCAGGGCTTGGCACTGCATCGGACCCGACAGGAAAACATTCATAAGGGTCAGCAGACAGACCTGGAACTATTCATAGCCTAATTTTCTTTTTTTTCAAGTCTATTTATAAACAGCCACACAGTATATAAGCAAATAAATAAATACAATAATAAATTCTGATAACAAAGAAAAAGAAATATATGAAAGAATTTTGAAAAATTGGGGATTTATTTGTGGAAAACATTATTTTCAACAACATAAATGATGATTATGCACCTAGATTTTCACAATTGCGATACACAATAATCAAATAAATTACCTAATTAGACAAAGACAAAGAAACCTAATATGAGTCTGAAAAGGGCCAGAGGTTGACTGGGGGACAGATAATCACTTGTACCTTTGTGAAGTCAAGTTTTAGAATATAACACAGGTTCAAGGATGTCATGTACTACTTTGAGTACATTCCACTTGAATGTAGAGATCATCTCAAGAACGTAGTGAGCACGTTTAACACTAATAACCAAAGTTCAAAACAGTTGTGGGATGACATCAAGGACAGCACAACATACATGACGAAAACTAAGAGGTTATTTTACAAAAGAAGAAGACGAAAAAAAAAGACCAAAGTGGATGTTAGAAGAGCCAGAAATACTCAGGAAAAGATGGATCAGCCCATTTGTTAGAACTATTTCTCTTGCCTGCTAAAGAGACTGAGGTGAAAAATATCCCATACCTTAAATACTTCCCACTTCAATAAAAATGGTGAACCCAATTGAAATACAAATTAACTAAATAAGTAAGTGGAAATGTGCTTGACACAATGGATGGATTTATGGACTGTGATAAGAGCTGCATGAGCTCCCAATAAAATGATTTGAAAAGGAAGAAAGAAAATTATCCTGGCAAATGCTCTCAGAAGAAACACTTGCCATAATACTAATAGTAAATGAAATAATATTCAAAGCATATATTTTATCCATAAGTTTTGATAAAATGTACCATCTGATAAGAAAGTATAACAGCCATGAAGATCTACATTTCTAAAAATAAAGCTTTAAAGCATATAAAAACACTCAAATAACAGGAGAAAAAAATAACTCCAGGTATCAGAAACAATCAAATCAGGTAAACCAAAGTTTATGTTATATTAAATATTTATCTAATGCCTGTATGTCCATTTGAAATTTGAAATAGCAGTTATTATATGACTCAATATGGGAAGTTGGGGGTTAAGAGAACACAGAATTTGAATAGCATGGTAAATCAATATGAATTAATAAGTATATAAAACAATAATTTCAAAGCATTTGCAAATAGAAAGAAGTAAATTTATGAATTAAAAATTCAACAAAAGCTACTCTCAGAAAGGAAAAACATTAGAGAACTGAAACTGGAATTGTTCTTCTCCCCTGCCCTCATCCCAAAGAACACTAGGGAAATAATAGCACTAAATCTGGCTTTATGAAACAATGGCCTATGAAAAATATATGGAAAGTTTAAACAAAACAAACAAGAAAACTTGTACACATACATGATAGTAAGAGCTACCAAAAGAGCAAACAATACAAATAAACAATCTAAAGAAAGTGGTGACAGAGTTTCACCAAAAATATAAATTTGTGAAATAAATAATATTCAAGGAAGACATAAGTACTTGCAAACATATAGCATATTTAATTTCTAATTAAATGCTAAAAACATGACTTTGACAATAATTAAAGACATTTCAAAGTCAATAAATAACCCATTCCTTCAAAAGCACCAGTTGCAAAATGTTTTATGGGAAAGAGCTATCAAACCTCAAGAGGCAGATTATTTCTATATTTCTGTATCACCAGAATCTAAAACAATTTCTAGCCAAAGTAGGTAAGCAATTCTATTGAGAAAACTATAAGCATATTGCAAATTCAAAACAGATGTAAAATTTCTAATAAAATACTAGAAAATCTCATTTATCAGAGTATTAAATGCATGTAAACACACTTTAAAACCTGATGGGAAAATAGAATTTTGGAAGATCATGGCATTCTGGAGCCCTTGTGACATAGTGGGTTATGCTTTGGACTACTGACCACAAAGCCAGTCGTTCAAAACCATGAGCTACTTTGCACAAGAAATGTAATGCTTTCTGCTTCTGTAAAAGATAATAGAATTCTTTCAACAAGTATTTTGTAGCCCATCATATAGATCAAATAACTTTTTAATGGTATCAAATACTATCACAATATGCTGGAATAAATCTTACAAAAGGTAGCTAAGACTTGGATGAAAACTAACAGTTGTTCTTTTTAAAAATACATTTATTGGGGGCTCATACAACTCTTATCACAATACATCCACCCATCATGTTCAAGCCCATTTGTACATTTGTTGCCATCATGATTCTCAAAATATTTGCTTTCTACTTGAGCCCTTGGTCTCAGCTCCTCATTCCCCCCCCTCCCTGCTTCCCCCTCCCTCATGAACCTGTAATAATTTATAAATTATTATTATTTTGTCATGTCTTACACTGTCCGACGTCTCTATTCATGCACTTTTCTGTTGTCCGTCCCACAGGGAGGGGGTTATATGTATATTCTTGAGATCTGTTCCCCCTTTCCACTCCAATATTCCTTCCACCCTCCCGGTATCTCCACAATCACCACTGGTCCTGAAGGGATCATCTGTCCTGGACTCCCTGTGTTTCCAATTCCTATCTGTACCAGTGTACAAAAGGAATAGAATTTTACTAATTTATTTATTTACATGCTTTAAATGAATGTGATGTTAAATGATAGGAAACCTCAGTAAGTAAATAAATTTCAATTGTCCGCAATAAATGTATATATACTTCAAAGTAATGTTAGACAAAATACCAATAGTAATTGCTAAGAAATCTGACATATTTATAAGTTCATGTAAAAAAGGGAAAAAGCCAAAATTCAAGAATATATTTTAATTTATGAAAGATAAGGTATTATCAGATATAAAAGTATATCTGGAGCAATTAATTCGATGCAATGTTACTACAGAATAGAACTAAGGTAAGTGTTGCAGAGCGGGGTTCAGGAACACATACACGTACGAGTACACTGAGTGTAGTAGTTCAACATATGGTAAAGAAAGGGCATCTTTCTTGATAATAACTAGCATAATCTACAGGGCAAAGTGTAGGCTACACATTAAGTGTCTCTTGCTAAATCTAAGGAGTTAGGAATAAAATAATGTTTGATTTATACCCAATGTACAAATAAATTACACATTTAAATTGAAATTTTATAGAAGACATGAATATACTGGAAGAAAATGTTGATTTTAAAATATAACCTTGACCTGAAAATGTTTTTCTAAGCAAGACACACAAGGCAGAAGTCATAAAGAAAATATTAACAGATAAAACATGGTACTTTCAAACCTCAGGCATGTAAAATACACTGGCTGGACCAAATACAAGTGCAAGCTATAAAATTAGGAGAAAATATAGCATTAAGGTATATGAAAAACACAGAATGATTTTAATAGACCATAAAGGCTACCTATAATTTAATAAAGGCAGAAAAACCAGGAGAAATACGCAAAATGTACATGCAAAGACAATTCACAGAAGAACAAATTAGTACAAATAATCAATAAACATATGAAAAGATGTTCAACTGCAAGACTAATCTAGACTACATAGCTTAACTTAAAAACACACCCCTTACTCATCAAGCACTGATATTTGTATGCAGACTTAAAGACTCATTTAAAGAGAATCAGCTCAGAATAAATTGTGGAGGCTTGGCAGTATAGTTTACAATTCCCATTTCTACCCCCCAATTTCCCATACAACATTAAGTCTAATAATAACTACTATCAAATGGATATAAAAGCAATAGATGGAAGTTTAATATAAAATATGTAATTTTAGTCTTCAAATCATTAAACATTTCCCTTTTCCACTAGCCAGTAAAAATCTAAAGAACAGAAATTGTGCCTTTTTCATGTTTCTAACTCAGAATAATAAAGATGCTTGATACACAATAGAAAATCTATAAATATTTGTTGAATGAATGATAGACTTTCTGCTTCTGGTGCTGGGCGACAAGGATAGTCTCTAAGGCAAACTCCCTTCCTGAAACACTTCACATCACACTACATATTTAGATACTGGGTCTTGCCTTTCCATATGTGGACTGAATGATACAAATTAATTCATGTACTATTAAATCACTCACATCCATTCATTTAGTCAAAGTAACCAATTGTGTCCCCAACGTTTGTCCTTGGCAAAATACAAAGAGAGGCAACTTACATGTCTAGATCCTTAAAGTTATATCTCAAACTAACAAATTATCTAACTATATTCTTGTGAACTTGATTAATATACATTCATAATGGGCTGGGAGGCCAAGTGAATTTTGGAATTCTTAGGATCTTAGTTCTGCTTGAGAATGTAACAGTGGGAAGGGGTCATGCCATCCTACATCCTTCACTTCACCTCTGGACCGATGCTACACACAAGGGGCTCCAATATATCTACATCTGAAACCCAGCAAGTGTGTTCAAGTTCTGTCCCTTGGCTTAGCTCACAGTAACAGTTGTCACCACTTGCTATCGCTTAGGAGTACCGACAAGTATGTAAGTCGTAATCCACTCCCACGAATCTAGAGCACGAATCTAGAATGGGATCAGGAGTATTTGGGCAGGGAATCATGGGGTCTTGAGTACCCGAGGCATGGTTTAGAAGGGAAGGGAGAACGCAGCTGCAGTGAACATGTTCTCTCAGCACCTCTGATGCCGCGCCACATGGTGAAGGGATGCGGGCAAAAGAGGATCCTGAGCAAGGGTCTTCCTAGGCTGGTTCTGAAGACAACACTCTATCTAACGAACTGAATGACTATTTTATACACAACTGTGCTCTGTATTTCACTTTTTGTTAGCAAAAACATAATAATGACACCTGAAAAAATATGTAAAAGAAATACAAAAAAAGATACAGAAAATAGGGGAAAAGGGAGGAAATATGACCTAGGAAGCCTTCGTGTGTGTTTAACTTTCTATCTCACTGAAACACTCCATGGAATGTTCCAAATCTGTGCTGTACAAAATGATAGTCACAAAATACATGTAGCCATTTAAAATCGAATTAGTTAAAACTAAATTAAATTTAAGATTAGCTTATATTTGTACTAGCTAGATTGCAAGGGCTCTCAATGGCCAGGTGCAGCCGGTGGCCTCTGTATTCTACATTGCAGTAAAGGAAGTTCTTCCAACATAGAAAGTTCTATTGAACGGCTCAAAAACAAATCAAGTGTCGTGGCAATGATTAGGTTGGCTGTGATCCAATAATGTGGTACCAATTTTGTGTTCATTATCTATGTCTGTCTTAGACCAAACAATTGGGTTTTAAAATCACAGAATAGCTAATCACTTCAAAGAGCATGCATCTGCTGTGGAACCTTTGATAAGATCAGTCACAGCATGCTACAGGGCCAGCTGTCCTACACAGGCCAGCAGAGAAGATACTAGTCTTAGATTCGACGTCTGTAAACAACTAGGCAGAAATCTACTTCCTCAGAAATTACACCAGAGTAGGCTAGCTTTGCTTTACCACTAATGTATAGCATGCACGTGTGCCTTACAGACCGTAACTTAACCGCTCTCGGCTGCAGTCTCTTTGTCTTTGAAAAGAAACCAACAGTATGCCCAATGTGCCTCACCTAGACACTTAACTCTCTTCCCCACGTGTGGCTGATTTCAAGTAGATTGGTTGCGGCTGTGAAGTGAGGTTTCCTCTTGCCGGAAACCTTTCCTTGGATTCCTCAGGGCTTTGACAAGAACATGTAAGTGTAGACTTGAGATCTAACCGGTAGTCTGTATTTTTGCTCAACCTTCATGTTAAGCTAGCATCCCGTACAAACATTTATGTGTGAATTTTCTTTTCAGTCCAATTCAGGGATCCTTTGATTATTATAGAGTACATTGTGTGAAGCAAAGAATATTATCACCTATAAGAAAAATGGGTAAGTTACTAACATCTGAACCTTCCTGACACTTCTTTTAGATGAAATATTAATATCAAACCAATAACTGCCACTGAGTCAATTTCAACTCATATCAATTTTGTCCAATGGAGAATTGTCCCATAGAAATTCCAGGGCTGTCTTTACAGAAGCGATAGCATTCTGTTGCAGAGTAGATTTAAATTGCAGACTTTGGACTACGAGTGGGCTTGTAAGCATTGTGCAACCAGGGAAAGATAAGAAGATAACAGAGTCTGCTTACAATTTCTAAATCTAGTGCTACTGGAAGGGATCAATATCTTCTGCCTAGAGAACTGAGGAATGATAAGGCATCAGGGAAGAAGAATGTTTTATTGAGTCACGCATCTCTACTGCCAGGTACCTTTGAGTCGGTCAATAAATGGGATGTGTGCTAACATCTGGAAGCACGCTCGGCTAGGGAGGCTAGTGTGTTTTGGAGCCTCCAAATCTCAGCCTTTGGAAGCCATTAGCTGTGAGAACTTCCTCTCTTGTACTTTGGACATGTTGACTGTTAGAGACCAGTTCCTAGGGAAGGACATCTTGCTTGGTAAAGCAGAGAAGCAGTGAAAAAAAGGAGGATTCTAACAAGATGAATTGAAAATAGTGGCTGCAACCATTGGTTCAAACACAAGGACCCTTGTTAGGAAGACACAGGACCAGGCAGTGAACATAGTGTCACTATGAGCTGGAACCAGCTGGGTGGCACTTAACCAGAACAATATGCATTGTCTGATAGTATATAATGAGAACAACAACAATTTATACAAGTAAACACAAACCCACTGCCATTGAGTCAGAGCTGACTCAGAGTGACCCCCTGTGGGTTTGCAAGTCTATTATGGGAGTAGAAAGCCCAGTGTTCCTCTGCTGGCGCTGTCGTGGTTTTGAACTGCAGACCATGCGGATTGCAGCCCAATGTGTAACCACTGCCTCACTAGGACTTCTGACTCCTAATGTATAGGGATATTTGAAACATAAATTAGAGAGTGTGTCAAAAGCATTTAGTCTAGTGCCTGGAAAGAGTATTAGCAATATTTTTCATAGAAGTAGTAGCTTTTAATAGAAATTGATAAGACTTTTAACTTAAAAAATAGGGTGGGATGGACAATGAATTTCAGAGGGAAGAGAAAGTTTACGAAAATCTGTGGTTATGTAACAGTGGAGAGTATGTCTGTGTAAAGTCAATTTGTTCAGTTTGAAATAAAGTGGTGAGAGATAATATTGGGAAAGTAAGAGAGGGTAGGTTGTGGGCTCACCTTTAAATGTCAGGTTCAGGGGTTCATATTTTCAGTGGGTTGTTCAATGCTTGTCTGCTAACAGAGATTTCTGGTTTGAATCCTGTCATCTACTCAGGGGTGAAAGATGTGGCAATCTGCCGGATTACAGAATCAGACCACATAGAACAGCGCTACTCTGACATACCCTCAGCCACCAATGGTCCCTGTGAGTCAGAATTGATATCCGAGCAGTGGGTGTCTTTTTGGTTGTTCAGTTTTATATACAAAGTTTATCAGCGAAGGGATGACAGAATCAAACTTTGCTTTCATACTACTTCATTGTGACATCTGTACATCCAGCTTAAGTAATACTGTCACGTCTCTCCTCCTTGACCACCAGAATTTCCTGAGGATTTTCACATGACTTCATGATTTGGGAAAAGGTTCACAGAGCATATAGCTCTCATTCAGCAACCCGTACATATTTTGTATCATCCACTAACTGCAATACCCACAATGGAACATCACTTGTCCCCTTTCTCCTGGTGTTTCTTGCTGCCGTGCGTCCGTCTTGCTTCACCCTTCGGAGCTTTGGCCTTGTGTGCACATTGCCCTTTCTCTCTCAGATTGCTGAGTATTCAAAGATGTGCCACCTCACTCATATTATTGTTCCCCTTGTAGTCTAGTTAGCTGAAATTGAACTTACCAATGCCTTTTGTGTAAGTACTGTGCTTAATTCAGTTTAACATTTATTTCTATTTAAATAGAAATCTAATTTTAGATCATAAAGTGGAGTGGCAATAGTAGGAAAAATAGCTTTCAGTTTTAATATGCTGCTTGAATATAAAGTTACTCAGAGTTGAGGCTGACAGAATTGAAATTATATGCTAAATATTCAAAATTAGTAGCACAGACAGGACTAAATTCCATACCATGTTTTTCCCATAGATAATTCCAAACTTTAGCAGTCCAAATTAATGAGAAGTCATAGACTACTGGTTATTAACTTACCTGGAACTCCTCATTCAGAATATTCTGTAGCAATCTTAGATTTATAAACTCAGGCCAAAATAGTCATGACTGTGAAGATTACACAAAACCCTGAGAGGACTTAGGGGAATTGAGGTTGGTGAGTTCCAGTGCAGAGGGAATATTGACAGAGCAGGAGGTAAGTGCCAGGCAGAGGGAAAGAGGGACGCAAGACCAAGTGTCATTGGGGACAATACTTAGGAAATGAAATTTTCTCCTACTAACTTGGATATTTTTTGTATCACTTCTTGGCAGCTCTAAAATCCAAACATTGTATTTTCTAAATACCAGTATTTCTAAGTATCACTCTTCAACGTTGCTCATCCATCTGATTTTCTAAGCATAAGAAATAGTGATTAAAGGCTTAAATGTAAAAAATAAATTTAAAAAATAATTTGCTAAAAAAGGAAATTAGTGCAGACAACCACTTCAAGCCTGCGTTGCAAGCTGATTGTATTGATCTCTATGAATTTGTTGCTGTATAAAACATTTTTCCCTCGAAATTGCTCATGTTTCATGAACTTAAAAAAAAACATTTTATTGGGGGCTCTGACTTACTGCTCTTATCATAATCCATCCCTTGTGTCATGCACATTTGTACATATGTTGCCATCATCATCATTTTCAAAACATTTTCTTTCTACTTGAGCCTTTGCTATCAGCTCAGTTACCCCCTCCCCCACCTTGCCACCCTCATGAACCTTTGATAATTTATATATTTTTTCATATCTTACACTGACCATTTTTCTGTTGTCTGTTCCCCTGGGAGGGATAATTGTGATCGGTTCTCCCCTTCTCTCCCCCCATTTCCCCTTACTCTCCTGGTATCACCACTCTCATTATTTATCCTGAGGGGTTTATCTGTCCTGGATTCCTTGTGTTTCCAGCTCTTTTCTGTTCCAGTGTACATGCTCTGGTCTCACCAGAGTGGAAGGTAGAATTGCAGTCATGATGTGGGTGTGGGGGACATTAAAGAACTAGAGGAAAGTTTGATATTTCATTGGAACTATACTGCACCTTGACTGGCTTGTCTCTTCTTTGTGATCTTTCTGTAAGGGGATGTTTAATTGTCTGCAAATGGGCTTTTTCTGCTTCACCCTAAACTATCCCTTTAAGTCTTCCTAGGGCCTCCCTGCTTAAGCATTATACTATTTTTGTGCTTGTCTATATGGGATCAAATTTACAATACATATTTGAAAGATTAGATAGAGACCTTATGGGGCAATCAGTTGGTTAATGAGAAAAGGCGCAAATAGTTGTACAGAACAAAGAATGTAATCAGTAACACTAAAGTTTATATGGAGAAACTCTGTTTTACTATACATGCTCTCAACAAAATAAGATTAGAAAAATCTAAAAATAGTCTTCATGTTTTAGGGTACCCATTTCTCTGAAATATATAAGTTCTAAAGAATACTTAAAATTCCTTTTCAGGAAATGTACAACCAATTTACACCCAAAACAGAGGTATGAGAAATAGCTAGTTTCACAGCCTTTTGCTACTTACTGAAAAATATTACCAATTTTTACATAATTCTCAGTTGAATGTTGTTGTTTTTCAATGCTTCTTTTTAGGGCTCTTACATATCTTATGATAATCCATACATGCCACCATCATCATTTTCAAAGCTTTGTCTTCCCACTGTAGCCCCTGATATCAGCTCCCCACTTCTTCCCCTTCCCTCCCCTGCCCTCCCTCCTTCATGAAACCTTGATAAGTTATAGATTATTATTTCCATATCTTACATCATCATCTGTCTTCCCTCACGCACTTTTCTGTTATTCATCCCCCTGGGAAGGGGTTCTAGATTGACCCTTGTGATCAATTCTCTCTTTCTCCCCTCACCCTCCCCTAACCCTCCTGGTATCTCTACTCTCACTGTTGACCCCAAGGGGGTTATCCATCCTGGATTCCCTTTGTTGTGGGCTCTTATCTGTAGCTGTGTGCATGTTCTGGTCTAATCTGATTTGTAAGGTAGAACCGAGGTCATGATAGTGGGGGTGAAG
Organism: Tenrec ecaudatus; assembly: GCF_050624435.1. Classification (NCBI taxonomy): domain Eukaryota; kingdom Metazoa; phylum Chordata; class Mammalia; order Afrosoricida; family Tenrecidae; genus Tenrec; species Tenrec ecaudatus. Next base: position 124,230,971 of record NC_134533.1, on the reverse strand, counting down.
GAAGCACCAAAGAATTAAAGGAAAGTTGTGTGTTTCATTGGTGCTAGACTGCACCCTGAGTGACTCATCTCTTCCCTGTGACTCCTCTGTGAAGGAATGTCCAATTGTCTACAGATGTCCACTCATGCCCACCCTCCACCATTCACCTTGGGTATGGTTTTGTTCTGGGTCTTAGATGCCTGATACCTCATCCTATTGATGCCTCATGATCACACAGGCTGGTGTGTTTATTCCATGTGGGCTTTGTTTCTTCTGAACTAGATGGCAGCTTGTTTAACTTCAAACCTTTAAGACCCCAGATACTATATCTTTTGATAGCCAGGCACCAGCAGATTTTTTCACCACATTTGCTTATGCACCCATTTTGTCTTCAGTGATGCTGTAGGGAAGGTGAGCACCACAGAATGCAGGATTGTTAGAACAAATTGTTCTTGTGTTAAGGGACTACTTGAGTCAAGGCCCAATGTCCATCTGCAAATTTAATTCTTATCATATAGATATGAGTACATAGTTGTATTTTCCTCTCATTATATATATATTTAGATGTATACATGCCTGTATCTAGGCCTCTATAAATGTCCTTTGCCTCCTGGTTCTTTCTTCTATTTCCTTTTACTTTTCTCTTGTCCCACCATCTTGTTCAGCCTTCATTCATGTTTAGTAATTCCTCGCTGCTATGTTGCCTTTGTCAATCGAATGTTTAAAACACAAATTTAAAATTTTATTATAATCAGATCAAACATTCTGTTGTATTTCTAAAATTTGTGCAAGACTTTCAGGTTGGTATCAGCATCCTCTTGATATATGTTCTTGATGTTTTAAAGAGTGCATTCTTTCTTTTTTTAAAAAATCATTTTATTGGGGGCTCATACAACTCTTATTACAATTCATAATACATAAATCCTTTGTGTCAAGCACATTTGTTGCCATTATTATTTTCAAAACATTTTCTTTCTACTTGAGCCCTTGGTATCAGTTCCTCATTTTTCCCTTCCTTCCCCCATTCCCCTCCCTCACGAACCCTTGATAATTTTTAAATTATTATTATTTTTTCATGTCTTACACTGTCCAATGTCTCCCTTCATCCACTTTTCTGTTGTCCGCCCTCAAGAGAGGGCGGTTATATGTAGATCATTGTGATCGATTCCACTTTCTCCCCCACCTTCCCCTTCCCCTCCTGGTATCACTACTCTCATTATTGGTCTCGAGGGCTTTATCTGTCCTGGATTCCCTGTGTTTCCAGCTCTTATTTATATGAGTGTATATCCCTGGTCTAGCCGGATTTGTAAGGTAGAATTGGGATCATGATAGTGGGGTGGGGTGTGGCAGGAAACATTAATGAACTGGAGGAAAGTTGTATGTTTCATCGGTGCTATACTGCACCCTGACTGGCTCATCTCCTCCCAGTGACCCTTCTGTAAGGGGATGTCCAGTTGCCTACAGATGGGCTTTGGTTCTCCACTCCATACTCCCCCTCAATCACAATGATATGATTTTTTTTGCTCTTTGATGCCTGATACCTGATCCTATTGACACCTCATGATCACACAGGCTGGTGTGCTTCTTCCATGTGAACTTTACTGCTTCTCAGCTAGATGGCCACTTGTTTACTTGCAGTAAAGCTGGGCACCATCAGCTTTCTTCACCACATTTGCTTATGCACCCACTCTTTCTTCAACTGTTGTGTCGGGAAGCTGAGCATCACAGAATGCTGGGTTATTAGAACAAAGTGTTCTCGCATTAAGGGAGTACTTGAGTAGAGACCTAATGTCCGTTTGCTACCTTAATACTAAACCTATAAATATATGCAAATTGATCTCTTTCCTCATTGTCATATATAAATATATTTACATATACATATGTACGTCCCTGTATTTAGACATACATAAATGCCCTTTGCCTTCTAATTCTTTCTTTTATTTCCTTTTACTTTCCTCTTGTCCCACTATCATGTTCAGCTTTTATTAAGGGTTTCAGTAGTTCTTCTTGGTTACATTGTCCTTGATCAAGCCTTACCAGGCCTCCTATACCCTCCTTGCCATTGATTTGGGATGATTTTTTGTTTACTTGTCCCTGGGATTCTTAACATCCAGTTCCTTTCCCCCGCCTTCCCCTTTCCCATGCCCCCCTGGAACCTTTGGTCCTACTGTTTTCTCTTCCAAATTGTTTACACTGTTTTATCTAAATAGACCTGCAGAGAGGAGGGAGGCAATGTCAAAGAGACCAAGATGGAAAAGAATGTTTGGAAATGATTGTGGTAGCAATTGTACAATACTGCTTGATGTGATTGAACTAAGGAATGATATGATATATGTATTAACTCCCAATTAGTAAAAAATTAAAAAAACTAGATGATTAGGAAACTAATACAGGGCAGATTCTCCCAGAGGGGGTTTCTATAAAGTATTGTTCTCAAGGGCAAACTGCCCTTCCCTAGTTTATCTACCAACAGCAGTGAAATCACCTTTTCATAGACAATCATATCCTTTTCTCCTCTGATTATGAATTTCCATGGAAATTTCCCAATCACCATTGTAGTAGTGCTTTATCAAACCAAAGTACCTGCAGGGCAAAACTGCACGGGGAAACTATTTGATCTTTCTCCCACTCCCCAAAAGAGGAGCCTAACGGAAGCTTAGGTGAGCTCTCCTCTGAGGAACTGGCTCTGCTTTTTAATATATGTAATAAAAGAATCACAAACATTATGAGCATTAGAGATATACATCAAAACTTGTCTTGGAGACCAGATAAAATGATTACTGACCTGCCTGAAACCCAAAACAACCGACCTAATTTCTTTGTTGCTGTTGTTTTTCTGTTTTTGTTGTTTTGTTTTACTTTTTGAAAAGTTAAAAAATTCTTAATTTTTTATTCCTGGTACCACTACCACAATTTACAGGGCAGTATACCTGATGTGATGAAAAGAAAAAAACAGTTATAACAGATGAAAGACTCCAGGGATGTGCATCTCATTGTCACTCCATGGCACTCATCAATAGCGGCACTTATTGCAATCTGTGGCTGTCAGTCCTGAACAGGAAGGGCTTCCTGTTTAAGCTGCACTAGCTTTCCCACCACGGGCCATCGCTGCTTCTGTGTCAGATTTTTACACGGCCTTGAATGCATTTTGGAGGACTGTCTCAAAGCAGCCGGCAGCTTTCCTAACAGCTTCTCTCTCTTTCTCTCTCTCTCTCTCTCTCTCTCTCTCTCTCTCTCTCTCTCTCTCTCTCTCTCTCTCTCTCTCTCTCTCTCCTGATAAGAGCTGGAGCCCTTTTCTGCTTAATCTTCAGGACCCTCTGCTACCATATTCACCACTTCCACCACCAGATCCAGAACCACAACAATAAGGACTGCTTCTTCCACTAAAAAAAAAATCCCCTGTCAAAAGAACCACAAACAAAAATTCCTTTCATGGGTCCATGATTTGATTGCTATTGGCCACTCTAATTTCCTAAATCATTATAGTTCTCACCACCAACATCGTTACCACTGCCAAAATGTCTTCCTTCACTGTAACCATCATATCTTCTACCACGGCCGCCATATCCACCTTGTATTCTATACCCTGGACCATCATAGCCAGAGCCCTCTCTACCACTATCGCAAGGACCGCAGAGGCCATAGTTCTGACCATCACCGCCAAATCCATGATAGCCACCAGAACCTCCTCCACCACTCTTTCTGCTGCCACCACCTCCACCACCACAGCCACCTCTTCCACCAAAGTGACCACCGTGGCCAAAGTTCCCTCCACCACCTCCAAAGTTTCCTCCGTGACCCATAAAGTTGTCAGAGCCACCTCCACAACCTCTCTGTGATCCAGCAGACGGCATCTCTTGTTTTGGAGGGGCCTTTTCCACGTCACAATTATGCCCATTAATAGTGTGGTATTTCTGAACAACAATTTTATCAATCGTATCATGGTCATCAAAAGTTACAAAGGCAAATCCTCCCTTTTTTCCACTCGGCTTCCCTTCTGTGACTTCCATAGTTTCAACCTGGTCACACATTTCAAAGTAGTCTCTCAACTTGCATTCCTCTGTGTCTTGTTTTATGCCACCAAAAAAAATTTTCTTCACTGTTCAATGAGAACCAGGCTTCACAGAATCCTCTCTGGACACAGCTCTCTTTGGTTCCACCGCTTGCCCATCAACCTTGTGAGGCCGAACACACATTGCTGCACCCACTGCTTCAACACAAAGGTCACCAATCCAAAGTCCCTGGGACCTTTTGGTTGGGTTCTCTCATCACCACACAATCTGAGAGTGTGCCCAATTTCCCTAAATGGTCTCTTAAACTATCCCCTGCAGTTTCAAGGCTCAACCCACCAAGAGACAGTTTTTGCAACTTCTCAGGTCCTTTTGGATCATGACCCCCACCCACCCCACCCCCACCCCCACCTGTGGCCACAGCAATGACCACAGAAGGGCTCCTCATTTCTTTTTTCTTGGAACAAGCGGAATTCCTTACTAGATCATAATGCTCAGAGCAAAATGGTCCTTTGATTTGCTAGGAATTTTGTTGAAATTTAAATTTTAAAAATTGAAAATAACTTTTAGGTATCAGTTTTTTATTATTTGCTTGTTTTCACAAGTCCCACATTAAATATATATATATATCTAGGAGCAAGTGGCTTGCTTGTGCTACCCCAAATTCCATGAAAGCCAGAGGTAGAACAAAAATATGAGGCACAAGATTAAGCCAAATGCCTGAAAATAATTTGTAATACTTATATCTGAAGGTCTCTGTTCCAAGCATAATAAATAGCATGAGGCATTTGTCTATGTCTAAACACCATAATGTTATTTATAAAAAGCTCAGACTCAATAGTGACACTGAATCATTCATCTATTAAAACACAAAATTGTTGCTTTGGAAACTTAGTGGAAAATTTTACTGTCATCCTACTTTGCAAGTCATAGCTTAAAGTTCTAGTCATGATTTTCATAAATTTGTTATTTGTTAATAAAAGTGTTCAGTCTGAGGGTCATAATTTCTAAATCCATTAATTAGATAATTTAGAACAAACAAGTACTTGTATACAAAGGATTGACTCTTAAGATACCCACAATATTCCTACATGAAGAACTCATAGAACTGTTTAATCTACTTAGTGGTTAATTTCTATTTCTGTCATTTTCTGGATCAATTGTAATGCATTAAATCCAGCATCTTCCAGAGTTTTGGAAATTTTTGATTTAGTCTTTTGGCTTCCAAGTTCAAATTTTTATTAGTTAAATATAGTCTAGCTGTTGTTGTTGGGAATTCTTGGTCAAAGGTCTTGACAGATTCACAAATCAAAGTGTATCTTTAAATGCCAAGAAGGGATATGACTGATATGACTGTGGTTAATATAGAAAGAGATGTAGATGCGGAGAAATACATGAAAGACCTGAGGAGGATCTTGGGATATGCAAAGCCAAAGGTAATTTAAAGTCAGAGGAATGATATACAAAAAGAAATCCCTTTAAAAATAAGATTATTCTTTTTTTAAATAAATCATTTTATTGGGGTTCATACAACTCTTATACAATCCATACATACATCAATTGTGCAAAACACACTTATACATTCATTGCGCTCATCATTCTCAAAATTCGCCTTCCACTTGGGTTCCTGGAATCAGCTCATTTTCCTTTTTTCCCTCCTCCTCCCTCATGAACCCTTAATAATTTATAAATTATTATTTTATCTTAGCTTACACTGCCCGGCGTCTCCCCTCACCCACTTTCCTGTTGCCCATGCCCCAGAGAGGAGGCTACATGTAGATCCCTGAGATCTGTTCCCCTTTCTACACCCCCTTCCCTCTCGGTGTCTCACCTCTGGTCCTGAGGGGTTCATCTGTCCTAGATTCCCTGTGTTTCCAGGTCCCAACTGTACCGCTGTGCATCCTTTGGTCTAACCAGGTTTGCAATGTAGAATTGGGATCATAATAGTTGGGGGTGGGTCGGGGGAGAAAGCTTTTAAGAACTAGAGGAAGGTTGAGAGTTTCATTATTGCTACACTGAACCCTGGAGTGACTCATCTCCCCACTACCCCTCTGCAAGGGACATCCAGTTGTCTACAGATGGGCATTGGGTCCCCATCACGCACTCCCCTCATTCACGATGATATGATTCCCTCCCCCCGCCTTTGTTGTTTGAAACCTGGTCCCCTCGGCCCTTCATGATCACACATGTTGGTGTGCTGCTTCTATGTGGGCTTTGTTGCTTCTGGGCTAGATGGCCACTTGTTTACTTTCAAGCCTTTAAATCCCCAGACGCTATATCTCTCAATAGCCGGGCACCATCAGCCTTCTTCACCACACTTACTTATGCACACATTCGTCTTCAGCGTTTATGTGGGGAAGGTGATCACACAATGATGGTTTTTGTTCCTTGGTGTCTGCTACCTGATTCCTTCAACACCTCGTGTTCACTTAGGCTTGTGTGCTTCTTCTCTGTGGGCTTTGTTGCTTCCGAGCTAGATGGCCGCTTGTTTACCTTCAAGCCTTTAAGACCCCAGATGCTATATCTTTTTTATTATCTGGGGCTCTTACATCTCTAGAACATTTGCACATGTGCCACCGTCATCATTTTCAAAGCATTCTCTTCCTACTTGAACCCCTGATATCAGCTTCCCATTTAAAACAATATTATTCTTAAAAAGTTTCAAGTACAATGCCAAAGCTTTGAATTACTATATGTTTTGCTTTTCTTCTCAATTGTATAATAGAAAATTTGTTTTGGGTGATTGGTCTACAATCTTTTACAAATTAATTTCCAACTTTAATTTCCATTGGTTAAATACATTTGACCTAATAATCAATGTTTACTTGAACTGATTATTTAAAAAATTTTAATATAATGTAAAACATTTAATAGTAATGTAAATCCAATGTAAAAAATTTTTAACATTTCACTCTTTCTTGTATTTGAAACCAATGTAAATAAAGTTCAGGTCCCTTCACGCCTTCTACAACTTAGCACACACCCTCAAGTTTCACTTTGTTATCTTTAACATTCAGGCACAAAAAAACATTCTAATTCTACTTCAAAACAAAATCACTCTTTTTCCTTCTTGAAAACAAAACATACTACCAGTCATTTTGCCTTCCCTCTGGCTTTCAGTCACACTAAAGCTTTCAACCATCTAGAACATAGTAAGTTATGTAATGCATGTTTGCCACCCCTAAATGCTACTTTTTAACAATTTAATATGATACACACACATTTTAAATCAAAGCAGAGTATTTTAAGATATGCTAATTTGAAAAGGTATCAAAGGTTTTTTCAAAAAAAAGGAAATCATAACTGAGCTTATAGGTAAGCAGAAAGATTCAATAGAAATAGTGATTAATTTAATTAAAATGATAACATATTAAGTAAAAATGATAATCACAAGATATTACTGTCCAGCATATTAATCAGATAAAGCAATAATATTAACATGTATGATGCACTTCCAGGCCAAATCACCTAGACAATTGCCCATTATATTCATCCTCAAACAATACAGAAAGATGTAAAATAAATAGACAGAGGTTGGGTTTAGGACAAGGTAACAGGAGGAGGGTCTAGGTGACATGACTCCCCGTGAGGTTGTGAATTGTCTAGTATTTCTAATAATCTGAAAAATGCCCCTCAGGCAGCAGCCGTTTGGACAACCATGTCATTTGATGAACCTAAATGTCCTTTGTCCTAGAAGCCAGATTTCTCAAGGAATGGATGAAAGCTTCAAACCAGTAATCAAAATAATATTTTACTTATTTCAATGGCAAGAAACTCAAATCTTTATTATGCTCTTTAATATTATTTAATCACCCCTCCTCAAATATGTAAACTTTAGTCAGACAGATAAAACTTTCACTGTATATTTAAAAAACCCTTAATAAATCATTTGAATATTACTCTAGTTGCATATTTCTTATAATAAATTCTAAAAATGGAGAGAAAACAATTTAGAAAACCTGAATATCTTTTCTTAAAAAGCCATGGGAACCTCAAATTATAACAAACGTATTATTAATTAATATCGACAAAATACTTCAAGGTCTTAAAATTATATATGTACCACAAATATTGCTGAAATAAAGTTTAAATATTTTAAGGCTTTTTTCCATTTTATTATTTAATTTTAGTTTTTCTGGGTTCTGTAAAAGAGTCCACATTTTTATTTTAAAAGTTTATCGTTGAATTAATTCTGACCCACAGCAACTTTCCTAATAAGACAGGATAGAAGCTGCTTCCTAGGATTTCGGAGCCTGTAAGCCTCTAGACCGGTCATTCTTGGGCAGCTGGTAGATTCAAGCTCGAGGCACGGGCTCACTGCCACTGGAGCTCTTTCAACACAGAAATTGAGAGTTCTTTTTTCTTCAAAAAAGAACAAGTTCATCAAGGTACCCTTTGAAAATTCGGGCTCTCTGTTCCCTCTGGGTCACGAGGAAACACCCCAAGTTATTTGCACCTCAGTTTTCTACTCCCTTAGAGAACTACAGTACTGGAAATGTCCAGGGGCAATTCTACCCGGTCCTATAATGTCTCCATGAGTCGTGGGCCGGAACTGACTTGCTGCCAGTGAGTTTGAGTGTTTTTGTGTTGTTTTGTCTTGAGTTTGTTTGGTTAGCTGGCTCAGGTTAATCTAACAGATCACTGAACTGGGAGTTTGGGCGTGGTGGGGAAGGGGTGTATGGGGGGAGACACTAGTTTTGCTTTCAAAACCTTTTGTTTATTTTCCGCTCCAATTTTTCATTAGCTGATCTTCAATCTGTCCTAGAGAGATTTTACTAAGTCTACTTAAAGTAAAAACCAAGAGGGTTACTGAAGAAAGAGACAGCCCAGGCCCAGACGACATCTACTTTCACAACATTAAAATAACCACGCTGCCAGACAAGGAGGAAAGCGCCATCCTGTGTATAACTGGAGAGGGAACTAAACAAAATCAAAATTGACTGAAAGAAAATGTGGAGAGTGAAAGGAAGAGTGTGTAAGAACAGGGGTCTCTCAGATGGATGATTCAGAAGGGGGCCTTCCGTCATTGGTTACATTTGCGGTTTATTAGCGTGATCACAAACACTGACGGGACAGGCTTTTTCAAGTAAACTGCTACTAAAATCACGTCCTCAATCCGGTCTCCTTTGGCGGATCTATTCTAAATATTTATTGATAATGCAGTACTGTGCCTCGGGACTTCTCAGGGATAAAACTAGCACATCTTGTCTGTTTGGAAATAATGGAAAGACCTTTGAGAATGGTGATATCCTGCACCTGCCAAGCCTTAAAGAAAAAGAATATCGCTTTCAAGCTCTGTAATTAGGAGCTTCAGAGGTGAGTGCACATAAACTTCAGAGGAACAGCTATTAGGAAAAGCAGCCTTTAACACTCAACATGGATTATAGACTCATGTCAAGACTTTAAAATACAGTTAAAGCTTTCATTTCACACTCTGTGTACACACACCACGTGCCTCTGATTGTAAGCCCTTATACAAGCCCCCCCCCCAACAAATGCCTTCATTATGTCCATTTCTCGTCTCTGAATCTTTATTATTATTTTATTTTATCAAAATCGGATCATCCTTAGGTGTCATTAATTCTACTGTAATTCCTGTATCCATTTTCCCTTCTATTACTATCAGTGGTTCTCAACCTTCCTAATGCCGCAACCCTTTCATACTGTTCCTCATGTTGTGGTGACCCCCCAAACATATAATTATTTTCATTGCTACTTCATAACTGTCATTTTGCTACTGTTATGAATCTAGCAACCCCTGTGCAAGGGTCGTTTGATCCTCCAAAGGAGATGTGACCCACAGGTTGAGAGCCACTGAATTATTTTAGGTAAAAGCATCATCCTCTCTGAACAAAATGATCTTTATAATCTTTTAATTGTTCATTCTGTTTCCACCCAGACCAAAAGTTATATTTCCCCAACCCAAATACCACAAAACACACATACACACCTAATTTTTAAACAATAAATAGGATTTCTTGAAACATAAAACAGATTTTAAAAACAGATTAAATCAATCTACTGTTTTAAAATTTAAATTTAGCAATAGCATTTCTTGTACTGCTCTAGGGTACAAGAGACCCAAATCTTAAATATGATTTAAGGGGAATTTTATTAAGACTTAAATAGAATAATACAAGACAAAAACATATCATCCGGTTGGAGGAGAGCATCAGCACAACATCATAATAGTGCCCAAGGGTTTGCAGAGATTCAGGATTTCAGAAGGACATGGGAGGTATTTTATGGCACAAAAGCAACCCTTTAATCTTGAATATAACTTAAAGAGATCATTCATTAAGTCTTCAATAAGACAAACACAAAGACCAGATGAAGGAGACAATTAGCATAAGGTCATAGTGGCATCAGAGGATTGACAGTCAGGCAGCTCCTTAAATAAGGCATGGAACACAGTGGAAACTGTCACAAATTCATGATTGGGGCCGATCCATATTTCACAGTCATAGGGGTGACTACATAAGTGAGGATGGGACCCTGATTTGGACATGTATATTTGTTAGTCACAGGAGTTTACAAGCTTGATCCAAGGTCTTCCAACCAAAGCAGTCAGGAATGACTCATAGCTACACGAGCCCCTGTGATCTCTACCAATGACATACCCAGGCAATTTCCTGACGGAGACTGGCCCTCCTGGGACTGACTGGGGATTGGCATGAGATAATCCACATTGCAAGGCACTCTGTCTAAGAACGAGATTGTTCACACCTTTGTGGACTCTGCACATGGACTTGAGGCATTCACAGTCATTCATAGCCTTCTGCAAATGGATGCTCACAATTTAAGGTATAATGAAGACCTAACTCCATCTTTAGTCTTAAAGATGACCTTAAAGATTCGCCTGGAATAGCTACATGTTATCTGCAAGCCATAGCCCATGTCTGTGATGCAGGGCCGCACAGTCATGAATTGAACCCTGACCACCACCTAGCTAAGTGTCTGAAGCCTGAAAAGGATCCTGTAAGCTTTTGAAGTCTGAAATTCTGTATGTATCCCCAATTCTGTAGTCCCACCTTCAAGAGTGGGAAATTGCCTAACCACCAATCATGAGATGACGATTTCCTTTGTTTTCAATCATACATAATTAGCCTTATTACTGTGAATCACGTGAACTCCATTCAAGCCTCATTCTGATAGTTTCCCTCATATTAGGACGATTGTCTCCTGTCTTATGTTTGTTCTGTTTAAGCTTGAATAGAAAAATCTCTACAGAATATGTTTGAATTTGGGAATGTTTCTCCCTCAAAACAATACACACTGTCTTAGTTGTTTAGTGCTGCTATAAATAGAAATGCCACAAATAGATACATTTAATAAACAAATAGATTTTCTCACAGTGTAGGATGCTAGAGTCTAAATGTAGGAGGCCTGCTTTTGTTGGCTCTAAGAAAAGAACCTCTTCTGGTTCCTTGGGGATCTACATGCACCTTCTCCCTTGCTTGCTTGATTCATCTGTTTACATCTCAAAAGACATTAATTAAAAATACACTCTACACAAAAATTGTCTGCTTCACATAACAATGACAATTAATATCGAAATGAAATTTTATCCTCAGGCATAGAAAACCCAAAACTGAACCCCTGCTAAGGAGTGGGTTCTGACGCATAACAAACCTATGACCCACAGGTATAGAGACTAGGGTTTCCAAAATATATATTTTTAGAGGAAGGGCACACAATTTAATTAACAACACTGGTTAAGTTGGAAATAAAAATATGTAGATAAGTTGTCTTAGCCTCATCACCTTATGTAGATTTTTCTAAGTCTTATCCTTGGTTCACCAGATACCAAACACTGGGACTATATTTGCCTATCACCTTGCTGAATTTTCTTCAGTGATTTCTATTTTAATATAACATTTTCATAAAATGAGTCCTTTACAAGAACAAGAAAGAAAAATTCTTCCTTATTTAATGTAAAAATGTTGTGATGATGTATTGTACACTGCTTGACATTCTTTATGCATATTGTCATAATAGCTATATTGTTTGGTTTGGTTTTTGTGAGGAAAACACAATTCTCTTCAGCATATGCAGAAAAGCAAAAATAGACTAAACATGATCAAGGTATATGAGACCAAATACCAGAGCTATACTTTTGTTTTTAGACTGAGGAAATGTTAGAGAAGGTGAAATAGCCCGATATTAATCAAAATACCAGAAATACAACATAAGTTGAGATTTAATATGTTGGAAGTCCAAAATGTAACAATATCCCTTTCCCTTGCAGTAAAAATTCCTTTTAAACTTTATCAGTAGGGATGGCCATCAAACTCAGGAAGGTGGTAAGCAAGACCATTAAAAGAGGTAGCCGGCAGTCCATATCTTGGACTTAATGTTGGTTTCTGTTGCTGGCAAATGGGACACTCAGCAGTGGCAGGCAAGAATTCTACCACTGAACCACTTTGGGTTTCTCATGCCTTTGGATCAACAGGTCAGGAAGAGTGTCACTGTGCTAAGTGGTGTGATTGATCCTAATTACCAAAGAGAAATTGGACTGGCACTACATACTGGAGGTAAAGAAGAGCATGTCTGGAGTCCATGAGATCCCATAGGCCGACTCTTAGTGTTACCATGCCCTGTTATTAAAGTAAATGATAAGTTACAGCAACCCAATCTTGACAGGACTTATAATGACCCAGACCCCTCAGAAATGAAGGCCTGGCTCACCCCGCCAGGCAAAAAATCATAGCCAGCTGAGGTGCTTGCTGAGGGCAAAGGTAATACAGAATGGGTAGCAGTAGAAGGTAGTTCTACCTATCAATTATGACCACTTGATCAATTGCAAAAGCGAGGTTTGTAATTGTCAATGTATTTTCTTTGTATGTGATTATTGCATTTATTTGCTTTGTTCAGGTATGATATATCAGATATAATTTGACTGTGTTTTCATTTATATGTATGATAGATGATTGATGATAAGTATAAGGGTGATTTCATTAATGCGTGGAAATTATATAAGTATGTATGGGTAAATAATTGTGTACAGGTGCCAGGTTGGCAAGGGGTGAATTGCAATAGTTTATTGTGCCAGCCTAGTCTGTAAACACAAGTGGGATTAATTGAAGGGCGGAGAGATAAATGTCTCGGTGAGCCTTGCCTTGCTTGTCTCTCGTTCTTTAATCATCAGACCTGAATGTGGCTGCCTTGCTTGTACTGTGCCTCAATTTAAAGGGTACACTACCTGTGGGATGCCTAGCCTGTGGACTGTGTCGCTGTAAGTTAAGGTCCCTTTAAGCCCACACGATTGGAATGTTCATCTGGATCTGGGGACCGACAGTTGGTAACAGTTGGTGACCTGCCTTGCTGTTTGCTGCCTGGGTATATATAGCCCAGCTCTCTCTACAGAAAGGGACTGGCGGCTGTCAAGACTTAAAGGACTGCTAGTGTCTCACTGCTTTACAATTTATAATTTTACTGTTAATTTCTTATATTATCTATCTGTATATAATTTAATGGTTAATTTCTTGTGTTATACATCTCTTTATAAATATATTCATATATGATTACTAGCAATCTGTTTTTGTCTCTCTAGAGAACCCTGTCCAACACAAAAGCCCACAGGGAACAAGCACACCAGCCTGTGTGATCACGAGGTACCAAAAGGATCAGTCATCAGGCATCAAAGAACAAAAAGTCATATCATTGTGTGCTCACATTCCCGATAAGATCACTGAGGACAAAAGTGTGCATAAGCAAATGTGGTGAAGAAAGCTGATAGTGCCCAGCTCTCAAAAGATATAGTGTCTGGTGTCTTAAAGGCTTGAAGGTAAACAAGCAACCATCTAGCTCAGAAGCAGCAAAGCCCACATGGAAGAAGCACACCAGCCTGTATGATCATGAGATGCCGAAGGAATCAGGTATCAGGCATCAAAGAACAAAAAATCAAATCATTGTGAATGAGGGGCAGTGCAGATTGGGGACACAAGACCCATCTGTAGGCAACTAGACATCCCCTTACAGAAAGGTTGTGGGGTGGAGACAAGCCAGTCAAGGTGCAGTGTAGCAATGATGAAACAGACAACTTTCCTCTAGCTCCTAAATGCTTCTCCCCACCCCCGCCCCCTATCATGATCCCAATTCCAGCTTACAAATCTGGCTAGACCAGTGGATGTACACTGGTACAGATAGGAACTGGAAGCACAGGGAATCCAGGGCAGATGATCCCTTCAGGACCAGTACTGGGAGTGGTGATACGGGAAGGGTGGAGGGAGGGTGAGGTAGAAAGGGGGAACCGATTACAAGGATCCCTGGGGGATGAACATCAGAGAAGTGGGTGAAGGGAGACATCAGGCAGTGTGAGATATGACAAAATAATAATTTATAAATTATCAAGGGTCCATATGGGAGGATATGGGGAGGGAGGGGATAAAATGATGAGCTGATATTAGGGACTCAAGCGGAGGACTAATATTTTGAGAATGATGATGGCAACAAATGTACAAATGTGCTCGACACAATCAGTAGATGTATGGATTGTGATAAGTGTTGTAGGAGCCCCCAATAAAATGACTTAAAAAAAAAGAAAATGAAAAGGATAATGAGCATTGGAAACATCATAAAATTTCTTGGGAGACCTGATTAAATGATTACATGATCTGCCATAAACAAACAAACAAACAAACAAATAAATAAATAACAGAGGTAGCCAGACATGAAGCATCCCAATTTAGATAAGCAGTGACATGTGGGGCTTTGAGAGCTGGTGGTCTGGTAGATGTTAAACTCATGATAAATGTAATCCCTGGAGGAAATATATGTATAGACAATTGTTTCCTGTGATCATTGCAGAACCTGCTCTTTGTGCCACAGCTTTGGGTATGAACTTGCTTGATTTTCGCTGGAATTTCAAAGTGGTTTAGAAGTAGCAACCCCCATTGTTTCCTTCTGTTTCATGCTTAGAGAAGTAACTTAGGGTTTCTTGAAACAGCCTGATCTCTATATTTGGCTGAAATAGTGGCAGGCAATCTTAGACCGTTATTCCCAGAAACATATTTATTTATGATTTGGGGTTTTTTTTGATGACTTGGAGTCATAAAACTAATGATAAAAATTTGTATTCAATCTCAACACTGATATCTAACTTTAAAATTTAAGTATTTCTTACTCCTCACACTTTCACATTTTTTATTAAGTGTGGTAGTTACTTCGTTTCATGCCAACTTGAAGATATATACAAGTGTAGAGGTGGTATTCAACCTGTCAATCAGATCCCAACTGGATGGTGCCTCCTTGTTGCCGTGGCTTTCTCCTAAGAAGGCCTCTGGGAACCTTCTCTCTCTCTCTCTCTCTCTCTCTCTCTCTCTCTCTCTCTCTCTCTCTCTCTCTCTCTCTCTCTCTCTCTCTCTCCTTCACTTCCCTGCTGGCGGACCACTCTGAGACCAAATACTTCCACTGCCATTGGAACCACATGAATTTGCACCCACTGGCCTATGACATTCCTGCATTCTGCATCCTTGCATGTAACTGCACGAGTCTGAAGACGGACTGATGGCACTAGTTTCAGACTTATGGACTTGAGTTGGACTGGACTGGGATTTTTTTCTCCCAGTTTTTATTTACTTCTTGATATAAAGCTCTTTCTTATAAATATATGAGTGTCTCTGGATTTACCTCATTAGTCAACTCAGCCTAACACATTAGTCTTATTATGTATGGATATGAATATTATATATATCCCATTGTCATCAAGTTTATCCCAATTCATAGTTAATTCCAAATCATAGTTGATTCTAATTTATCATTTCCTAGATTGTCAATATTTATGGACCAGACAGCTTTAGCCTTCTCCCATGTAACATCTGATAGGCTTGAACTACTGACAGGTTAGCAGCCTGAGATTCAATCCATAGCATCACTAAGGTTCTTGTTTAAGTTCTCAGACTCAATGCCATTGGGTTGATTCTGACTCACAGTAGCCCCAAAGGACAGGGTAGAACTGCCTCAATGGGTTTCCAAGACTGTACTTCTTTATTAGAGTAGAAAGCCTTGTCTCTATCCTTCAGAGAGGCTGGTGGTTTGAAACATCTGACCTCACTGGTAGCAGGCCAGCACTGCACCGCATTAGCAGGGCTCCTCTGCTGAAGCGTCTAGACTCAAACAATATGTATAACCCACTGCCATAGAGTCAACTCTGATTCATAACAACCCTGTGAATCAGAGATAGATGCAGATGATACACCTAGAATTATGCAGTTATATTATACTCATATTTTATACACACATGCATGCACAAACACATATATAACATTATAGTCTAAAATCTAAAGGCCTACAGTGAGAACTTTAACTCCATTTTAAGCCTGTACATAAATTCTGATACCGTTTTGATTTCCCTGTTTCCGCGCCAATATTTCTGACCATTAAGTCCCCAATGTGCCATGCTTTGACAAGTCTTAAAAAGTACACAAAGAATGTTATTGGAATTTCACTAATATCAAGAAATGTCATGATTACAAATTGGGTAAGCCCAGGAGAGACAGCGTGTCCTCAGGAAGTGTAGATTAACTAATGCTTGCATAAAGGACCAAGGAATTTGCCTGGGAATATCCTTCCAATAAAAAAGACATTAAATAAAAATCAATTGCCACTGCTTTCTTCCTTTGGTATTTGGTAAACAGTTGTTGGATGCCTTAAACACCATGATTGTTGTTACTGTAAACAAATACCAATAATCATTTGAAAAGTAACCCCATGGATTCATCTGTTTTTAGAAAATCCACGAGAAGGAAATACTTTCACTAACTTGTGCAATCTCATATAAACCATTCACTTTGCAGTGTTCTTCAGTCCAATGCAGACATTGTTCAGATAACTTGCCCTTCATTTCCCTCTCTATTTTCCCTTCTGTTGTATATGTTGGATAAGATCTATTTTCTTCATTACCACGTCATAAGTTCCCCCTAATACAGTGCAGTGGTTTTAATTTACCCAGCAGTGCCACAGAAGAAAGTCCTGACTGGCTGCGTCTGTGAGATTCCAGGCATCGAAACCTCTATGAAACACAGTTCTGCTCAGAACCCCATAGGATCACCATGAGTCACTATTGACTCAAAAGTTATATATACACGCATGTATGTATGTATAATATATATGCACACATATACACAATTCACTTGAAGTTACTTTAAACGAGGCAATGTCTAAGCACATGTATAAATAATCATTATAAATGCACAAATAAATCTTAAGAAGAAGCATCTTCATCATGAAGCTATTTTTCTTTGGAAGCATTTTGCCAGTGTGTTTTTCACTTCTGTGTTCCTCAGACTATAGATTAAAGGATTCAACATGGGAATGACAGTGGTATAAAACACTGAGGACACCTTCTCCTGAATAAGGGAACTGCTGGAGGCAGGTTTCAGATACATGGACATGAGGGACCCATAAAATATAACAACAGCTGTCAGGTGGGAACTGCAGGTACTAAAGGCTTTGGACCTGCCTTCTTTAGAGTGGATGCGAAGGATGCTGGAGAGAATGAAAGCATATGAAATTATGATTGTGAGGCTGGTGGCCACCATGTTAAATCCACCAATGACAAATATCAAAAGTCTATCAATATTAGTGCTGGAACATGAGAGTGTAATAAGAGGGACAATGTCACAGAAATAATGTCGAATGAGGTTTGAGTCACAAAAAGACAATCTTAATATACAGCCCGTGTGAATAACAGCATCAATAAAACCTACTGAGAAGACAGCAGCCACCAGCAGAGAGCAGACCCAAGGGGTCATTATGACATTATAAAGCAGCGGGCTACAGATGGCTACATAGCGATCATAGGCCATTGCCGCCAACATATAGCATTCAGAAATGACAAAAATACAGAAAAAAAACAGCTGAGTCATGCATCCAGAATAGGAAATAGATCTATCTTTGCTTAAAAATCCTGCCAGCATTTTGGGAGTAATGACAGAAGAATAGCAGACATCTAAAAAAGATAGACTACTGAGAAAATAATACATGGGGGTGTGAAGTTGAGAATTCAACCCAATTATTGAGATCATGCCAAGGTTTCCCAGCAACGTAACCATGTAGATCCCCAAAAAGAGACAGGAAAGGGGTAACTGAAGCTCGGGTTGATCCGTTAATCCTGAAAGAAAAAACTCAGTCACTGTGGAGCGGTTTCTACCCATTCTCCTCTGAGAAATCTGTAAAGAAGTTAGTAAAAAAGTCAAATTAGTCAGGCAAAATATTAATTTGCTTCAAATTCCCCACATCCCGGATCTTTCTATGCAGGTCAGTTGTTGGAAACTCCAAGCCCAGGTTCCCCTTGTCCCTGTGACACAAACACTCTGCCTTTTTCTTGCTGGTGGGGAGGGTATTAATAGGGAATCCATGAAATAAGCAGCCCAGGGTCATATGGGTCACATTTATGCAACCAGATTTCTTAACTGAAGAAAATCTTGGAATCTTCTATTATATTTCCATTATATTATATTCTATTATATTATTTTATAATGGAACCCCTTTTCTTCTAAGTGTATTGTAGCACTCATATAACTAAAGACATAATTTACAAAACCATATTTTGGTTTGGGAGCCTGTTCTGTTTTTTAAAATCTAACCATGAATTGATGAATAGGCTCATGAGTCTAACACTTCCTCAGAGAAGCTGAATGTGGCAAAACTGTAGCTCTCCCAAATTGATTCTGCCTTCAGAATCTCTGGGTATCTTCTAGGCCAGGGTTCTCAACCTTTCTAATGCCGGGACCCTTGAATACAATTTCTCATGCTGTGGTGACCCCCAATCTTAAATTATTTTTGCTGCTACTTCATAACTGTAATTTTGCTACTGTTATGACTTGAGAGACCCCTGTGAAAGGGTCATTCCACCTCCAAAGGGGTCGCGACCCACGGGTTGAGAATCACTGTTCTAGACTGTCTGCCTTTCCCACTGAGTCCATTGAATGCCCTTCATAAAGGAACTCTAGATATATATCAGTTGGCAGTCCATTATGTCCTCTACCCACAATGCTCCTCAAGCCAAGAACCCAAACCCAGTGCCATCGAATTGTACATCTTTATGGGAACAGATAGCCTCAACTTTCTCCCATGGAGCAACTAGTGGGTTTGAACTGCTGAACTTGCAATCCAATGCTTCCTTAACAGAACCACCAAGGCAAATAAAGCACATAGTTCAGAGTTGCCTATCTTGAATGCAACCAAAGTCTTATCTCTAAACTGTCTGACAATTCTTCATGTAATATGGGGCTGCACATAGAGCCTTCTCTAAATTCCCTTATTGCCTACAGACTGTGCAGAGCTCTGTGCAGAAATCTGGTTTAGGATTTTCTCAACTTGTCCAGTCCAGGGCCTATGTCTTTCTGTGGCTACTCAAGTTGCTACTGTCTTCTTGGTCCCAGTCTGTTGCTCCAGTCTTAGGCTGAGCAATTTCTCTTGGTCACTTGACTTCCCAAAGATGTGGACGCTTCCTCTTGAATTCCCAAGGCCCTCGCTCAGTTCAACACAAAGGAACTGCAGGACATTAAGTGGCTGTTGCTTGAACAGGTTTTTAATTTCTACAGAACTTGTCTTTTGTATCTTCCTAACTTATCCTGAGAAACAAAGAAAGTAGACTTACTTGCAGAATAGAGTATATCCAATTGCCTTTCGCCTCTCACTGCAACACCCTGGAGTTTTCCTTCCTTAATTCATTGCCAATTATCCTGCACAGAGACTCCACAGAGAGAAATATCGATGAAATGTTCAAGAAGAGTCATATACTAAAAATTTTTTTTCTTTGAATCTGTCCTTAGTTTGTTCTGGTCATCCCAGAGACCCTGACTGGTTTTTGTTCGTTTGTTTTTGTCATCTATCTAATTTTCCTATAGTTAGGTTTCTCTTTCCTGTATTTCCTCGTTCCTCAACCATGCCCGTTTTATATTCTTGCTATTCAAAGTGTAGTCCATGTACCAACATTATCAGCATCACCTGAGATCAAGACAGGTTCTAATCAGAACCTGCATTTTAATGAAATCTCCACATGATTCCTGGTCACATTAAAATCTGAGAATTGCTACTTTGGATAACTCCTTCCTAGAGTTCAAAATATGTTTCTTCTTTCTTGTTTCCTCCTCTGAATCTCACTCTTTTTTTCCCTTTGAGCCAGACAGCATTCATAATTAAGTAAAGCCAGTATCTATAATCATCTTAATGAGAAAGGTTGTTTTAGATATATGATTATATATTACATTATCTCATCACCTCGTGGGAACTCAGAACTACAATAAATTGCATTTTTATGCAGAAAGAGATATCATGCATACTATGTATTAATTACATAAAAAGGAACAGCAGTGCCAGTCTCTTCTCTATTTAACTGTCTATTAAATAGCACAGTTCACTAGCTAGATCTGAGTGTATTATGGCAAAAGTCTGACAACTTTCCAAAATAATCTACTAAACGGAATCAGGCATGACTCAATCTCATATTTTTTTAGTGTGAAAAGGTGCTCTTAACCATTTAAAAAGTGTGAAAATTTAAAAGTGTGAAAAGGTGCTCTTAACCATTTCCAAGTGCCGCAGAGTGTTGTGAAGATATAACTAGTAAAAATATTTTGCAAAATAGCATCTAGAGTTGCACTATGCAGTAGAAATGTAACGTAGTGATATATGTAATCTAAAATGTTCTGGAAATCCGTTTTTATTTAAAACAAATGAAATCAACTTTTGTAATATATCTCATTTAACAGAATATATTCAAAATATTACATTTTACTGCCATTTTTGTACAAATCTTTAAAATTCAGATGGTATCTTATACTTATAGCATATCTCAAATCCTACTAGTCATCTTTCAAATGCTCCTTAGCAACTTGTAGGCAGTGGGTAGTGGCTATTATGTTGGACAACACAGTTCAAGAATCTATTTTTCCCAATCTAACTTAATTATTAAATTGCAGTCGTCCCTTTTGAAAAAAGGATACCAGCAGCACAGATTTGATAAAGAAGTACTGGGCCCTGACTTACAGGATCGACAGCTCTAACAAGCAAAATGAAACATTTGACTCACTGAGCCTATCTGACCTTAATATTAAACTTTGTTTTTTATTAAAAACTTTAAATGATTGCTATGCAAATGAAATGATGCAATAAGTGTAAGTATACTTTGTGTTCTAAAAGATCTGCATCAATTTAGTAGTATTCTGATTCCTATTTTTAAAGCTAATGATTAGGAAGTCACAGACTAGTTATTAGGTTACAGAGGTAATGTGAATGAGCGGTGTGCATCAGAATCTAAGCGACCTTCATCCTTCCTTCTGTGACCCAGGAGCTGTGAAATACGTAGAAACTCTAGATTTCATGTGTGATCAGGAGTGGATTTTAGAAAATGCTTTCATAACCATACAACACGAACATCGTCACTCTGAAACTCACCTTCCTCCCTCCTGGAGAGTTTAGATGATTATTTCTTCTCTCTCCTGACCTGTTATTTTGGCATAAATATAGATTAATCATTCATCCTTCTTGAAACGCCTAAACAACAAAACCCATCAGGAACAGGTTTAGATGAGTCTGTGACTTTTACTCTCAATCCAAGTATTTTAGGTCTACAAATATCCTGGCCAGTAGTCCTCAAGGGTTTCTCATCTCTTGAGGTTCAGAGGCCTATTTATTTATAAAGAACCATCCCCAAGCTGTCCTGTGACACTCTGGTGAATACGGAAACCTCATCTTGTGATCTTAATTCCAAAGGAATTCACTTACTTTTTAGAATGTTCAAGTATTTAAATATATTTAGAATGCAGTTTTAGCAGGTTGGAATGGATGCGGCAAAGCATATCATTTTCTCAGATATATGATTGCAGACCTGTGAATTTTCAAAACGTTTGTGGAAACTTAATCGTTAAGCAATTTCTCCATTAACTACAACTAGAGTGCCAATTACATATTTTAAATGATATATTTACAATGGAATCATTTTATTTGTTTAACAAATATATTATAGGTATCTTCCATAGATTAGGTATGCAGAAATAGCATGCAAAATTAGTCCCAATGGAACCTTACAATCTAGTGGGGAAATGTATTGCCCAACATATGTCTTTCCCTGACAAACTATGAAGTGAATGAAGTGTAACAGACAGTGCCTGTAAAACATACAATAGGCACTGTGCTACACAGAAACGGAACAGGTCACTAGGGTGATCGAGGTCAGCTTCGTGGATTTTAAACTGTGCCCCGAACAGGGAAAAATCACTTAAGCTGAGAGGATTCAGGGGAAGTCAAAAGGCAGAGAAGAGCATACGCTAAAGAACTAAGAAGTAGAAAAATATAAGCAATATATGCAGAATTTGGGAATGGCTGAAGTCATTTCTGGGTAATTACAGTGTGTTCCATTTTTCTAGTTGCTACTGATTCTGGAAGCAACTGCTTTTGGACGATGGAGCCCCCTGTCCCTCTTCCTCTTCAGTCCCTAATGGCCATTCCGAATAGCTGGCATAATGAATTTGGGGCAAACTTAAAACAACGCATGTATTCCAAGCCTTCTAGTTTTCAGGGTCAAATCATTGGATTTAGGTGTGGCTTTGGAGAAAATAGAAATTTATTGTCTATTGTTTTAAAGATATTGAATTTCTAGAGGTGGATAAAACGCGAATAAAACTGGCTCTTGCATGAAAACAACTTATTTTCTTGGGTAAATGTATCTTTGGCATTAGTCATAGGCCTTGGTTCTTTGTATGCTCTTCCTAACTTCAGTGTGGGCTGATCTCCACTTATCTAGCATGTGTGTATAATTACTGCTCTTCCCTGATACTTAGAAACTTGTTGAGGGAAGGGATAAATTCTCATCCATCACTTTGTCCCTGAACCCAGCACGAGGTCTGACATATAGTTAAATATATCACATTTCATGCTCATTTATCTCCATCAGGTAAATGCAGTCACAGCACTATTGTCTTTTATCTAAAAATTTAGAAACTAATAAATAGATGAAAATAGGCTAATTTGTAGGAGTAGACTTTCATTTAGTAGATAATCAAAGGAAACAAGAGTTAATTAAAAGAAATCAGTCTTCAATGATAAGTTTTAGTTATTAGCAGATATCTATGAATACTTTTTTCTTGCTTGTCTTAAAATTAAATAGTGAATATTACCATCTACACTACTTATACGTGTCCTACCACACATATTTTATGTAGGCCTCCTAGAGGCAATTACTTGAAATACAAAACATCAACTACAGTTAGCATACCATTGCCAACCTATATAAATCAGCTTCAAAATTTTGTTGGAAAATAGAATTAAAATGTAACAGAATTTCTCTATGAACTTTTAGAATTTCCCTCATAATATAGTGAGTCATCTTTCATAAAATAAATCTCAGATCAGCCTATCATGCTACATAGATAAATAGATTAAAAACCAACAACAAATCATTTGTCATTGAGTCCATTCTGATTCATCATGACCTTATGTGTTTAAGATTAGAAGCATGTTTACAGTGTTTTTATTGACTGATCATTTGAAAGTAGAGCACCAGGCCTTTTGCCCAAAGTCCCTCTGGGTGGACTTAAATCAACAGCTTTTTGCTTGTAGCCATAACCATTTATATCATCTGAAGAGTTCTAGATAGATTATCAGTAGATAGACAGACAGACAGACAGACATAGAGCGAAGTTTAAAATTTAAATCACTACCTCATCTTACCATGTAAGTACTTTATTTCAGAATCAAATAAATTTTAATTTCTTGTACACATATTACCTCATTGCTACCCTATAGGACAAAGTAGAATTTCCTCTGGTTTCTGAAGGTATAAATCTTTACCGTAGCAAGACTTCATCTTTCTCCAGTGGAACGGCAGTGGTTTAGAACTGCTGATCAGTTGAACTTGTGATCAGTAGACCAATATGTAGCCCTAAAAAATGACCGATGGCAGTGAGTTTTACTTTGTTTGGGTTTTTGTTGGGTTTCTTGATTTAATGCAAATATCAGGTGCAGATTATCTACTTCCAAGAACCAATTAACAAACACATTCTAAAGGCAAAAAGAAATTTTAAGACTGTGCTAATTCTTCTTTGTTAATGTGGGTAAGTCAAGGTTGCTATAGCTAAGGTTTTATCTTTATAGTATGTCAAGAGTTCCTCCCGATGCAGAATGTGCTAACCTTGGTGATATTCTATGTGTTCTAACTTGACCTTTATTGAGGAAATGGTGAATTGAAACTCTATACATAACTCCTAATGTCACATATGACAGAATAATCGTTCCATACATGTGGCATCTTCAAAATGTTCCAGGAGAAATTCCATTATCATTTAATTCAAATTTTCCATGAACTATTTGAAGCCCTCTCAAATGTGACCCCTTTGGCCCTACAAGTCCTTGATCTTCATTTTCATAGAAATGACAGTATTTTCTCTACTGGCATGATAGGATTATCTGGGGGTGGGGAGCAGGGGGAATTGTCATCAGATACATGAGCCCCAAAGGAAAGTGTGTGAAACCTTAAAGAGTTCTCCTATAAAAAGCAGTTTCCCTAACCTTACAAAATAAAGAAAATGCTATTTGAGATCAAGTGAGATAATTGATGCAAAAGCAACCAAGATCCTGTCTGGGCGATAAAATTATAAAAGATGTTATTGACTTCTGGTAATCAGCAGAATTTGTAAATAAATCCAAGAATGCTTCACATGAAGCCTGCCCTTTTTTGCTGCGAGAGGGAAGCATGTCTTGGCGCATGTCTCGTGGGCCCCCACTAGGGCTACCCGGTCCCAGAGAGGACTGGCTGCTAGAGAAGGGTCTCTTATGCCCAAACTGGAAATTATTTGGGGTGAAGAACATGTTGGAATTTTTTTCTTTCCCTTAAAATAAAATGAAACTAAGTATACATCCTAATGAGAGTCCTGTAAACAACAGCATGAAAGACTTGCCCATGAATTCCCAGCCGTGGGAGTCAGCGGTCTCTTAAGTCTATTACAACGTTTTAGACTTTCTTGTCCTTCGAATTATTGTTTGGATCAAAGAGGTAACTAGCCAGTTTGCCAAGTGACATAGATACTTCCTTAGATTAATAATTATTCCATTTTCTTCTTTATGACTTTTAGGGCTTCCTAGAAAAAGTTTTAATTGCCCCACATGGGACTATGTTCAATTATTTTCAAATGAATTCGGCAATAGTTAATGCTACAAGATCAAACGTTCAACTTCCCAAGGTGCTCTCAGAAAGGAACTTAATTGTATGTGCTGATACAGTCTCATGGGATTTCCATTTATTTGCTTGCTTTTCAAAATTATCCCCGGACCTGGCCTGACTGTCTATCATAAACTTGACATGATACATGACATGCGTTGTGCATTTTTTTGTAGAGTTTTCAAATATAATGGCTAAATATATGGAGCAAATATTGAGGGAAAATGAGATAAAGTTGTAGCCTTTTATTTTGAAGACCTAGTATGATTTATTTGTACTATTTAACTATCTACACCAAAGTTTACTGTGAAATTATCAGTGAAAAAGGAAAACCTCCACCAATTCATGATGACTGCGAAGTCCAGTAGTAGGACTGTTGCCTACTAGGGAATTAGCAAGCTCAAAATCCATGGGGTTTGTTAGCTAAACCGCACACAGCAGCAGAAAGTTTTTACCAAAGTTTTATTGAAGCAGTCACTTCAAACGAGATGAAGCAGGCCTACTCAAATGTCGATAAGCACCGGCTGAAGCATAGATAAGATTCACTTCTCTTCAGGAAGATATTGTCCAGAGGGAAACTTCTGGGTTGTATATGGCGCTTTCAAATGGTAGCTGCTCTGCAGATGGTCAAGCGAGTTTCTGATTACATAGTTTATCCTTGGGTTTCACACATAGTTTCTTTCCGTTTTGTCTGCGCTATTGCTGTGGGTCAGCATGTCTCAGGATAATCTTGGAGTACAGTCCTGTGTCAGATATACTGGGATCTGGCTTCAACGTTAAAGTGTTTACCAATCCAGTTCTCAGAATCCCTTGCTCATGCATTGCTTCACAGGGACCTTTCTTTGTTTACTCCTTACCAGACAGGATACACATCCCTTTTCTGTCCCTGCCAATGACCCCATATGTATGTGTTAGAGAAGAACTGGTTCCCATAGGCTTTTCAATGGTTCTTTTATCAGAAGCATATCATGGGATGCCTTTGGTGGGTAGAGTCAGAAATCTTTCAGTTAGGATTCACCATTGAGGAACTCCTTCTCTTTAAAAACAATAGATAAGAGTTTTTCCATCTAAATATACAGCATACCTTTAAAGGGCAAAAAATAAAGCATACAAAAGCATTGTATAAAAGGACATCATACATGTTTGCTGTTACTGATAAGGTTCCTTGGGTATACTTGGGAAATGAGGCAAGTAGCTGTGTGAACCACTTAAGTCTCTTAAAACCAAATTCCCTGTCATAGCATTGGTTTCAAGTCATAACAACCCTATAGAACTACTCATGTGGGTTTCCAAGACTGTAATTCTTTATAGTTGTAGAAAGCCTCATCTTTCTCCCATAGAGCAGTTGGTGGTTTTGAACTGGTGACATTGAGCTTAGCAGCCCAACTTATAACTTTTTTATTTCAAAAGGTGTGACCAATGGGAAACAAAATCTACAAAGACTGCAGAGGAATATTAGCACACACTTTCCAGAGGAGCACAATGGACTAGTAAGCATTCCTTAATAATGTAATATTAAGGCTTCCAAATATGCTTATATTATGAGTGAAAAAACCCTACATATTCATATTCGTGCACATACATGAACACTTTTACTACCACCATTTAGAACATGCATCCATGTAAGCCGAAAACTGGATGATAACTAGTGAAAGGACATCAGTGGCTGTGTTCCCCAAACCAAACTCTCTGCCATCAAATCGATGGTGTCTCACTGCTGTGGTAGAACACTATAATTTGTTGCTTTTGTTTTACCTTCATATATATTTTATTTTTATTTTCTCTGCTTTTCAAACTTTATAATCTTAATTTCAATCCCATTTAGTTTTCCAAAAGTTATAATTCTCTCTTGTTTCTTCAATGGACATAATTTATTTTCTTGGTCAGATGCTAACTCATCAGAGACAAAAATGTTCATCTTTTAAAGATACCAGCACTGAGATGAGTGGAAAAGGTGAATATTTCACTGTAACACAAGGCTGCAGTTAAAAAATAATTTATCAACACTGCGGTATTATATGATTTTCATTTAGAGCAATAACCTGAGGAGATTTTCACAGTATTTAAGAAAACCAAAAATCAGGAAGGTAACAGGCCTGTAAAGGATTAAAGTAAGTTCTCTCAAAATATGTGTTTGTCTTTGAAAGGTAGCCATAATCCCTCGTGTAATCCATTTGAATTCTAGATTTTATGCCTGTAGATAACGAACCTTGGGTTGCATCGTGATTATGCATTGGGCTGCTGTCAAAGTTAACTCAAATTTACTTGCTGCTCCAAGGGGGAAAGATGGGGTTTTCTATTCCCATAAAGAGTTCCAGTCTCAGAGAGCCACTGGCGCAGTTCTACCCTGTCCTGCAGAATTTCTATAAGTCAGAATCAACTACATGGCAGTGAGTTTGGTTTGGTGAGCATGCCTGTGGGTACAACCCCGTTTGGGTGTGAGTTCCCTGTTAGAGTATTAAAGTGGGGGCAGGTTCGGACCTTAGTCACACACTTTGTTTCCTTCATGGCATCTTTAATACTACTTTACTACTGGGTGTGACCCAAGACGCCATCTTTTGTATTCTCTGGGACCATCTTTTATATTCTTTTGGGGGTATAGTTGGCTGGAAAACAAAAACCACACCATCAAAGCCATCCTCAGTACAAGAGCCATTTGGGACACACAGAGAGAGCTAGAACCATTTAAAGAGCGTGTCCAAGAACTCTGTCTGAAGTGGTGGAGGCTGTTAAGACTAGAGAGACCACAGACTGTGAAGCAGAGCCTCAGGAGAAAAAGCATTGACACTACAGAGTACCCTATCATCTGGCCTGAGATGATAGGATTGTGAAATAGAGCAAAAGGTGGGTAGAAATACCACAGACCGATGACTGTTACAGAAATTTTTATATTTGTTCAGTTTAGGAGACTAGAAGTCCAAACAGAATACTGACTCTGGAAGGCCTTCTCTCCCTGTTGGCTCTGTGAGGACATCAGTGATCATAAGGCCCCTTGGAAATCTCAATGTGCCTTGCCATCAATCTTCTCTTAGTCTAGGACAGTGGTTCTCAGCCTTCCTAATGCCATGACCCTTTAATACAGTTCCTCATGTTGTCATGACTCCCCCAACCATAAAACTATTTTCATTGCTACTTCATAACTATCATTTTGTAATTGTTATGAATTGGGCAACCCCTGTGAAAGGGTCACTCTACCCCCAAAGGGGTTGCAACCCACAGGTTGAGAACCACTAGTCTAGGAGGTTCTCATCACAGGTCCAAAGAATCAGCTCCTTTCCCAGCTCATTTATTTTCTGTGGTAGTCATGTCCTCCAGGTTTGCTTCTCTCCAATTATATTGTGTAAGATAAAGGTGATGCAAGCCACATACCAGGGAAGCTTCCCCTACCCCAGATTAAGGGTGTTGAATCTCATCCTAATTTCAACTGATTGGCTGGTCACATCAGACCAGACCATGGGCAATGATTATATCATACATAACTTCTAAATCACTGAAAATCATAGCTAAGTCAAAGTGACACATATTTTTGAGGGATACAATTTAATATATGAGATGTCTAACCTCTATGCCTGTGGTTCTAACCCCATCTGGCAGTGAGTGTTGTTCGATGCCATGAAATTGCTTCCCATTCGTAGCCATGCTGGACAACAGAACAAAACAATGCCCAGACCTGTGCCATCCTCACAATTGTCTTCATGGTTAAGTCCATAGTCGCAGTCACTGTGTCAGTTTGTACTATCAATGTCCTTCCTCCCTCTCACTGACCCTCTCACATCTTACTAAGCATGATATCCTTCTCCCAGAACCAGTCTCTCCTGACAACATGTCCAAAGTTCAAGAGACAAAGTCTCCGCATTTTTGCTTCTAAGGAGCAGTCTGGCGGTACTTCTCTCTAGACAGATGTGTTTGTTCTTTTGGCAGTCCATAGTACTTCCAATATTCTTTGCTAATACCACATTCCAAATGCATCCGTTTTTCGTCTCCTGTTTTCCCATTCATTGTTCATCTTTCACATGCATATGAAGCAAGGGAGAATACTATGGCTTGGGTCAGGCACACCTCAGTCCCCAAAATACATCCTTGCTTTCAACATTTGAGAAACCTGGCACAGCAGATTTACCCAATACAATATGTCATTTGATCTCTTGATTGCTGTTTCCATGAGCATTGATTGTAGGTCCAAGCAAGACAGAATCTTTGACAATATCCACCGTTTCACCATTTATCGTGTGAGGATTTTGGCTTTCGTTACATTGAGTTGTGATCCACACTGAAGGCTGCAGTTCTTGATCCTCATCAGCAAGTGCGTCAAGTCCTCCTCACTTTCAGCCAGCCAGATTGTGTCATCTGCACTAGTTAATAAGCTTGCCTCAATCCTGATGCCACATTCTTCTTCATATAATTTAGCTTCTCTTATGATTTGCTGAGCACACAGATTGGATAAGTATGATGAGAGGATGCAACCCTGAAGCACACCTTTCCTGATTTTAAACAATACAGTCTGCCCTTCTTCTGTTCTGACAACTGCCTCTTGACTCATGGACAGGTTCCTCATGAACACCGTGTAGTGTGCTGGAATTCTCATACTTCTCAAGGTTATTCATAATTTATCACAGTCCACACAGTGGAGCGCCTTACCATAGTCAACAAAACACAGGTCTTTCTGGAATTCTCTGCGTTCAGCCTAGATCCATGGCAGCAGCAACCCCTTCGTCCACATTCTTGTCTGATTCTGGCCTGAACCTCTATCAGTTCTCTGTCAATGTACTGCTGCAATGATTGTTGGACAATTTTTACAACAAAATTTTACTTGAGTGTGATATAGGCATTCTATAATGTGAACATTCTGTTGGGTCTTTGAAATGGCTACAAATATGGATGTTTTCCAGTCAATTCCCCAAGTAGCTGCTTTCCAAATTTCCTGGAATAGACAACCAAGTGTTTTGAGTGCTTCATTAGCTTGTTGAAACATTTTAATTGGTAGAATTATTCAACTTCTTCATCACTGGCTCTGGTGGTTGTATAAATTTAAATAATAGTTGTATTGCTTGGATTTCTTGAAGACAGATAGATATAATCCTATCACAGACAGCATTGTATTGCAAGATAAATCTTGAAATGTCCTTTTGGGTGGTGAATACCACATCATTCTTGATTGTTTAATTCCCAGCATAATAAACAATACTATTTTGTGACTCAAAATGGACAATGCCAGTCCATTTTAACTCACTAATGCTTAGAATGTTAATTTTTTAATTAACATTTCATTTTTTGACGACTTCCAATTTTCCTAGATTCATCCTTCTTACATTCCAAGTTCCAATTAGTAATTGATATCATCAGATGCTTCTTCTCATTGTGACTCATGCTCCTTCAGCAAATGGGGTTCCTCAATGAGGGCCCTCGATCCAAGTCACTGTGGTCTACTCTACTTTGAGAAGGTAGCACTTCCTCGGGCATATTTTTAGTTTCTTATGACATGAGGGCCTCATCTTCTGATGCTATCTCCAACAATGTTCTGCTTCTTTTTATGAAGTTTTCTGTGTCTGACAATGTTTTCATTTGGTCCTTAATGTTTTCCATGACTATTTCCTCAGAAGTGGACAGCCAGTCCCTTCTTCAGAGTCTGTTCTTAATCTGGAAACTCTGCTGCAGCCTGTCCACTTTGAGTAACCCCACCTTGAGTGAAATACCTAACTTCCAGCATCACAGCAACACACAAGACACCACAGTACAACAAACTGACAGAAAAGAGGTGGGGCAAATGGGTGGCCTTTGTTATATTAATGAGACAGGATTTGTGTAGGATGTATCTTCAGCCAATCTCTTATACAATATATAAGTCAAAGTAGATTAAAGCAGCAGAGATGGGGAAAAGAAATGGCAAGCTACAGGAATGTTGTCCAGGAGCAGAAACTCAGAAGAGACAAAAATGATAAACCCCAAAAGAAAAAAGATCAACACATATAATAGTCAATTTTCAATGTCAAGGGCAAGGAGAGAATCTGGAGAGCAGCTAGGGAGAAAAGAACAATCATTTATAGGAGAATCCAATGAAAGTAAGCTCATATATTTCAGCAGAAACCATACAGGTAAGGAGATCATAAGATGAAATATATAAAACATGAGAAAAGAACACTGCTAACCAATAATCTAATATCCAGCTAAAATTTCCCTCAAACACGAGGGAGAAATAAATGTATTTCCAGAAAAGGAGAAATTACAAGAGCTTGTAAAAACAAGTTCAGCATTACAATAAATACTAAGAGGCACATTTAAAACATATAATCAGCAACAAAAATAGAAAAACCTGAGATCAACATATAAGACACCACTATCCAGAAAACAACACATTTAAAACAGTATTCAAAACAGCACAGAAATATAGGGAAACTAAACAAACCAATACCACAACAAACCCAAAAAAGCACATCAACATGACGCAATAAATCCACATTTATCAATAATGACACTATGTGTTAATGGATTAAATGCATCAGTCAAAAGTCATAGAGTAGCATGCTGGATAAGAAAACAATACCATTCAATATGTTGCTTATAAGAAACAGATCTTATACACAAAGACAAAAATTGACCAAATATCAAAGATTTGTTTAAAAATATCAAATGGTAACCAAACTAAACAAAATGGAAATAATAATCTCTAAAATAGACTTCAAGGTAAAAATTAATCATCAGAAGCAAAGAATGATGCTATATCATGATTATTGGGATAATAGAACTAGAAGACATAAGTGTAATAAATATGTAAACACCCAATGAGACGTGAAATACATTAAGCAAATGCTTATAGAACTGAAGAGAGAAATAAACAATACAACAATCAAACTTCAGTTCACCACCCTCAAGGATGGACTAATCATTGGGAAAGAAATTTAATGAAGACACAGAAACAAAGCAACATAATTAGCCAATTTGTTCTTCTAGACAATACAGAATACTCCACACAGAAACAGCACAGCGTACATTCTTAACAAATGCACATGGAACACAAAGCAACCCTTAATAAATTTTAAAATATTAAAATTCTACAATTTTTTCAGAACACAGTGCTATAATATTAGAAATCAACAATAGGAAGGGCAAAGGAAAAAAATCAAATACATAGAATGTCAACAACACACTCTGAAAACTACTGGTATTGATGAAATTTGGAATGAAATAAAGAATTTATTGAAACACGAGAACATCAACAACAAACAATAACATGCCAAAGTCTTTGGAACATAGTAAAAGCATTACTCCAAGGACAATTTATAGCATAAATAAATAAATATGCAAAAAAATAGAGAACCAAATCCAACACGTTAAGCCAGCATCTTTAACATATAGAACAAAAGAGTTCACCCGGGTGGGTGCAACAGTATTAATGACAATGGTAGTGTAGGGCTGGGGCAATACAGTGCTACCTGTGCATCACCGTGCTCTGCCTGGCCTGCAACTTCTGCTCACTTCTCTACACCTTCAATCAGCTCATCCTCTCACTAGAGGAAGGCGTGCAGGATGCCTCAGGCCACAATGGCTTCCTGGCTGGTGGGTGGCAGATGTGGCACTTTTGGATGGGCAAGCAGCAAGAGGTACCTTACAGAGGTCAGACTTGTTTACTACTACTACTACTAGTACTAGTACTACTACTAGTACTACTACTCAGTGCCAGCAAGTCAATTCTAACTCATGGCAACCCTGTAGGACAAGGAATAACTGCCCCTGTGTTTCTAAGAGTGCTTTCTGGGTAGAAAATCTCATTCTCCCTCAGAGTAGCTGGTGGTTTCACATTGCTGACCTTTTGGTTATCAGCTGACTGTGTAACCACTTTGGCCCCAGGGCTCCTCAGATTGAAAAGACAGGCCATTGTGAGGCTAAGCAGAGCTGTAGTTCCCTGTGGTGAAAGGCTGCAGAAACTGTAACCATGTTGAAGCCTGTTAAATTTTTAAGCATCAAACTTATCTCGTTCAATATTTTTGCCAAAGAGTGCCTGTATAACATCTCTAAGGCTGCTTAATTATTCAAACATTTAATTATACATGATATCCAATAACATTTCCAAGCAAGAATGCAGTGGAGTGGCTAAACTCTAAACTATATTCTTCCCAGAGATTAACCTTGCCACTAATTCTAAAAGAATTTGACTCAGTATTACATGCCAACACTGCTATCCTTTTTTTTAACCCATTGATGACATTTGGTCTTTAGAAAATAATTGTATGCAGATTGCTGCAAAGACCCCAGAAGCCTCAGATGGGATGGTATAATTGCTTTGCCAGATATCCATATAATGGAAAAATTGAAATAAAATCTGCAGTTATGTTGATGAACATGATTTGAATGAGTAGGAAATATTTAAAAGCTATAAAACAATGGCTCAGCTGTATGGGGAGATATATTTATACCATTGCTTAAAAAATATCAACTAAACATCACATGAGGTCACCAGGATTTATTGAATACCATGTTCTTTTTCATAATCCTGAAAACTTCTTGCTTTTTCTGTGTTAATTGAATTACAAACCACATAATTTATTCTTTGTAGGAATAGGCATTTATCATGATGATAAGCTACCAGCATTTAGACCTGTTAATGAAGCAATTAGAAAATACTCCTTTAAAGATGAAGTACAAAAGACAGTGTATGCATACCATGGACAAATCTACTAAGTTATTATCAAATTATTGGCAAAAGGCATAAGCAGATGTTAGACCACCTAAGAAAATGTGATTATCTTTCTACAAGTAATATTTTAATGGCCATATCTTATTTATTCTAATAAATCCCTACCCTCCCCATATAGTTCTGTCACGCAATCCCATCGGGTACAGCTGTAAAATCATTAATGTTATCAACTCCCTTCTTGCCCTTTTCCTTGCCACACTCCCCTCACTGCCCGTATTACGCTAAAGGAATGCTTACTCCTGTCAGCATCTATGAGGGGTGATCTATCTTGACTACCATGTACCGAGCGATTTTAAATGTACAAATGAACATACACGAGTCTAACATGACCAATGAGGTATATCAAGGGGAGAAAATCTTAAAGAACTAGAGGTGTTAACAAACCCAGGGACAAGGGAACAAGTGATCCAAATCGGTGGTAAGGAGGATGTAAGAGGCCTGGTAGGGCTTGACAAAGGTAATGTAACCAAGAGGAATTACTGAAACCCTAACGAAGGCTGAACATGATATGGGACAAGAGGAGAGTAAAAGGAAATAGAGAAAAGAACTAGGAGGCAAAGGGCATTTATAGAGGTCTAAATAAAGGCATGTACATATGTAAATATATTTATGAGGATGGGGAAATACATCTAAGAGCATATATTTATAGGTTTAGTATTAAAGTAGGAGATGGGCATCAGGCCTCCACTCAAGTGCTCCCTCGATGCAACAATACTTTGTTCTATTACACTGACATTCCATGATGCTCACCTTCCTGACACGATCACTGAAGACAAAGCAGGTCCATAAGCAAAAGCTTATGGAGCCCAGCTATCAAAAGATATAGCATCTAGGATCTTAAAGACTTAAAAGTACACAAGCAGCCATCTATCTCAGAAGCAACAAAGCCCACATGGAAGAAGCACACTAGCCTGTGTGATCATGAGGTGCTGAAGGGATCAGTTGTCAGGCATCAAAGAACAAAAAAACATATCACTGTGTGCTCACCTTCCTGATACGATTGCTGAAGACAAATGGGTACATAAGCAAATGTGGTAAAGAAAGCTAATGATGCCTGGCTATCAAAAGATGTAGCGTCTGGGGTCTTAAAGGCTTGAAGGTT
Source organism: Tenrec ecaudatus (assembly GCF_050624435.1). Lineage (NCBI taxonomy): Eukaryota > Metazoa > Chordata > Mammalia > Afrosoricida > Tenrecidae > Tenrec > Tenrec ecaudatus. Next base: position 124,196,028 of record NC_134533.1, on the reverse strand, counting down.
AACAAGCGGCCATCTAGTTCAGAAGCAACAAAGCCCACATAGAAGAAGCACACTAGCCTATGTAATCACAAGGTGTCGACGGGATCAGATATGAGGTATCAAAGAACAAAAAATCAAATTATTGTGAGGCGGAGTGCAGATTGGGGACCCAAGACCCATCTGTAGGCAACTGGACATCCCCTTATAGAAGGGTCATGGGGAAGAGACAAGCCAGTCAGAGTGCAGCACAGCAATGATGAAACATACAACTTTCCTCTAGTTCCTAAATTCTTCTTCCCACCCCACTATCATGATCCCGTTTATACCATACAAACCTTGCTATACCAGAGGGTGTGCACTGGTATATATAGGAACTGGAAACACAGGGAATAGGTCCACTCCTGCTCTCCTTTCCTGTGGAGACACAAACAAAATCCTCTCATTGGGTTGGTTAGTGCCCTGACACCCCATTGCCTTCCTTTTTCTTCTCCCACCACTCTGTGGGCCTTAAAGGCATTTGAGAGGGAAAAAGGGAGGAGAAGTCTTTCATCCACATCTGTTGTTGATGATGAATAAATCTTTGGGTTTGGTCTGGCTCTTGCCAAAATATCTGGTCCTCAGCACAGGAATTGTGAGTTTTGAGTGTTTTCTATTATACCCATTCTGTTGTTTGAACTTACCTTAATGGACTCATGTTGTACTTTACCTTTTGTATCTGGCTATCTTCAATCAGCATAATATCTTACCACACGTTCCACAAGATGAGGTGTTCCATCTTTTTGCTACTCTTTTTTAGGGATGCATAGTATTTCCTTGTGTGAATATACCAGAGTTTTTTAATCCATTATTCTATTGATGTAAACTTAGGCTGTTTCCAATATTTTTGCAATTGTGAACTGAGCAACAATGAACACTAGGGAGTAGATGACTGGTCATGGGCTGTTTCTTATTTCTTCTGGGTCTATGCCCAGTAGTGGTATTGCTGGGTCATGTGGTAACTTGATTTCCATCTGTTTTAGGTATCGCCAAATCTCTTTCCACAGTGGCTGTAAGTTGCTACAAGACCACCAGAAGTGAATGAGCATTGCTATCTCATTGCACCCCCTCCAACATTTATTGCTTTCTGGTATTTTTGAATTGAGCTATCATTGTGGGTGTTAGGTAGTATCTCATAGTTGTTTGGATTTGCACTTCCCAGATGGCTAATTCTCAGGAACATTTTCTCATATGTTTATTGGCCATTCTGGTTTCCTCCTTTGTGAATCATCTGTTCAAATTTTTTTGCCCACCTCCTCAGTGGGCTATTCATTTTTGTTGTTGTTGTAAGGTTGCAGGATTCTGTAGATTTTAGTAATAAGTACTTTGTCTGATATGTCATTACTAACCTTTTCCCAATCTTTGGGCTCTCTTGTTACTCCCTAGATGAAGTCTTTTTGTGTGTAAGAATGTTTTATCTTTAGAAGGTAACACCCATCTATTTTATCTTCTTCTGGGTGTGTATCCTTCCTAGTTTCTGATAGCCCATGTAGTCCTTGTGCTATGGTTCTTAGCTTTGTCCCAATCCTCTCATTGATGATCTTAATACTTTGGGGGTTTACCTCAAAGTCTGTGGTCCACCTTGAATTTGTTCTTGTGCACAGAGTGAGGTAAGGTTCCTATTTCTTCTACAGACTAATATCCAGTTTTGCCAGCACCATTTGTTAAAAAGGACATCTGCTTCCTATTTGACATTTTGGGACCTTTGTCAAAAATCAGTTATTTATATGCTACTGCTTTTACTTATGGATTTTCTGTTATTGTGCATTGGTCCGAGTAGCTATCATTGTACCAGTACCATGCTGTTCTGACAACTGTGGCAGTATAATAAATTTTGAAGTCAGGCAATGCAAGTCCCCCCACTTTGTTCTTCTTGAGTATTTCTTTGCCAATCCTGGGTTTCTTCCCTTTCCATATGAAGTTAGTAGTCTTTTTCTTTGGTTGCATTTCTTTGAAAAAAAATTATGGAATTTGTATCAGGCTTGCATTGAATTTTTATAGGACCTTGGGCAGGATTGACATCTTTCCAATATTGAATCTTCTGATCCATGACCATGGGCTATTCTTCCACTTGTGAAAATCTCTTTTGGTTTCTTGTAATAATGTCTATACCTCTCCTCATACATGCCCCCCCTTTTTTTTTTTGGTTAGGTATATCCCTGGATATTTAAATTCATGGTTTGCTATTGTGAAGGGTACTACCTTCTTGATCTCTTTTTCTGCAGTCACTTCAGTGGTCTATAACAATTCAATTGACCTCTGATTGTTGATCTTATCTCCTGCATTCTACCGTATTCCTCTATCGTTTTCAGCAATCCCATTGTGTACTCTTTGGGGTTCTCAATACATAAAATCATGTCATCGTCAAATAGCAATAATTTCCCTTCTTCTTTCCCCAAGCATATTCTCCTTTTGCCTTATATTATTAGCTAAGACCTCCAAGATGATGTTCAATAGAAGTGGGGACAAGAGGCATCTGTGCCTGGTCCCCTTGTTCAGGGGGAATATTTTTGGGTTTTTTCGTCATTAATTGTAATACTGGCTGTTTTGTTCATATATAACTTTTATTATATAAAGGTATGTTCCTTCTAATCCTATCTTCTTGAGTGTCTTAATTCAGAATGGCTGAATGTTTTTAAATGGTTTATCTGCATCTAAAGATATTATCATGTGATTCTTGTCCTTTTTGTTATATTGATGGATAATGTTGATGCTTTTTTAATGTTGAGCCACCTCTGCATCTCTGATATGAATCCAGCTTGGTCATGATGGATATTATTTTTATATGCTTTTGTATTCTACTGGGCAGAGTTTTGTTGAGGATGTTTACATCTATGTTCATAAGAGATATCAGCCCATATTTCTCTATTCTTGTGGGATCCTTGCCCGGCTCTGATATCAGTGTTATATTAGCTTCTAAAATGTGTTTGGGAGTTTGCCATCCTTTTCTATCTTCTGGAAGAGTTTCTGTATTATTGCTATCAGCTCTTCCCTGAATTAGTAGAATTCTCCTGTGAAGCCATCTGGGTCAGGGCTTTTTTGGTTTGGGAGTTCGGTATTAACCATATCGATTTCTTCCTTTCCTATCAGTCCATTCAGGGCGACGTACATATGCGATAACTTGCGGAGGTTTTGTTTATCCCGGTTAGTGTCCATGTCCTCCAAGTTGAATTCATTGGAGTACAGTCTTTCTTCCTTTTCTTTTTTTTTAATCAAAAGATCATTTTATTAGGGACTCTTACAGTTCTTGTAACAATCCATATACATCAATTGTATCAAACATATTTGCAAATAATTCTTTTAGAGCTCTTTCAAGGCACGCAGAGGTGAAACAAGAATTAGGGATCTGCCCTTTAAAAGCAAACAAGCTTTTTCACTCCAGGTTCTTTTTTTAAAGAATACTTTTATTGGGGGCTCTTACATCTCTTATCACAATCCATACATTCCTCCAATGTGTAAAGTACATTTGCACATATGCCGTCATCATCATTTTCAAAGCATTCTCTTCCCACTTTAGCCCCTTATATCATCTCTTCATTTCTACCCCTCACTCCCCCACCAACCTCCCTCACGAACCCTTGATAAGTTATAGATTATTTTTTCCATATCTTACATCATCCTCTGTTGCCCCTCACCCACTTTTCTGTTATTCATCCCCCTGGCAGGGGGTTCTAGGTTGATCCTTGTGATCGATTCCCCCTTTCTCCCTTCACCCTCCCCTAATGTTCCTGATATCTCTACTCTCCTTGTTGGCCCTGAGGGGTTTATCTATGCCAAATTCTTAATGTTATTGACTCTTTCTGAGGTAGTGTGCATGCTTAGGTCTAATCTGGCTTGTAAGGTAGAATTGAGGTAATGATAGTGGTGAAGGAAACACCAAAGAGCTAGAGGAAAGTTGTGTGTTTCATCTGTGCTGTACTGCACACTGACTGGCTCATCTCTTCCCTTTGACCTCTCTGTGAGAGGATGTCCAATTGTCTGCAGATGGACATTGAGTCTCCACTCCATGCCCCGCTACATACATTGTTTAATGGGTATGGTTTTATTCTTAGATACCTGATACCGGATCCTATCAACACCTCATGATCACACAGGCTGGTGTGCTTCATCCGTGTGGGCTTTATTGCTTCTGAGATAGATGGCCACTTGTTTATCTTCAAGCCTTTAAGACTCCAGACGCTATATCTTTTGATAGCAGAGCACCATTAGCTTCCTACATCAAATTTGTTTATGCACCCATTTTGTCTTCAGTGATCATAGGGGGAAGGTGACCATCACAGAATGCCAGATTGCTAAAACAAAGTGTTCTTGTGTTAAGGGAGAACTTGATTTGAGGCCCAATGTCCATCTGTAACCTTCATTCTTAACATATAGATATGAGTACATAGTTCTATTCCCCTGTCATTATATATATAATATATATATGTATATATATGTACATGCCTATAGTTAAGCCTCTATAGATGTTCTTTGCCTCCTGGTTCTTTCCTCTATTTCCTCAGTTTTCTTAATACTGTGTAATTAGTCTTTTAATTTCACTGGAGCCCATTATAATTTCCCCTATTACATCCCTCCTCCTGAATACTGATGTCTGCTCCTTCTACTCTTTTGTTAGGTTTTTTAGGGGGGTGTCAATTCTGTTGATCCTTTCAAATAACCAGCTTTTACTGAGTTGACTTTTTCCATTTTTTCCCCATTTATCTCCAAATTTTTATAATTTCTTTTCTTTTGCAACTACAAAGATTATTTTGTTGACTCTATTCCAACTGCTGATGGTTTTATGATAGGGCATTGACCATAAGTCTCTGGATGTTGGTCTCCTGTCCAAAGTGAGTTGGAAAGTGTCTTTTTAGTGCATGTTTTCTTTGTACGTATTCTCTAAACTGCCATTTATCTGAGACAACTGTAATACTCCCATGATATTTTGATGGAGAGTTTGTCTGGGTAGATGATTCTCAGGCTACTATTGCTCTCCTTTGACTCTCTGAGGATGCTGCTCCATTCAATGCTCTTCATGCTGTCTACCAATTACCCGTATATAGGTGACTACATTTTTTTCTCTAATGCCCTTATGATTTTCTCCTTTTCTCCAACATGGATATTTTGACCTCTATATGCTTTGGTGTGTTCTTCCCGCGATTCAGTCTAATTGTTGTCCTCTCTACTCCTGGATTGTCAGATCCTCTTTTATTATATTGGGGAAGTTTTCTTCCAGGAATTCTCTCACCAACTCGGCTGTTGATTTCTTCATTACATCTTGCTCTGGTATCTCAATTATTAGGATATTGTTTCTCTTCATAGCATTGCTCATTGTTCTTAGATTTGCTTCAGCTTCTTTAATTATCTTAATCAATTGTCTTTCATGTTTGTTCAATTCTGCTTGGTTATCATTAAGGGCCCTGATGCTGTTCTCTGTTTCTGCCAGCTTGTTGGTGAGGTTTTTTACCAGCCTCTTTGTTTCTGCTGCACCATCCTTTAAATCTTGTATTTCCCTGTGCTAGATGGACTCTCTATTATAACATTCTGTTCCTGTATTTGTTCCTTTATATCCTGTATGACTCTAAGCAACATACTGAAAATTTCTTTGCATGGTGGTGCAAAATCTGCTTCTAAATACGTCACTAGGTTCAGGGCTTCCTCCAACATTGCGTGTTGTGTCTCTTGCTTTCTTGTAGTGGCTGCTGAAGTGTGTTGTCTGCATGTAAGCTTGTTGGAGTTTGGTGCTGAATATTTATGAATTCAGGCCAGCTCAGGGAGTGGCTAGAAGGCATAGGGTGTGTTCAGCAGGCTTGGGGAGTTCAGGAAACAGCTAGTACATGCAGGAGGTGTGTGTGGTGGGGGGTGGGGCGAGTGTCATGCAGGTGTGGGAAAAGGCTGGAGGATGTGTCCAGGCCTAGGCCCAGCCTGTGGAAGCAGGAAGAAGCTGGTGGGCACAGGTAGCCTGAGAAGAGGCTTGCAGGCACAGAGAACAGTTGGGGGAGGGAGAGAAATGACCTATGGGCATGGACACTGGCCTGCTGGTATAGGTAGCCAGACAAGCAGCCTGCAAACACAGAAGGCTGCCAGAGGTTGTGCCCCTCCTCCAGGAAGTGGCCTGTGGACACAGGAAACAACTGTCAAGAGTGGGAGTCCCTGAGGATCAGTCTGTGGGTGTGGGAAGAAGCTGGTTGGCGCAGTGATCCTGAGAAGCAACTGATGGGCACAAGAAATGACAGGCGGCTGTGGGTGGGTGGAGGTCCACGGAACGGCCAGTAGGTGCAGGGAGTTGCCAGCGTCTTGAGGAACCCAGGAAGCAGTCGCCAGTAATAACACGCAGACTCCGGCAACTCCGGGAGTGGGAGGAGGAAGCAGGAGCACCAATCCCAGAATGCGGCTGCCAAGTTACTCGGCCTGCAAGACGTGACTGCGTGCCAAAGGAATGGGTAGTGGATGTATTAAGCCCAGCAGGCGGCCACTGACACTGGTGACTGTGAAGAGGAAGGAGGGACTGGCTGCAGATCATCTGGGAAGCAGTTGCTGGCAGCACCTGGGCTCCAGTGACCACAGGGCAGGAGGAGGGATGCACTCAAGGGATCTGGGCACTTTGGTGGCATGGAAACCACAGGGCACCTCAACACACATGTGGGTGAGGATGGGCCACAGAGAACAGAGCACAGGGAGGTTTGGGGTTCTTGGAAGAACCAAGGAGCCCTGGCTGTGTCTTGCCAGCTCTGGGAGGCAATGTGGGTTACTGAGGACGTGTTTCTGGAGTGGGGAAACCCAGAGGGTCAAGCATCCTGGCAAACACAGCTCAGCCATCTGTGGGGAAAGTGCCAAAAGGTTCCTGGGACTCTACAAGCCCAGGGCTAGGTCTAAATCCATCCAATTGTCCCCTCCCTTGCAGATCTGGCCACTACTCGCAGGGAACAGCAGACAGTTGTGCCTACATCTGAGCCATCTTCCCGGAAATCTGGAAATGTGATTCTAGATGACTGTGAAATCAACTGAATTAAAAATAGAATATCAGAGGATTAATGTGAAGGGGATATAGTCTTCAACAAAATATTTAGGAAGAAATTATCTATTTTCAGGTTTTTTTTCTGATTTGTATTGAAGAAATAAGTTAAAATTTTGGAGCCCAATATAAGCATGTTTTTAATGTCTGGTGTTTTATAAGCAGTATGTGTGATCATCCCAGTATTGATTAAAATGTTTGAATGGTTACAGTCTACACTTGCACTGACTATTTTTTCAAGGGTGTAAAAACGGTAAATGTGTATTGGATAGAGAAAATGTTCCTAATGCACAAAGAAAACTCTCAACTGTGAATATAGCAATAATTTTATGTCAGCACTTTTAATATGTGAAAACAAATTTGCTTACATGAGCAGAAAAGGTACTATTTCTAAGGAAATGTGACATAATTGACATAACTATTGACCATGTATACGTGTCGTTATAAATTTCATCTGTTTTAAAGTGCCTTTGTGATGATCATGCTTGAAACAGTTTTGGATTTTAAGCAAGCTGCGTGTTTGAAACATGCTGTGAGAAGGATGAATTGGCAGTGAAACATTTCTGTTTGATTTCTGGGATTTGGGGTGCATGTGTACTTGTGATACAGAATGTCTTACCATCATTATGGTAGTGTGGTGCTCTGATAGGAACCAAAATGTATACGTGACATGGGTCCTGTGAACAGCAATTTTAGTTACAATGGAGCAGAAATAAACCATCCATTTAAACGTTTTCATTTACTTCAACCTGACATTACAAATTACTGGAGAAGAAACAAATGTATAGTCTTACAGTAGGCTTGACAACTTCAGTGAATGAGGTGGATTAAGAATATTGTAATATCTGACATTTAGAAAAATTGTTTTGTGTTTATGTGCATATCATCCATTTTAAAAAATACTACTTAAGAGACTTAATTTTTTTTACATTTTGAAAACCAGAAAAATTGACATTTCTTGGGATTCTTAACCTGTTAACTCATAAAACCATAGATTTTAGGTGCTTAGCAGGCATTGTGCTGGGGGCACACATATTATTTTGCCAAGTACTGTGTAAGCTTCTTCCTTTTTTCTCTTCCATAGGACAATGTCTAAGTAGAGAAGGGAACTTAATCCTTTAGTATCTTTGTTATACTATTTCTGGGATAAGATATGAAAATACTTAAGCATCACACAAAAGTAAGATATTATTATGTTGCTTATTACCCAGATAAGCAAATATTTTGCCATATTTGCTTTGCTTATCCTTTTTTCCCTTTCTTTACCAATATAGCTTTTCTAAAGCTTCAGAATTCATGTTATTTCAGTGCTCTGAACACAACACATAAGAACTGACCTCTTCAACTATTTTCCTAATACATTTCTTTTTTGTTTGGGGGGTGTTTTTTTTCTTCAAATATGCTATTTTGTAGTTAGCATGTTGGAATCAAGGTTCAGGAAAGAAGATACATATGACTATTTTTAAAAGCAGCTCACATGATTTTGATGTCAGCTACTTTGGGACCAACAGAAATTATTTTGACAATTTGAAGGATGACCCTTAGCCTAGTTGTTATATTATAAAATTATAGAATAAGAGTTCTGAAATGTTCCAAAAGGGGGATCACCTGGACTTATTGGAAAGATGTAAATTTATATTATTAGTAAATTCCTTAAAATTCAAATTCTCAAGAGAATGTATGCCCTGTAGGGTATAATTGGTTTGGAATATGTAGAGTGTGGTCAGTGGACTTACTTCATTCCCTGTGATATAGCATATATCATGGTTATTCTACAGCATAGATTGTTAAGAAGGTTCTTTATCTGCTTTATTCAGACCTTACTTAATAGTGACTTTCACCACAAATTGAGTTATGGTGAAAACTCTCCATTGAAGGCCTAGTTTTATTAAGATTAAAGGCATTATAAAAAATTCATAACAATGCTAAAATGAATTATTTAAATTTACTTTTAGACAAGGTAATTTCTCCTTGAACTTTCTCAAGAAATACAGTTCTTTTAGAGTTAATGACAGTAAATTAGTAGATGGGAAACTTACAGAATGTATCACATTGGTTTCCAGTGTAAATGTTCTTTCAATAGACCAAAATATATTGCTGCAGTTTATATAAATTATATCATACATTCATTGAATCTATGTGTTTAGAGCAATTTTGACTTCAGAACTACCTGAGTTATAGCATTACCAAAGTGGAATGATTTTTAAAGGTTGCCAAGCTTGTATGAAGTAGCCATCTTAAAAGAAGAACCATACATTGTAATTTACATTTTAAAAAGTGCATACTTTTATTACCCACCCCTTGTAAATAATGGAGGAGCCCATTGCACAATGTTTACAGGTTAGGCTGCAATCTCCAAGGTCTGCAGTTCAAAACCACCAGCTGCTCCTATGGAGTAGACAGGGCTTTCTGTTCCCATAAACAGTTACAGCTTAGGAAACTCACAGGGACAGTCCCACTGCCCTCCAGGGTTGCTATGCATCGGCATACACTCGGTGACAGTGAGGTGATATTTTTTGCTTTGTCAGGAGAATTTTATTTGCACAAAGTAAACAAGTTATTTTTGGATACTTTAGAGAGGAAATAATATTTTGCTTTTCCCATTGCTCTGTGCTCCCTCCAGTCAAATATTATTAGTGTAATAAGAATGAACAAGATGTGAGTGAGAGCTATCTGTGAACTTCAGGAACATAACTGAGCTTCCTCTATGCCTTAGGCTATAAAGCACAATCAATGTGCACTACAGGCTCACCACTAGCCAGAATATGAGCCTGAGAGGAGATAGTGGATATTAAAATATTCTGTGTAGGGAAAGAGAGACAAGACTTCAGCCCAGATCTCCAAGACAAGAACGCAAGACACTAACATGAACCAGGGAACTGACAGAGAGGCCTGAGGGGCCGGCCCCAGCACCACCCCTCCCACCCAAGAAGAATTCAAGTCAGAAGAGAGCACTGACATTACAGCTCAAGAAGAAGGGAAGAGGGACGGATCTGGTCAGAGCACACAGGAGCCAATGAGGGGGCATAGGGGAAAAGAAAGAAAAGAGTGATGCACACCCTGGCTCACCAAGCCCTGAGGACAATGTTCCTGCTCAGAAAAGCAATGCACAGAGATGACCACAGGCCCGCTCCCCCATGGGACACAGCATTCCTCATTGACCCATAGCACCATTGGGGACAACACTAGAGACACACAGTGGGAATTGTGCCCACCAGGAGCTCACCACACTGAAGCCAGCCTCTGGGGGTATGCAGCAGAGCAGAGGGGGAAGCAGAGCAATGAAGTCCCCAGGGATAGAGGCGGTGACAGGAAATGGCACCCCATCATACTTGACTGGAAAGCACCCATGAAGGAAAACAAACAGACCCTGAACTATTCATATGTTTATGTGTGTGTGTGTGTTGTTGTTGTTCTTGTAGCTATAGTTTTACTTTCTGTTGTTGCTTTATGGTACTCAGTCTTGTGATAGTACACAGAATGTCTACCTGGAAGGGATAAGTGGAATAAACAAGCCAGAAGAGAGAACAACAGGATGACAGTTCGGGGGGTAGGGGAGGAGGGGGAAAGGAAGAGGGTGTTACCAAGCCTGGAAAAAAAGGGAATAGCAAGTGATCCAAAATCAGTGTCAATGAAAGTGTTGGAGATCTGGCAGGGCTGGATCAAGGGCAATGTAACCAAGAGGAATTCCTAAAACCCAAATGAAGGCAGAACATGATAGTGGGACAAGAGGAACATACCAAAAAAAACAGAGGAAGGAACTAGGAGGCAAAGGGTAGTCACAGAGATTTAAATACAGACATATAAAGATGTAAATGTATTTATATATGATGAAGGGGAAATAGATCTATGTACATATATTTATAGGTTTAGTATTAAGGAAACAGATGGACAGTGGGCCCTTGCTCAAGTACTCCCTCAACACAAGAATACTTTGTTCTAACAATTCAGCAGTCTGAGATGCTCCCCTGCCTGGCACGAACGCTGATGACAATGAGTGCACAAGCAAATGTGAAGAAAGCTGATGGTGCCCGGCTACCAAAAGATATAGCACCTGAAGTTGCTGAAGACAATGGGTGCACAAGCAAATGTGGTGAAGAAAGCTGATAGTGCCCAGCTACCAAAAGATATAGCACCTGAAGTCTTAAAGACCTGAAGATAAACAAGCAGCCATCTAGCTGAGAGACAACAAAACCCACAAGGAAGAAGCACACCAGCCTGTCCCAACTCAATCGCTGAGAACAAAGTGGGTGCATAAGCAAAAGCTGTGAACAAAGCTGATGGTGCCCGGTTATCAAATGATATAGCATCAGAGGTCTTAAAGGCTTGAAGACAATCAGGCAGTCATCTAGCTAAGAAACAACAAAGCCCACAAGGAAGAAGCACACCAGCCTACCCCAGCATGAATGATGATGACAAAGCGGGTGCATAGGAAAATGCTGTGAAGAAAGCTGATGGTGCCCAGTTGTCAATATATATAGACTCTGGGGTCCCATAGGCTGGAAGATAAACAAGGGGCTATCTAACTGAGAAACAACAAAGCCCACATGGAAAATGTACACCAGCCTGCGAGATAACAAGGCGTCTAAGGAATCAGGGATCAAAGACCAAAAAACAAACAAAAAAAACCCACATAGCATTGTGAAAGAGGGGGAGTGCAGAATGGGGACCCAGGGTCCATCTGGGGGAAATTGAACATCCCCTTTCAGAAGGACTGTGGGGAGGTGACAAGCTAGGCAGAGTGCTGTGTAGCAATGATGAAACATACAATTTTCCTCTAGTTTTTAAATGCTTCCTCCCCCCCACAATCATGATCCCAATTCTACCTTACATAAACAGCTGGACCTGAAGATGTACACTGGCACAGATAGGAACTGGAAATACAGGGAATCCAGGACAGATGAACCCCTCAGGATCAGTGATGAGAGTGGCAATATTGGGAGGGTAAGGGAGAAAGGGGGAAAAGATGACAAGGTCTACATATAACCTCTTCCCTGGAGAATGGACAGCAGAGAACTGGGTGAGGGAGCTGTCGGATGGTGTAAGATATGATATAATAATAATTATTTATAAATTATCAAGGGGGAGAGGGAAGGAGGGGGGAAATGAGGAGCTGATACCAAGGGCTCAGGTGGAAAGCAGGTGTTTTGAGAATGATGATAGTAACATACGTATAAATGTGCTGGATACAAATTATGTATGTACAGATTGTGAAAATAGTTGTGTGAGCCCCTAATAAAATGATTTTTTAAATAAAATAAAAATATTCTGTGCAGTTCTCTGGTGCTACATGAGTGATACTATAGATGTTTTGTTTACCTCTTTGTCGCCCACACTGATAATTCTGTTTACTTAGGTTAAATGCTTTCTGGCATATGTTAAGTTTCTGGTATGGTTTGCTTATACTTTTCAATGAGGAATTTTTAGAGAGAAATAGTAGAAAGACAAAGACTAAAAAGATGGTAGAAAAGAATGTAAGAATAGAAATGTGAGAGGAGGGAAAAAAGGGAATAAGACTGAGAATGGCAAGTGCCAGAGCAAAAGAAAATATGGAATGAATGTGAGAAAATTGGGAAATAGAGATGGAGATTATCTATTTTAACAATGTTTCCAGATAATACTGATAGGAAGCCAATTGTGGGAATCACTGCTCTGCCTGGAGTGGCAGGTTGATATAGCATCTAAATATTCCTCAATAATGATACTTTTGGTTGAACTGCTATGAATGGCTACAGAAAGCAGGAAATAGCAGAAATACATTAAAGGGAAATGATATGAGATATAATTCAGTGTAATCTTCATGAGTTTGTATTGTAAAAAAATAATATTTTAGTAGTCCTCATAACTTATTTGAGATTTTTAAAGAAAAATCACTTTCTGGTTTTTTGAAATAACTTTTTGGGTACCCTAGACTAAATACAGTGTGGGACCATTATCTATTTATTAAGTGTAATTCTGAGTGTCTGAAACAATGATCACCTTATTACATTTTAACATTTAATAAAAGTATAGTAAGTATTGGGGAAAAAATTGGAACAAGAACCACAGAATAATCCTCCAATAGCTAGGAGAAAGAAACCATAAAGATAAGAGCAGCAATGAGCTCACTGCTAGAGAAAAAAAACAATAGAAAAATCAGCAAGACAAGAAATCGATACTTTCAAAGGTTACAAAGTTAACAAATCACTGGCAAACACAACAAAAGAAAAGAAAAAGATGAAAATATCAAGAATAGGACATGAAAGGGATGATACTACACATATATCAATGAATTTTTTTTAAAAAACAACTATTTTTAAAACATAGATGAAATGGATAATAAAAGAATAGATCAGATCATTACAAATTTTCCAACAAAAACAAGTCCCGGGCCAGAGGCATCACGTGGAGATTCTACCAAGCATTTAGAGAAGAGTTGACAGTAATTCTACACAAACTATTCTGAAATAAAGAAGAAAACCAACCTCCCCTCATTTTATGAAGTGAGTAGAACCTGATAATAAACCAAAGACAGTACCAAGAGAGAAAACTACAGACCCATATTCTTCATGAACATAGATGACAATAGGCTTAACAGAACACTGGCCAATGGAATCCACAATATAAAAAAATAATAATACACTAGGATCGAGTGGCATTCACACCAGGCACACAGGATGTTTCAACATTAGAAAAACAGTTAAGGTAATTAACCACATAAACAAACAGAATATAAGAACAATATAGTCATATTAATAAATCCACAAAAGACATTTGACAATAGCGAACGCCCATTGCTGATAAAAACACAAAGTAAATTTCGCTAATTCCACTGTTTATTTACTTATTAACAGTCATGAGTTACAAACTTTTATTTAAACGAACAACAACAACAAAAACGAAGAAAGAAAAAGGAAAACAGACCTTCCTTCTATAGTCTCCTATAAAGTTCGCCTTCTATAAAGTCTCTTAGCAAGTATTCTGTCCAAAGACTGATGTTCGTTTCATGAGCGCTATTGGACAGTCAAGTCGGAAATATTGAGACATTTATGCTCAGCTCTTTTTCTTACATTTTTGGAGACTAAAAATAGTATTGCTAGTTCTGGATTCTTTTGACATAGAAATCTCGGTCATGTGCAAAATGCTAACCCCAGAAGCTACTGTTCTGAGGGCAAGCTGGCCGTCTGATTCAAATGCTGCCAATTCCGCGAACTGTTCCCTCCAAAACACAAAGAACCGAACAGTCAAGAGAAAGACGGCCACCTTGCTATCTTTGCATCGCCTGGCATGGAGCCCTCCAGGTCTGGGGCGGGCGTGGGGGGCAGGTTGCTGCGCAGCAGCAGAGAGGGATTGTGTTTTCACTGGGTTAATGGCCCATAACAGCCCCTGTTGGAGCTTTCCATACAAAAATGACCCTTTGGCTGGGGTGGGAGGTTGGGGGTCCGAAACAGAGAATGGCTGGAGGCAGCATTGGGTAGCCTGTCCCCGCCCCCTGCCCCACCACAGGAGCTGCCAGGTCACCGGTGTTGAGGCTCGTGTTCAGTGGGGGTGGGCCAGGGCCAGTCCAGCCCTCATCATGGTGCAGCCATGGGGGCCCCCCATAAAGGAGGTGCCACCACCAGACTCCCCGTCTCTGTCCCAGAAATAAACACAAGCATGAGAAACAAACAAAAAAAAAAAAGACAGGCAGGGAGCTTGCCCTTGCTCCCCCGTGGGGACACACACACATCCCTGGAGACTGTGCAGAGGGGCTGGCTGGCTAGACACCCGCCAGCCACCCTCCAAGGAAGTCTCCCGCCAGCAATGCAAATGTCCAGCCGCCCCCAACCCCACCCCACCCCAGGGGAACCACAGAGGACCAGACTGTTAGTGCCTGGTCTTGGCAAAAGGGACTCCATTTTGAATCTGGTGCCTTCAGCTTGGCTCTCAGAATTCACCTCTCATAGACCTCCCTTTCACTGACCTCCCTCTCTCACTGATCTCCCCCTCCCCTGCTCAACCTTCAAATTCCTGGAGCCAGCTCCTCCGGGAGCCAGAATGTTTTCTGAAGATATGCACAACACTCCACACTAGCCGTCCTTGGCATATAGATAAGCTCAAAGACCTTCTCCCTTCTGAAGCACCTGTGTGCACAGATCCTCCCCAGCTTGGACCCTTCCCAGCTGTGTCTGCCAGCAGGGTTATAAAAACCGCAGCCTAAATTTCCCAAAGTGCAGTTTCAATAGCTCAATTCCCTGAGTTGCTGAATCCGCCCGCAAGCCTCCCAATAAAGCCTGCTTCTAAATTTTGCCGATTGGATCTTTGGTTCTGTTTCGCGCCCCAAAATTCCTTACAGTTAGATCTCTCTGGAACTAGAGTTGTACCTCGGTCCTTGGCCCTCCTTGAGAAAGAATTCACGCCGAAGCCTGGTTCGTGATCCAGGTGAGTTTTATGAGAGCTAGAAGAAGTTTCAGGTTTTACGCGGCACCCATAGGACTCCTCCCGACCATGCAGCCTGGCGGAAGCTCCTCGGAGTCACGCAGAAAACTGTGTTTAGACTCTGGGTTCCTGCCTTTTCAAGGATTCCATGGGGAGGCGTGGTGGAAAACCCTTGATCGACCTCATTGGCTGAATTGAATTCACCTGGCCTAGGTGGGCCAATCCAGGTGGCCTAGGCGGGCCAATCCAGGTTCAGCACCCACCCATGCCTACCGGCGGGAAACCTAAACCTCTGATCATGTGCTTGCGGCACTCCTTTGTTCTGTCTTGGCTCTCTGGGCATGCGTTAATGGACATGTTTTTAGCACTGCGCTAGCCTCCCTGACAAGACCAGTGCGCACAACAGGATTCAAGTACTAGGTGGTGACCAGGCAGCCAGCCCTAGGCTCACAGTTATCTAACACCTCTGTTGTCCCTCCTGGGAACTTGTGCAGGCGGCCCAGCTGGGAAGGTCGGAGAGGGTGGACAAGGCTGCCCTGTCCCCCGCTGCCAGTCCCCTCTACACTCATCCCCAAGTGCTCGACGAGAATTAGATCTGGAATAGAATGTGTGGGGGGTGTATTGCTTTTACTCATAAGGGTAAAGTGTGGGCAGAGCATAAACACTAAAGTACTTGTCTCGCGGGCGACAGGGACTGGGGTCACTCCATGGGGCTCAGTGACCCCACTTCTGGACCTAGCCATTTTATAGGGGGAAAGGGCTCAGGTTTCCTGGGGAAAATGGTCAATATACTAAGACACCCTGGAAGGCCCCTCCCGTGATGCTGCAGTACATCCAGGCTAGAGGGAGCCCTGGGAGCGTACAAATCAGCGGTCACACTCGCCCCACAGACTACCCATGTCTACCTGCCCTCCGGACCGTTAGTGCAAAAGGCAGCCGGTTCCCTAAGGGCCGGGACTATTCACATTGATGGATCATCTTCTCAGCTTTCTGGAAAACACGTGCCTTCCTGACCTGGGATCCAACAGGGATGACCAGATGTAGCAAGGGTAGGCTCCTGTGCACTCCTGAAACCCACCGCACGCTGGTCGCGAGTCCCAGAGCCACCCCATTTGGCACAGAGGGAGAAGCCTACGGCCCCCAGCTGGTCTCCCACAGGTCCTCTGAGATGGTCAAGCTAAGATGCAGATTGGAGAGGGGGAGCAGGGGATGAAGGTCAACTGGAGCTGGGAAGAGGTCAAAGGTATCATGGCTCACTGCCCAGAGCCACAGGAACCAACTGGAGACCCCTCTCAGTTCCAGGGAGGGGGAGACAGCGTGTCTCCTCTGGCCAGGGGGGTCAGCCCTGAGTATGTGGCACTCCCTACCCCCATGTAATCGGGGACCTGTTGGGCTGGAGGCCCAGCTCCAGTTCACTCTCTGGAAGCTACCAGATCTTTTTGGAACACAGGCAGGGGCAGGCCTGGGAGCCTAGGTCAGTCAGGAAAGGGGTTCTCCTGCACATGTCTGGGGAAGGGTGGCCAAAGGGCAGGGCAGGCACTACAGGGCACTGCCCTCCAGCTGTGGGGCCTGGGGAGGGGGCTTAGCTTTTGGTCATGGGGAGGGGGGGCGCGAGACATGGACAGAAGGGAGGGGACTTTGGGGTCAGAGCACTGGAGAGAGGGCTGGCAGGGACATGGGGTGGGGGGGAGATGAGACCCCTGACCAGGAGGACAACACAGCCTTTCATACCCTGTGCCCCCCAAATAAAGAATCTCAAAGAGACAGATCACCCACCTGGGGCCCGACTTTGTGCCCACCCCCCAGAGCTTTCCCAGCTGCCTGGGTAATCCTCCACCCATCACCTCCCCAAGGCCTGAACCAGGGATCCAGCCCCAGATGCTAGAACCCCCAGTGGGAGGTGAGTGGAACCTAGTTCGGTGGGGACCACGAGAGTCCTGGCTCAGGGAGGAGAGGCATGCCTCCTGCTCATCGGAAGGGGGCCCCGAGTCCAGGACAATGGGGGCAGGAACACTCAGGCCCCTCAATTTTTGCTCTTTAGGGTTCAAAACATAGCAAATGGATGTCAGTCAGAATGGAGAGAAATACAAGCAGATTCCCCCCCACCCCACCTTCCCCAAGGGCAGAGGTGGTGGTCAGCCGCTGCCAGGAGAATACCCCATCCCCCAGAGTACAGGAGGTCCCACATCCCAGGGAGGGTTCAAGATGGGGGAAGAGGGAAAAGCAGGGACCGGCAGTGCCCAAGCACATGCTCCTGCTTGGTTCACTCTTCTGTGTGTGGTAGGCCCTAGGAGGCCTGACCGCTGGAGGCTGAAGACACGCAACAAATGAGAGGCCTCTGCCCCCTGGGGGGCCCTAGCTTCATGCCACACATGCAAACAGTGTTATACTTTATGAAAGATTCTGTAAGGTCCTTTTTGAGAATGAATGTCATGTTATTCCTTTTGATGCGTCATTCCTCGCATAATAAACTATGTGATTTTCTGATTGGAAATGGCCTCTACCAGTCTGTTTCAGCTCACTGTGTAGGATATCTATCACATGTCTAGGATATCAATCTTCATGTGTTCCATTTCAATTTTCACTACTTCCAATTTTTCTAGATTCATATTTCACATATTCCATGATCCAATCATTAGGAGATTTTTGCAGCTGTTGTTCTCCTTCCCTTGAGTCATAGATGAAGTTCCCAAAGGCTCTACTCTCATAGGCTTTACCCAACCCAGGTTACTGTGGCGGACTCTGCTCCCAGAAATCAGCTCCTTCTCAGTCACATTTGGAATGCCCTTGGACCTGAGAGTCCCACCCTCTGTCACAGGCTCTCACAGTGTTCTGCTTCTGTTCCTTAGGTCTTCAGTAGCTGCCAAATGCTTTGAAACTATACATAAAGTTTTCAGTGACTCCTGCCTTCAAAGTGGGGAGCTGAGTCCTTCATTGTCATCCATAGCCTTCTGCAAACCAGGTGCTCACAATTTAAGCTCTGATACGATTCCATACTTTAGATTTGTAGTATATTCTTTACAATCCATGAATCACAATGGTTGAGGTGCTTCTTTAAAGTGAATTTAGTGCACGCCTCACTTAGAAGGCTGCCTGTTTGAAAACAAGCCTGTAAGATCACAGACACTATCCTTTCTGATAGCTGGGCACCATCTAGATTCTTCACCACACTCATATCTTCAGTGATCTCTTCATGAGATTGAGCATCAAGCAACTAATTGTTCTTAGATTGGAGCTCGAATTATGTGCATTCCCAGATGATTTTTTTCTTAAAGCATATTCCCAAAGTATAACAGATTCATAGGGTTGACATGACTACAAGCACCTACAAGATATTTGAAAGAGTAAATATTGTAAGCCAGGATTTTATTGCTATCCAAGAAAGTCTTTCAAAATCAATTCCTGAAAAGATACCAAGTGTGATTTTTACCAAGAATGCAAGAATTACACAATATCGTGAAATCCATCCATATCATCCATCAAGTAATAGGTACAAGAAGAAAATATCATATGGTCCTCTTATAGATAACAAAAATTCATGCAAGACATTTAAACACTACATTAGACTAGGTTCTCTAGAGAAGCAAAACCAGTGACACTTTTACATATATGCATATAGAAAGATATTTACATAAGGAACTATCTCACACATAGAAGTGGGTAAGTCCAGTCCAGATCAACTCAATAAGTCATGTGTAAGCTGAAGATTTCTCCTAACTCCTATAGCTACAGGTACTGATGAACAGGAAGCAAGGAGATGAAACAGGGAGACCACAGAAAGTCAACCAAGCAGATAGAGGATCAAAATCAAGCAGTGGAAGTCATCTACCTTCCACAGACTATACATTTATACTAGGTGTAGGCCACACATTGAACGGAACCTCCCCCTAACATACCAAGACTGTGAACTCATTAAGAAGGCCTCTTGCCTCATCCTAGCTGAAAGCAGACTACCAGAAAGATGTTTCCTTGGGTTTTATTGGCTATGCCAAGGCATTGACTGTGTGGATCATAGCCAATTATGAAGAGCCTCGAGAAGAAAGGGAATTCCAGAGTACCTAATGTGTTCATGTGGAACTTGCACATGGGTCCAGAGGCAATTGTGAGAACAGAGTGAGGGAATGTTGCACGGCTTAAAATCAGGAAAGCTGTACATCAGGATTGTATCTTCTCATCATTCTTATTCAATCTATATTGAGAAAATAATCAAAGAAACTGGATTATATTAAAATATGCAACATCAGTATTGGAGGAAGGCTTATTAACAACCTACAATATGCAGATAGAACAATCTTGCTTATTGAAAGTGAGGATGACTTGAAGTACTTGCTGATTAAGAACAAGGATTGAAGCTTCATGATAAACAGAGAAAATACTGAAGTTGTCAGGGATGTAATCTTGCTTGGGCTCACAATCAAAAGATAAAATTGCATGTTGCATTTGACAATTCTCTTGCACAATCCCTATTTAAAGTGTTGAGAAGCAGGGAGGTTACTCTGAAGACTCAGATGTGCCTGACCCAAACCATGGTATTTTCTATTTCCTCATATGCACGTGAAAGTTGGACATTGACTAAGGAAGACAGAAGAAGAACCAATGCATTTTAATTTGGGGGGGGGGGCTGGTGAAGAATATTGAAAGTACCATGGACTTCCAAAAGAACAAACAAATCTGTCTTGGAAGCAGTGTGGGCAGAATGTTCCTTAGAAGCAAGGATGGCAAGGAGGGGTGGGGGAGGGAGACTCCGGATAGGGCAAGATATGACAAAATAACAATCTGTGGATTATCAAGGGCTCCTGAGAGAGGGGGGAGCGGGGAGGGAGGGGAAAAAAAAGAGGACCTGATGCAGACGGCTTAAATGGAGAGCAAATGCTTTGAGAGTGATTAGGGCAAAGAATGTACAGATGTGCTTTATACAATTGATGTATGTATATGTGTGGATTGTGATAATAGTTGTATGAGTCCCTAATAAAATGTTAAAAAAGAAAAGAAAGAAAAGAAAATGATTAGGGCAAATAATGTACAGATGTGCTTTATACAATTGATGTATGTATATGCATGGATTGTGATAAGAGTTTGTATGAGCTCCTAATAAAAAGTTTTTTTAAAAAAGAAGCAAGGATGGCAAGACTTCTTCTTGCATACTTTGAACATATTGTCAGGAGAGTCCCTGGAGTAAGACATCATGCTTGGTAGAGGGGCAGCAAAAAGCAAGAAGGCCCTTAATGAGATGGGTTGACAAAGTGGCTGCAGCAATGGGCTCAGGAATAGGAAAGATAGTGAGGATGGTGCAGGACTAGGCGGTGTTTCATTCTGTAGTGTACGGAGCCACTGTGGGTTGGAACCAACTCAATGGCACTTCACAATGCCAACAATATTCTTCCCATGACTGCTTGACTCTTCCACAGAAGATCCTCTCATGAAGTGACCACACTATGTTGGATCATACCACGGGAGAATTCTGGCCCTCCCATATTGACATGAACACCAAGTATTATTTTTAAAGTTTAATGATTACTCCCATAACAAGTTAAAGGACAGATTATATCATGGGAAATGTCCCAATCAAGGCAGAAAGAAAGCAAAGAAACCTATTATCTCCACTATTATCTTAACAGCATTCAACTGTGTGTATCATAACAGACTATGGCTATTGAAAAGGATGGAAATTCCAGTACACTTGATTGTGCTCATGTGGACCCTGGACATGGATCAAGAGGTAGTCATTCAAATAGAACTTTTCTAATTGAAGGTTAAAATCAGGAAAAGTAGGGGGGTGGGGGAGGAAAAATATCAGGAAAATACGAGCCAGGGTTGTATCCTCTCGCCATACGTATTCACTCTGTAAGCTGAGCAAATAACTTAACAAACTGAACTATTAAAGAATAATGCCACATTAGGATTGGAGAAAAGGTTATTAACAACCTGCAATATACAGGTAGCACAATCTTGCTTGCTGAAGGACTTGAAGCAATTGATGATAAAGATCAAGGATTGCAACCTTCAATGTGGATCACAACCTAACGTAAAGAAAACAAAAACCTTAACAACTGGACTAATAAGTAACATCATGCTAATGGAGAAAATATTGAAGCTGTCATCGATTTAATCTTGCTTGGATCCACAGCCAATGCTCATGGAAGCAGCAGTCAAGAAACCCAGTGATGCATTACATTGGGTAAATCTGTTGCACAAGACTTCTTTACAGTGTTAGAAAACAAGGATGCCACTTTGAGGATTCAGGAGTGCCTGGCCCAAAACATAGCATTTTCAATTGCCTCAAAAGTTTGGCATTGAATAAGGAAGACCTAAGAAGAACAGATGCATTTGAGTTATGGTATTTCTGAAGAATATTGGAAGTACCATGAGGTGCCAGAAGAACAAGAAAATATGTCTCGGAAGAAGCACAACCATGATGCTCCTTGGAACCAAGAACAATGCGACGGCCTCACATGTTTTTGGCATGTTATCAAGAGAGACCAGTTTCTCAAAAAGAATAATTTAACTATACAATAGGTTAAATAAAGACTTCTGTTAAATTAAAGAACAAGTAAAATAAATAAATAGAAAGAAGTAAAATTATATTTGAGAACCTATGAAAACAATGAAAAACTCTAGAAAGCAAGCAGAATAATTTATAATGAGAATACACAGTAAGAAAATTCACTGGAAGGCTGGTATAAAAAAACCAGGAGACACCAATTATATATACAAACTATAAATAATTAGAAAATACAATAGAATAGACCAAAATCCCATCACCATGAAATCAATACCGACTCATAGAACCCAGAAAAGACAGGGAAGAACTGTCTGTCAGTTCTTCAGGGCTGTGCTCTTTGTGGAAGCAAACTACCACATCGTTGTCTCATGGAGGGTTTGATGGATTCAAACCAGTGATCATTTATAAGCAAGCACTTCACCTCTGTCCCAACAGGGCTCCGTAATGGAAGAGAAGACCTATTTAAAGTACAGCCAGAGAGAAAGATATCAGCACACATTTTCAAAGTCATGTACTGGTAGATAAACACATACATTATGACATAAAGGAACTGGGCAAGTTTTAAAACCTAAAAGTATATATTATATAGTCTTAAACAAAAGAATATTTTTTTGAGTTTATTGACATTGGGTCAATTGTGATTTAATACAACCCCGTTTGGTACAGAGTGGGGCTATTCCATAGTGTTTATTAGCTGTGATCGCTAGAAGCAGACTTCCAAGCCTTTCCTTCATGGCACCACTGGGTAAGATCAAATCGCTAATATTTAGGTAAGTAATGGAGCTCATACCATTTGTGCCACCAATGATCCTTACATCATCTAATGTACATCATTCTTCTGAAAGTTGAATTACTTGCTTACTCATGGTATATTCAAAATAGGCTGAAGAGTAAACCTTAGCAAATTCAGGAGGTAGAAATTTTCAGGCACAGTTCCTATTTTGGACATGTTGTCAGGAGAGAGGATACCGGCCTGATAAAGTGGAGGGACAGTGAAGACTCTTGGCAAGATGGACTGGCACAGTGGCTGCAACACAGGACCAATTGTGAGGATGGAGCAGAACTGAGGAGTGTTTCTTTCTGTTGCACAGAGGGTCACTGTGAGTGAGAACCAGCCCAACCGCACCGAACAATAACACAACAACATTCCTATTTGGACAGAAAGGTGAAGCTTTCTATTCCTATACACAATGACCGTCTTGGAAACCCACAGGGACCATTCTACCTTGTCCTATAGGATGTCTATGAGACAGAATTGACTCAATGGTAGTGAGTTGTTTTGTTTTCTTTTAATTCCTATTTTAGTTCATTTTTTACAAAGGAAAACAATTAGAGAACATGGTGATCTAAAATGCATAACTGCTTGGTAGTTAAGAAATTACTTCCAAAGCAATTTATCAATGGTGAAATCAAACATGACACTCAAAATTGTCTAATAAGAACTACAATGAGGAAAGAGAAGTCATATCAAAATTTATGAGTTAGAAAATTCAAAGTGCAGAGAAAAATACATGGCTTTAAATTATGGAAATAAACAAAATGATGTAGGAAGAAATGTATAATGAAAATGAATGCTGAAGGGAGTAAAATAGAGTACTAAAAATAACATTTTCAATTAGATAAATATCTAAATAAAGTGCTCTTGAAAAAGCTTACAAATTTGTTAACTTTCTAATAAACCAGATTAAGAAATATGTAAAAATAAATAGTAAATCTATGACAAAACTCACATCACTTTGACTTCTCTCCTCATTCTATTGAAAATGATGTGGCCGAAATCACCAGTGATATTGTGCTCTCCTATGTTCAGCAGCTACTTAGTCATTACCACCCAATATGCCCTCAAAACTTTATCCTCTTTTTAATCTTTCAGCAACATTCATATGATTTCCTCTTGTCTCTGTCTTGGAGCACTTAACGATGAAGATCAAAGACTGCAGCCTTCAGTAAGGATTACACCTCAATATAAAGAAATCAGAATCCTCAGAACTGGACCCCTAAGCAGCATCATGATAAATGAAAGAAAGATCAAAGTTGTCCAGGACTTAATTTAACTTGGACCCACAATGAACACTTATGAAAACAATAGTCAAGAAATCAAACGACAAATGGCACTTGGAAAATCTGCTGTAAAAGGCATCTTTAAAGTGTAAAAAGGCCGAGCTGTAACTTTAAGGGGTGTGGTGTGCCTGACTCAAGCCATGGCATTTTTAGTCACCTCATATGCTTACAAAAGCTTGACAGTGAATAATGAAGCCAAAAGAAGAACTGATGCATTGAATTCTAATGTTGGCGAGAAATACCGAGTCATCTATGAACTTCCAGAAGAACAAATATATTTGTCTTGGAAGAAGTACAGCCAAAAGGCTCCATAGACGTGACAATGGCAACACTTGTCTCACATACCGTGGACATGTTATCAAAAGAGATCTCCTTCTAGAAAAAGACATCCGATCCTCTAGTAAAATAGTGCGCTAGACAGAAAGAGGAAGATTTCCAATGTCACAATTAGTACAACAATGGGATCAACCACAGAAGCACTTCAGGACCAAACAGTCCTCCATTCTGTTGCACCTAAAGTCACTGCAAGTTCAAACTGACTCGATCATTTCTGACAACAGCAACAGCTCTGATCACCACTGCTTTGTACTTTGCATAAATGCTGATGATCCCCCTCCCACCCTCCACCACACACACACAAAATGTTCTTCTAGATCGTTTTTCACATTCTGTGCGCTACAGGGGCATGGGGACACACTCCCCTATGAGTCAACTGCCATCTCTCTGCTAATGAACCTGTTATCTTGAGCCCTACCCCTACCGAGTTCCAGACCTAATTTTTTCATTACATACACCTTACATTTAAGTAAAATTCATTCTTGTTTTGCTTCTTCCTCTTCCTCAATGAACTGTGCTTCCTTTCATATTTTTGTTCTTTTTAGTGACTTCATTGTCTAGCTTTCTTAGTTGTAAACATGATTTATTCTTTTACCTGCATCTCATTTATACTTCATATTCTATCTCTTTATTAAATCTAACTACATCTTTCAGTCCTAACTGTCGCAACCAATTAAAACCTGTAAAGAATACATATTTCTGACGGCATAAACATTTAAAAATCATATTTTTTCAACTCTTCAATCTTCAGGCTCTGTCTCATATAAACAAAAACATAATTATGTCAGAACATAATAATGTGAGTTGGGAGTGATGTGGTGTGCCTACATACCCACTGAGTTCTTCCACTGACTGGATGCAAGAGCCAAGAGTCACGGCAACAGAGTTCCGTGGCAGTTGGCAGCCCTCACAACAAGCTAAGGCCTAGAGGAGTGGTCAAGCAGGGGACCTTATTTTGGCAGCTGCTCAATAAGTGTTGACTCTCAAGGATTCCCCTGCCTGAAAGGCCCAGGAATTACTCTTCAGATAGACTGGAGATACCACCTCAGGATTAGCCTGTATTGAATGGTCTAACGAATGTTTTGAACAAACGCAGGGCCCTTTTGCCTCCACTTAGGACGCCTCTGAACGATCATTAGCTCTAAAGCTTCAGGAGAGGTCAGCGTCACCTGCTTTCCTCAATCACAAGTGTGATTCCGAGGTTTATACCCCAATAAACTTCCCCTGTGTGAATCGCTGTTTTATAGTCTCTATCTCAAAAAAAAAAACAACCCACAATTTACTATATTGGTAAATGTTCATATCATGGACTATGTTCCAAGAACTCCTTCAATCTCTCCAAAGCTTATAAAATAGAAAGCATCTTTAAAGGTACACAGCTGGTAAGTAATCAAGTTGGAATTCAGATCCTGGCTCCTGTGTCACTTTCTTTTCCATGAAGCCTTCCCTATAAGTTCAAATATATTGTTGTACATTGTTTTAAATATATTATTTAATTTTAAATATATATAAATGTGTGTAAATTGTATGTGTAATATATACTGTATAAATATATATTTGATATATACATTTTAAAATCTATATCTAAATATGTAATTATTTAAATATATATAATTTAAATCTATGGAGAAATCAGGGAAAGAGACAACATAGCATGTTTGAAACACTGAAAGAAGGTGCAGGTTCACCCACAGATAGTGGTCTAAACAAGATCAAAATATAATCCAAGAGAAGTAGGAGATGATTCTCATCACATCTCCATAGATAACTTCTTGGGTTGCAATAAAGTCTTTTGAAAGTCTCATTCATGCTATGATTGCCTTTTCAAAGAACCCAAAAGAATATTTTCTCTGCCAATGTAGAATAGCAATTCTAACAACAACAACAAAAAAGGTAGTTTGTGCCATGTGCGAGGTAACTGCAAAGGCTACATCAATCAGGCCAGTTCTTTTGGATGGAAGGCATTGATCTGTTTCTTAAAAATTCGGACTAACCAAACTTGTTTGACTCCTCTATTGGAGGACGCATCTCCAAAACACCCTTTTATGATGCTAGTTAGACTTCTCATATCAAGGATCTTGACATCTTTCTTCCCTTCACTGCTTCCTACCCAATATCAATTAATACTGACACATATTTCTAACTCTAGATTATATTTCCTCTCAATATGAGGCTTCTTAATTTCTATGCATAGCTTCTTTCAAGGCTACTAGTTTTCCCAATCCCTGTATATCAGATAGTTCTCTCTGGACCTCTAGGCTCCTTGTTCCTTCCACTATACTAGGCCCCAGGGTCAAGGGTCAAAAGAGCAGATGATTCCATGGCAGTTAGCAGGCCTGACAGGAGGCTGACCAAGCTATCGCAGTGGTGAAGAGTAGGAGCTGTCTTGTCTGCTCCATAGGCTACTTCAGCTTCTGTCAGTACCAGTGCTTCAGTCATCATCCACAGACCAAATGTTGCCCTGTGAGTAATCAAATCAGAGGAGAGAAGCGAAGAGAGGTCTACCTGTGAAAGATTTGTGGTGATCTCAGCAGAAAACTGCTGACAATGGTGGAAATAGTCATCAGAAATATCCAAACCACCAACATAATCTTCTCTTCCTTGGCCTTAATCATCCTGGTGATAGGAAATATCACAAATAAATGGATTGAACTGAAGTTGGAAGCCAAAAAAAGTGCAATAAACCACAGTCCCTGGATGCTATGTTGCATAACGATTTGGCCGGAAGGTTAGAAACTAGACTATGGACTAGGTGGAGAGAGGGGGTTCTACTTTCCTTGACTTCCATTCATCTGACTTTCCTATTAACTTCTAGTACAACTTTCACATTTCTGTAATGAACACAGTCAAAGCAGACTCCAAAATTTCACTCTGCATGCTTTGGAGGAAGCTTTAGAAACTCACTGATTTTGTTGCTAGATACTTAATTGCTACTTGGCAGCAGCAGCCAGGTGGTTAGTACTTTAGAGCAGGTATAAAAGAAAAGTGAATGTCAACCAGAGACGTAAGCTATATTAACACAAGAAAAGTGCCAGGGACAAGACCAATTAGGGAATTTAACAAGATTCTCAGAAAATAAAGAACTAGATGAGAAAGAGGCAGAGCATGTTTTTTTTCTGGTTCTGTCTCACATTCAACTTACTGCTTCTTTTTCCTATCCTCCCCTTCTCTCTTTATTATTATTTAATCAAGTCTTTCACCCTATTCCCATTTTTACCTAGAAATTTATGGACCCCAGGTGGAAATAAGACTAGAAGAAATATGTGTTCTCCTCTCAATACAGCTTCTGCTTTCCAACAGATGACCTTGAAGTAGTCAGGATCATGATGATTTTGACCCTCAGTCTTTCCTTCCTCCTTAATTTGCTCCTGGGTATGGAATTCGTCTATCTGATTCCTCAAGTCAAATGTATCCACTTCATCACCGCCTCCCTCAGTTTCATGACAGGTAACTTCCCAGCTTCCCTAATTCAGACTTGGAAGGATACTTGGTTTGTCCTTCCAGGCTGTATTTTCTGACTCTAGCAACGTGTTGAAAACAAAAATTGTCAGGTGGCACTTAAGAAAATGAAAGGGAATGGTTGTCAAATAAACATAATAGGCACATTGTCTGTGAAAAACACTGCAATTCGTAACTCATCGGGTGGGTGGGATCCATTGAACAGGGATCTGCCTGTGGGTGAATTGACCCAGGAAGGCCCCCACTTGCATCGACCCCCATACTTAGGGCCAACAGAGCCCAGTTGAATGATAGAGGGAACTGTGGAGGACAAACACTCGTGCGTTATAACGCAAAGTAAAACTGCACTCTCTCCGAGTCCTCATACTGACAGAGGCTGGAGTGCTGGGTCATTGGGAAGATTAATGATGACAATAGTGCAATCTACATGTACCTCAGGGGAGGTGATTATGGATTTTTGCTTATCTGCTTATAACTTGTTTTTTTTGTGATTTTTGTTTTTTCTTTTCTTTTTGGGTGTGTGTGTGTTCTGTTTGTTTGGTTGTTGATTGGCTGATGGCTGCTATTGATGCAGTTGGTCTTATAGGGTTGTGATTTTGCCATATTATGACCGCCAGTAACCCGACACATTCAAACCCAATGGACTAGCAGATGGAGTGTGTGCTCCTACTTAACTCTAGCCCCAAGTGAACAATAGCTAGCTCTGATACATGGCCCTGCTCAATACTCACCTTCAAGAAAGGATCACTGAAGAGGAGGGTGCTGGAGCAAACTGGGGTGAAGAAAGTAGATGGCGTCCTGCTATAGGAATAGTGTCTGGGGTCTTAACGGTTGTTTTTAAACAAGCAGCCATCTAAGCAAGGAGTCAACTAAGTCCACCCAGAAGAAGCACGCCAGCTTGTGTGATCTAAAGATGACAATTAAAAAATTTAAATATGGTGAAGGGAAAAGTATCAGAGCTAAAATTATGAACACCCAATTTGTAGAGGGCTACAAAGGACGGCCGTCTCCAGGGTAGCTGGTCAGACTGAGCTGCTGGCAAATCTGGTCTAGCCACGGACATGGGTCTCGAACAGCCTGCTGTCATACAGAGACCATTGTAATCTTGAATGTGCTGAATCGAACTAGATACTTGGCCAGATGGCCTCCCTATGGACCCAGCCGAAGTCGGTTCTGTGTACAAGGATCTCTTACTTGCTCCATGACAGAAATGTATTCCCTGGATTTTGCAATGTTTCTGAGGGTCTTCTCTTTCTTACTCATTATTTGTATTTTGGTCTTTCTCTTATTGTTATTTTTATCCTTACCACCTAATTTCAAATTTGCTTTTAATTGTTTCTGTTGGGCTTCCCAGTTTGTGACCCACAGAAAGAGAGAATGCATAGTGATAATAACTGATACAGGAGATGAAACAGGATACAGTGGTGGGATGAGAGGGAGGAAAGGGGGGTTAAGAGAAGATGGGAGGAGGGAGGGGTCACTAAAACTGACTGTGTTTACACAACTCATTTTAAAGATGATTTAACCATGGTGGGTGGGTGTGTGGATGTTCTAAAACTAATATAGTAATGATTGTACAAATCGCCTTGATATGATTGAACAATTGACCTATTGAAGTGTATGCTATGTAATTTATGTGCCAATAAAACTGTTTATAAAAATATATTAAAATGCATTTATATTTACAAACAAAATTTCTCCATTTTTATCACTAATTTGAGTAATATCTTTCCAAATGTAATGATTTGGATTTGTCCAATAATATTGCAATTTTCAAATTATTTCGGAAGCATTAAGTCTATTTTTCTCTAATATGAAAATTAAAATGCTATGTCGGCAGTATGATAAATACTGCAACTCAACCTTCTCAGTTTTCTGGATTCCAATTGTTATAGCTATCATTGAAGAGTGGTCCCATCTTTGCACAAGGCGCAGTTAAACAGGGTAGAGGCATGTACATTAAGTATATCTTTTGTATGAAGACTTAGGTACTAGAGACAAAAATTTTTAGGGGGCCCTTTTTCTCTTTTTGTCTGAACATCAGGTATTATGCTGCTCTGTGCTCTCCTACTGTATCACCACAAGCTGAAGCAAGGCCAGTCCGTGTACTACTCGAGTTACAAGATCGCCTGGATCCTTTACACCGCCTATGCGAATGTCCCCTTCTTTTTTATGTGTGGTAAGTAGCTCAAGAGTCCTTGAAGGATGATAAGAAAAAATTTATTCCTAAGGAAATGGAGGGTGAAAGGATAGCAAAAGCTAATGGGGTCAGGGAAAGTATTAAACCCTTCCATATAAACTAATAAAGAACCACCCCACCCAATCTGCAAGGGCAATTTCTACAAGACCAAAATGGAGATTAGGACTGTGTTAAATGTTTTGCAAACCTGCCTTTGATGGTAGGTCCCACCTGTCTTTCATATCCTCTCCATGCTATGGCAAACAATAACTATCAAAGTCATGACTAAGAGGAGAGAGACTAATAAGCATTTGCCAATGAAGTGGAGACGGCTAGTGCCCCTAGGCATATAGCCAAGGCAAACTATAAGTTGAAAGCAGAGAAAAAATATGTATCCAATGATAAATAGCCACTCACCAAAACTTAGAACCCTGCATTCTAAGAAATCTTTAAAATTTCTTATGGCATCACACTTCCTAACCCAATAGAAACGCTTCTGTCCCCACCCCCACCCCACCCTCTAAGACTCACATTTGCTGAGTTGAGTGGCATTCTACATATTCTGCCCACACTTCTAGTCTTTTCATTGCAGTTTTCTGGAGGACTGGAGGCATTTCAGGGGTTCCACAGGGCTTTGGGGCAAGCTCGCTCTGCCACCATGGAGGACAATGTCTCTGTGACTTGCACAAGTTCGTTCATTGCCCTCCTCTGGCTTCTTTGCCCCACAGGAATCCTTTCTATCCTAAACAATTTGCGGTCTGTCAAGCGCTTTACCTGCCTGGACACCATGGCTAAATCCCTTAGAGAACGTAAGGAAGTACCAGAGTCTGGGAATACTATCAAAGTTATTTCATCAATCGATCCCGCGATGATGCCTCGTAGCATTGTCCGTCTGCCCTCCATGAAGGATGAGCTTATAGAGAAGCCACCATCAAACCAAGTACGACGGGTCACCTGGGCTCTGTGACGCAACAGTCCGTATCCTTCAGCCTGTGTTGATCTTCATGGCCACGGCTTGGAGTATGTGTGCGATGTGCATCTCCAACCATGTGCTCTGCAGAAGCGCTGCACTGTGCAATGACTGAATGGGGACGGGGTCTGTTGCTAGCATGGCTTTGTTTCGCCTGGCTGCGGAACAAACAGATTCTTCTACATTTGTTTTTAATATAATAAAATATTGTCATATAAACAACACTTGCTGTATCTTTAACTCTGTACTTCACAAAAATTCATAATAATATCTTGATCTACGCTTTTTAATTACTCAGTTTGCGGTGATATGTTTCAAACAAACAGAAAGAATAAAATATGATCAACACTTGTGTGCATATCACCCAACTTTATATCTTCATATCATGCTCTGTTTAAGTTAGATGTCTTCAAATTAAACTTATAGATAAAATTGATGTTCCTCTTAATATTTCCCAAATCATATTTCCTTGTTTCTCATCATATAGAAACTTTTAAGAATGCATTATTGATTATTTTACCTTCATATTGCTCTTTTAACTACAGCTTTCTTGGTCTACGAGTGTATTCTGGTAGAGCAGTGTATTATGAGTTAGGCTGCTAACCAGAGGTCAGCCGTGTAAAACCACCAGTTGCTCTATTAGAGAAAAATGAGGCCTTGTGCTCCCATAATACGTTATAGCCTTATAAACCCACAGCGGCCGTTCCGTCAGTCTATATGGTCGCTATGAGTTGGAATTAACTAGATGGCAGTGAGTTTCAGCTTTTGGTGGCTTTATGGGTTTATAAGAATTATACAAATTCGATTTCTAGGTGTTCATGGCTTATTAAAAGTTACATTGTTCAGATCATATGTTTATAAATTGCTTTGCCCATTCAACTTTGATTTTGAAATTTATATATGTTGATAAATTTAGTTCTACTTTATTTAATATGCTAGTAGGTTTTCTTTCGTAGAGCGGCAGTATAATAAAAATATCCCTTCTCCAATTGATGGATATCTAGTTGCTTAGGTTTATTCTGTTAAAAAATAATGCTTTGTCCATGAACTAGAGTTTCTCTAGGGTATTTACATAGAAGTGGCATTGTGGATCAAAGAGTATGGTCATATGAAGCTGTAAAATATTGACAAAATAATCTCTAAACTATTTGTACCAATTTCCCCTTTCTGCCAGAAGTATATAAAAGCTCTAATTTTGTCCTGTGCTTGCCAGCACCTATTATATGTCTAGCCTTTTAAAATTTCTGTCCATTTACATTAGTATCATTTTAGTTTTAATATATCTGTGCTTATTGCTGAGATTGAGCACATTTTCATTAGATTATTGAGCATTTAAATTTCCTCTTCTGTGAAATACTGTTTTTATATGTTGGCTCTTTTCCTTTTAGATGACATATCTATTTCTTATTGATTTGTAGCTCTTCTTATTATACTGAAAACTAATACTTACTGATTATATGCATTTAAAATGTTTCCCATTGTTCTTTGGTTTTCCAGTTCATTTATTTCTGCTCTAATATCATGGTTTCTTTTCTTTTGCTGGTGGAAGGTTTATGCTGTTGCCTCTGTCCTAGTTGTTGGAGGTGTTGTGTTAGGTGTTGAAGAAGATTCTCTTCTCTCTTGCCATGCTGCATCAATTGCTGTGAAGTGACCTCTGATAACCATTTGGCCTTTGTCCCATAGGTTTTCGTATGTTGTGCTATCATTCTCTTTTGTTTCTAGGAACTTCCTAATTTCATGCCTTATTTGGGATAATATCCAGTGTCTTTTTGAGTAGTGTGTTGTTGAGTTTCCAAGTATTTGTTTTTTATTCTTTCTCATTGATTTCCAGCAAACAAAGTGCATTGGAGAGGTGACTAGCTAAGAGAATATGGTAAACCTGACTTGAACAGTTAAAAGTCTTGTCAGTTGATCCCCCTACTGATGCACATTCAGCCTGATCTGGTTTTCAACATTTTTTGTCTTTTTGATTTTTGTTTTCTCATACGAGGGTTTATCTCAGATGTGTCTTGTCATTGAGGGTGACTCTCTTGAATTTTTGTTAAATGATCTTCTGTTTTTCAGTATATGAAACCCAGGATTGATGGATCTGTAGGGACAGCAAGTGGAATAAGGGTTTCTGGGCAGTACAATGGGGGTGGGGGGTGGGGAGAGGAGGGTACAAGGGAGTTGATGTCAAGGAGTTCAAGAAGGAGAATAATGTTTTATAACTGATTGTGGTAGAAATTGTACAATTCTGCTTAATGTGATTGAACTATGGAATGATATGATATCTGTATTAACTTCCAATAAAATGGTTTTTTAAAAAAGAAAATGTTTTCTTCATTGTACCTTGGCTTTCAACTTTATTATATATTTTCATTTAAAAGGGGTGTTTAATTACATATAATAAAATGTATTTATCTTTTTATTTTAATTGGTGCTTTATTGTGTCTTGAATAAGAAATTCTTTCCTATACCCTACTTCCATTAGAAATAATTTATGTGAATTATTTAGGGAACAGATCTAATTGTATCTATTTTCTGTGTGGAAAGATTTGTATCTAGAGCATTTCATGGCTTAATTTAATTAGCTACTGATATAACCTCATTCGTGTATCAAATGTGTATATATGTGAATATGCTTCTGACCTACCTACTGTCTTGCATTGGTTTATTTTTATATCCCAGAACCACACCACTCTCAAGTACATGAAAGTAAAAGTAAGTTTGATTTTATTAGGTGCATGTCCTTGTTCTTCCTCAAAATTATGTTTAATGTTTTTGCCTTTGCTTCCTGTATAAATAGAAGGGTTAGTTTGGGTAGCTACACAAAAGTCTCAGTATATTTAGAATAGCATTGAATTTATTAATTAATTTGAAGATAATTAACTGTGTTAATAATATTTACACATTCAATCCATGCATATGATACTATTTATTCAGGTGTTTTAAAATGTTTTCCATATTTTGTGAATTTTGCCCCCAGTGAAATTTTTTGCTAGATTAATTCATAAATAACAACATTCTTATACTTTGTCCATTTGTATCTGTGGTAATATTTTGACTTCTTATTACTGATATAAAGTGGTCAATGTTTAAAAACATCTTATTGTGATTACGTGGTTTTGTTTACAGAGCAGATTATCAATATATTCAGCAATTCATACAATTTTGCTTAGATCGCTCACTGCAGTCCCAACATCAATCACTCTGCTTAGTGAAGTGATTACCTCATTGTTATTTTGATTTACATCTCTCAAATGCCTAATTAAAAAGCTGTATTTCTTTTGTGTTTATTGGCCACCAATGTCTGTTTGACATCAGCAATGATCTCTGGTTACACACCTCCTCTGAATCTGGCTTCACTTTCTGGCAGTTTCCTGTTGATGTACTGCTACAGCGATTGTTGAATAATCTTCAGCAAAAATTTACTCGCATGTGATATTAATGAGATTTTTCTATAATTTCTGCATTCTTTTTGACCATTTTTCTTTGTGATGGGTACACATATGGATCTCTTTGAGTTTTTCCAGGTACCTATCTTCCAAATGTCTTGGCATATATTATTGAGTACTTACAATGCTTCATCAGTTTGTTGAAACATTTCATTGATATCCCACTGGTTCCTGGAGTCTTGCTTTTGATGAGCCCAGACATTTCTGCTGTGTGACTGCTCCCCTGGAGTCTTGTTTTTGAATGATGCTTCATATGCTACCTCTTGACATAAGTCAGTGCCTAGCAGTTCTTTTTTGATAAAATGATTCTGCATATACCTTTCATTTATTTTGATTCTACCTGCATCATTCAATATTTTGCACATATGAGTTTTCACTAATGTGCACGATGACTTCTTACTGTTGGGACTGCAAAATCTATAGATCCATTTGGAGGAAAATGACATATATACAATACTGAATTTTCTTATGAGTGAGCAGAAAGTATCCTTCTAGCTATCTAGATAATTTATTTTGTTTCCAAATAATGCCTATTTTTTTCTGTTTGACTCCTCATTTTTTCAGTTACCAGTAGAGACCAGCCCTGTGTATTTCTTTTGTTAGCTGTGTTTACTGGTGATGCATTTTTTAATTCAGTGGGAATGGTAATAAATTTCCAATTATATTTTATCTGCTTACTGCTCTTTGTTGTTGATGTTGTTAGATACTGTCGACTCCGTTCCAACTCATAGTGACTCTATGTATGACAGATGGGACACTGCCCAGCCCTAAATCATCCTCACAATTGTTACATCTGCGGCCATTGTTGCAGCCCCTGTGTAATTCATCTTGAGGTTCTTCCTCATTTCCAGTGACCTTTTACTTTACCAAGCATGATGGCTTTTTTTCCTAGAAACTGGTTTCTGCTGATAACATGTCCAAATATGTAAGATTCTTTTGTGTCATGGAGTAGATTTTGACCCTCCAGGAAAGAGTAGAACTGCCCCCATAGAGTGTTCTAAGCTGTTCAGGTGACGGGGTGTTTTTCCTAATGGAGCCCTGGTGGGTTCAAAGCACCAACATTTTAGTTAGGCGCCAAATGTTTAACGACTGAGCCATCAGATTGTTATCATTCGTAGAGGCTCTAGAAGAGGGCCTAGAAATACACCATAGGTTTTCTGGAGCTGTACTTCTTTACAGAAAACAACCACATCAATCTCTCTTAGAGTGGCTACTGGATTCTAAACACTGAATTTCCAGTTAGTGGTCAAGCCATTAAACACTGTACCACCAGGACTGTTATATAGTAATACCACATATTTACTTGTATATTGTTCTGTGAACATTGAATTTTCAAGCACACTAATTAATTTTAATATATTACTTTGTGTTCTACATATAAAATTGTGGATCAAACAATGATAGTTTTGCCTGTTTCATTATAATGCTTGTTCATTTACTTGCTTATATTGCCCTGGCTAGACACCAGCACAATGATGAATAAAACAAAACAAAACCATTTATATGATATTTGCTTTAAAAAATTGTGTAGATTATTTTTGTTAGATTGAAGAAGTGTTCTTCTATTTATACTTCACAGATTGTTGTGGTTTTATTGTTTGTTTTTAACCAGGAAATGGCTAGTTAGTTTTGCAAATGCTTTTTCTTCACTCAATAAGAAAATCGTGGCATTTTTTTACTTTGTTCTGTTATGGGTAAATCATTTTCTCCTTGTTAACTTAATGTTGCACCCTGGAATAAACTCTATGTTCTTTTAATAAAATATGCTTATTAATTTCTTAATATTTATCTAAAGGTTTTGCATCTATATGCATGGCAGTGGTCTGTGTGTTACCATAATGCTAGAAGTTATGTCACTGGTATTTCAAATATGAGCAGGGTTACCCATAGCAAACAGGCTTCAGTGGATCTTCCATACAAACAACAGACTAGGAAGAAAGGTGAAATACAACCAGAATGCTTTTTAAAAAATGAGGATGATCTCTTGTTCCCTTATTCCTGAGTTTATTGTCTCCCCACTCCCTCCTCCTACCCCTTCCCTCCTATGCCATCCCCAACCCCTAGTTGGCCAGGAGGGAGTATAATGCCTCGTGGGGTTTAATCAAGTGCAATCTATCCTAGAGGAATTACTGAGAGCCAAATGGAGGGTGAGAAGGATTGTGTGATAGGAGGAAGGTGAATGGAAATAGTGGAAAGAAATAGGAGGCTAAAGCTATTTATAATGGTTTAACCATAGGCATATATATGTAAATATACTAATTTATAATGAAAGGGATAGAGACCATTGTACATATATTTATTAAGATAGCAGATGGAATTTGGACCTCTACTCAAGGCCTCCCTTAACACAAGAACACTTTGTTCTAATAACCTGGCACTCTTTGATACCCACCTTCCCAGCATGATCCCTGAAGACAAAATGGTGCATAAGCAAATGTGATGAAGAGAGTAGATGGTGCCTGGCTATCAAAAGACATAGCAGCCTGGTGTCTTAAAAGGTTTGGAGTTAAACAAGCAGCTATCCAACAGGGAAGCATATAAGCCCACATGGAAAAAAGCATACCAGCCTATGTGATAATGAGGTGGCTATGGGATCAGGTATCAGGTATGAAATAATCCAAAAAAACCCAACTATATTGATGCAAATGAGGGGTTTGGAGTGGAGACCCAAAGCCCATCTGTTGACAATTGAATACCCTCCCAGCCCCCCACAGAAAGGTTATAAGGAAGGGGTGATTCAACTAAGGTGCGGTACAGCACGGAAGAAAAACACATAATTCCTCTAGTTCCTGAATGCTTCCTCTCCCCACTGACATGACTCAGTCTGCCTCATAAATTGGCTAGACTGGAGAGTAAACATTGCCACAGATTAAAAACTCTCAACATATAGAATTCAGGACAGACAAACCCCTCGGGAACAGTAGTTGTAGAAGCGATATCATGAGGGTACGATGTTAGTTGGGGAGGGAATAGGGAGAGAAAGGGGAACCCAACACAAGGTTAGATATATAACCACCACCCACCCTGAAGGGGACAACAGACAGTGTAATGTATTAAATAATAATAACATATAATTGATCAAGGATTCTCAAGGGTGGGAGGGGAAAAAAGAGGAGCTTATACCAAGTGCTCAAATAGAAAATGTTTTGGAAATGATGATGGCAACATATGTACAGATATGCTTGACACAATTGATGTATGGAATGTTATAAGAGCTTGCAAGTACCTCCAATAAAAATCATTTTAAAAACATGAGGATGGTGAAACTTCATCTCACTTTAGAAATGTTATATGTCATCAGGAAAGGCCGGGTCTTGGAAAGGGCATCATACTTAGTCAAGGAGAGGGTCAGCAAAAAGAGGAACACACAACAAGATGGTTGAGCCAGTGACTGCAGCTGTGTGCTCAAACATAACAGCTGTGAGGATGCTGAAGGACCAGGAAGTCATCTTTCTGTGTGCACACAGAACCAACTAGGTGGCACCAGACGAAAACCAAAACAAAGATCCTGGTGGCTCCGATGCTAGTCAAAAGTTATGCAGACCTCATACAAGTTGTTTGGGATTACTTCAGTGTTTTCTATCCTCTGGAAGTATTTGCACAAGCTAGTTGTTATTTTCTCCCTCAACACTTGAAAGAATTCAATATCAAGGTTTCCTAGACCTGGAGTTCTTTGGGGGGCAAGATATTTAATCATGTATTTAATTTCCTTCATTGGTACAGCACTCTCCTCTTCTTCTCTCTACTTCCAGTTAATTTACTATTTTGTTTGTTCTGATTTATCTGGGTTTTTCTAGATTTATCTAGATTTTTCAGTTCTTTGACATATGTTGGGTTTTGCTTTCTGTTCCATTACCTGGAAAGTTTGGTGAAATTTTATGTGTTTTATAATGTATAGTCTATCACTGTTAGATAGTTTGCATATTAATTAGTGTGGATCATTTTTGTACAAACTAAGTTCTTTCTGCCTTTACAGAAGTTGTATTCAAAACTTCTAAAACAAATGTGAATTTGTCTATTTTTCTCACTAGTTGTCAATGTTTGCTTTATAAATTATGAGACACAATTATGGTAGATACAGATTGAGAAATTTTATTTTTCAAAATATTCTTGTTTGCCTACACTATACTTACTCTTATGGTCACAAAGCCCCTTTTATATTAATTTAACTATACCTACATTATATTTGAATTGTACAAGCATATTTTTCTGTTCCTGTATTTTCAACATATCTTTATATTTAAGGTAAATCTCCTGTTAGGAGCATATAATAGTTATTTCTATCCAGTCTGATACCCCCCATTGCCATCAAGTTGATTCTGAATCGCAGCGGCCTTATAGAACAGAGTGGAACTGCCCCAAAGTATCTCCAAGCTGAGAATTATTGACTAAAGCAGCCTTGGCTGGTGAGGTCACTTCCAGGCGTCACTGTCCTCTAGGACAGCTGTAGGTGGACTCAGACCACTGACCTATGAGCAGACAGCCACTTAACCAGATGTGCCACCAGTTCCTGTCCAGTCTGGTATATAGTATTAATTAGAAATTTTAACATGTTAATGTGCAATAGTGTTCGTTGACACACCTGCATATTTGCCTGTCATGGTCTACTTAGTCAATCTAATGTTTGTTTTTCTACAATTTACTGCATACTTTGGGATGAAATAAGTTATTCTATTTCCACCGCCACCATCAAACCCTCTTAACTTTCAGTTATACATGGTTTTACCATTCTATTTGTGGTTATGCTGGAAATTAATTCATCACAATAGTGTACAGAGAATTATTTCTATCAGTTTCCCAATTGTGTTAGAAAATTAAAAATCTTACCTCTACTTTATAATATTATAATAAATTGTCATTGTACATTCACAAAACCTTTATTATCATTTTGTTTCGTCAAAGTGAACTCGTAGTGCTTACATATTTATCTTATAGATTGCTTTCCAATTCTTTCTACATTTCTCTCTTTTCTATCTTAAAAAGTACAGGTAGTATTTCTTTGTGTGTACATGAGCACAGTAGGAAATGTGCTTGCAATGAATGCTCTCAGATTGTCTGGGCTTTGAAACTTTGAACTTGAAATTTTGGTTGGCATTTGTTGTTTTTCTCTCCACCAAGCATTTACAAATTAGACAATTTGATATTATGCTGCATTAGCAAACATAACCTAATTTCTCACTCAGTTCCAGCTGGTAGCTCCTGGTCTTATCTATCTCTGTCCCTTATGCATTCTAATTCTGAGCCCAGGCTGAAGCGAAAATCTCTATCAGGGACACGCCATCTTTTCACAAAGGGGAAAAAACATAAAACAATAGTTTTAATTTCAGCTTAGACTCAATATTTCAGAGCTACTTACATGCCATTGACTAAAAGATGCCACATGGCCAGCCTGACAATGGGACATGTACATGAAAATATATAATCCTTTGAAAATATGGAGGAGAGGAGGGAGCATAGTGATTGAGAACTAAAGTGCTGTTTACCAAATTTGTTAACATTAACCTGTATAACCCTTTACTGTTCCCTTCATTTTCAATCATTATTTCTACTTTCGTTTTAGGTATATCTACAGTAACCAGTTTCATTGGAATAGAGTTTCATTGGAAAATCTAATCCAACAATCTTTGACCTTTCATAGGTAAAATTATAAAGTTTCTTTGATAGGAAGAAAATGATGAATACCAGAAACTGGGTTTATAATGTTTAACAAAATGGAGTAACCCAGAGCTACAATGTAAAGACCATATACAGAAATACACCGTCAAAGAGCAATATCAACTGGATATTTTTCCATTGAATGACTATCTGCTTTTAAAAATATCTGCTTCATATTTTATAGAGCTTGTATTTGACTTCATTTATTGACATCACTTCAATTCACCAGCCTAGGACTTTTAGACTAATGAAAATATTAGGTGTGCACAATAGCAAAAAGATGTAAACAAAGTGCCCATCAATGGAAAGATGGATAAATGAACTATAGTACATACCCACAATGGAATACTCCAATGTGCTTACTGCCATCAAGGAGTTTATGACTCGTAGTGACTCTATAGGACACAATAGAACTTTCCCTTTGGGTTCAGAGACTACACTCTAAGTCTCACCTTTCTGTCTCAGAGTAGCTAGTGCTTTCAACAGCCCGTGACATAACCCACTTTGCCAACGCCCCATCACATGATTGAACCTGGAGGACACTAGGCTAAGTGAAATAAGTCTAACACAAAAGGACATTTGAGATCAAAAGGGAAGCATTTGCCCAAGAACAAAGTTCAGAAGAGTTAGGAAAGAAGGAAGAATGGAAACAAGAAGCACAAAGAAGATGTGGGATAAGAGATGCTCCATTGTGGAGATTACAATCAATAAATGTGACCAGATGTGTATTAATTATTAAATGGAAAACTGATATGCTCTGTCATTCTTCACTCAATTCAGAATAAAAAGTTTTTCTTAAAGAACTAGGTGTAGACTATTACGAAGGAGTTCTTTTGTAGGTTTTTTTTTAAGTGGGAAGCTGTTTCTATTTTAAGAAGGAAACAGTAATGTCATCGGTATAATGGAAGAATCGTGTGTGCCACCATTTCAGGGAAAGAAACATATGGCAATTATTTGGGGGATCAGACGTTTTCCATGTCTTTAGTCCTCAAAGACAATGTTCCACATCCTATTTTGGTGGGTATTGACTGGGATTTTAAAAGCGCATGAGCAGTCATCAGAGGCACAACTATTGGTCTCATGCAGAGCAC
The DNA here is from genome assembly GCF_050624435.1 of Tenrec ecaudatus. Lineage (NCBI taxonomy): Eukaryota > Metazoa > Chordata > Mammalia > Afrosoricida > Tenrecidae > Tenrec > Tenrec ecaudatus. The sequence goes on along the minus strand of NC_134533.1, from coordinate 124,154,932 downwards.
AGAAGAGTGAAGGAAATAAAAGACACACAAAAATAATTAGTCCAAAGACTAATGGATCATGTGAACTTCATCCTACAGACCTAGATGGTGCCTGACTATCTCTACTGACTCCTCTGAAGGGGATCACGACAGAGGATCCCAGATGGAATGGGAGAAAGGTATGGGGGAGGGGGACCCTCAAAAATCATAAAAGTGACCAGGCTTACTGTTCTGATAGAAACTGGTTACTTTTCAAACAACCTGGAATTGAACTCATCCTCATGGCTGAAATGACAGCTCTATAATAGGAATAATCACTCCAAAAGGTTCTAACTCCCTACAAAAACCAACCTATGAGATCAAAAGCTCAGCATTTGCCAAGGATAAGCTGCTGGGAAGGAATGAGTGATGGAAGCAGTAAACATAAAGAGGAAGTGGAAAGAGTATTATTACATTGTGGGGTCTGAAATCAGTGTCACAAAATGTGGGTGAATGCTTAAATAGAAAAACAATTCACTATGCAAAGTTTTACTCTGATGACAACAAAAAAATTATCCCCTTGTTTCCAGTTCACTGAGGTAGGCTGCTGAGTCTTTCCTCACTGAATAAAGTAGAACCCCCGAAGTAACTCCCTAGAGTACTGATCATGTCTATTTGGCATCTCCAATTGGACTTTGTAATTGTGATTGGTTTTACAAAATTAAAAAATTTAATACAGTAATAACAATTAACCTTTCACCTCCTATTCCCAGGAGCTATTCACAAATCCCTATGAGAAAACAAAAGCTTCAAATCTAACACCAGATTCTCAACTTGTAATAATAAAGGAAGGACACATCACATTCTGTAGCTGAAAAAAGGAGGAAAGCATCAGAAATTCCATTTATGTTATGAAAGATTTGGAATCACAAAATCAATAGATGTCAACAGCAGGAAGCCAATTCCAAGTTAATGATGGATTTTATGACAGAGCTATGCAAAGAAAAAATGATCTCTATGTAGTAAGTTTCAGAGGCTAGAAAATACTTTGGGAAGTATTTTATATTTAACCTCTAGTAGGACTAAATGAAGAAGCCCTGGTGGTATAGTAAGTTAAGCACTGGATAACTAACTGCAAGCTCAGTTCAAACCAACTAGCTGCCCTGAAGAGAAAGATGAAATTTTCTACTCTTGCAAACATTTACAGCCTCAGAAAACAAAAGAAGCAGTAATACTCCGCCTTATAGGGTTGCTATGTATTGGAATGGGCAGCAGTGAGGTTTTTAGACCTGAAAGATCCTAAATATCCCTTCAATGCTGAGATTTTCTGACATGAAACTGCTGTCGTTGCTCATTGGAAGTATGAAATAGAGAATCTCTACATGTGAAAAACGAGTTGAGATGAACTTTCTGCATTGACTAAACTAGAGAGCTGAGAAATGTCCCTTTTTGGCTGAGAGTAGACAGTGAAAGTCTTGATGCAGCAGTATCTCATTACCTCTCCAAAACAGATTCCCATCGTAGAAGCAGGGATAAGAGTTTGTGTAGTCTTGGTCCCCAATGAATGCCATTTATTTTTTGGAATGAGACAGACCTGGAGTTGAACCTCAGTTGTGCCACACATGAGTCATGCAAGTTACGGAGGGTTATTGAGCCCCTGTAAATGCCAGTGTTTTTGTGTAAAATGGAGATTCGAACAAGGCCCACTTCAAAGAGCTGTCCAGTGTTCGTGAATCAAGAAACAGCCTTGGGACACATCGAAACGACCGGTTGACCTTGAACAGCACGAGTTTCAAGTGCACAGCCCCTTTTATACGCAGCTGTTTGTAATACCCTGTGACCTTAATCTTCTCCCCATGACCAGTTTATCTCACCAGTAAATTGCAGATCACAGTAACAGGCGATCCCTTAAAGTTCTCACCCATTGTTATTATGCTTAGTACAGTGCTGTAAACCTTGAAAAACACCACGAGGTCCACATGAAGTGCCGCAAATGAAACTGCAGGCATTCACAAGAAGCAGAACACAAAAAAAGGTTTGATTTCCCCCTTAGAGCGAGATCTGCAACTGTAGCTCTATACCATTTAAGATAAATAAAATGAGTGTTTAAAATACAAAGAAAAAAAGGAAAGAAAATTCTTGTCATTTTCTTTGCAACTCTGACACAAAAACCATGCACATTTTGTAAGATTCCTTTGTATTATGTATTGAAAGTGCAGCTTACATGTGGTGCCCTATATAATCCATGCACAAATTTATGTCAACAAATTGTTTATGTTATTGGTATGATCTGTAGTCAGCAGGAGGCTATTTGTAGGTAAGTTTGGGGAAAGTAAAAATTATACGCAAGTTTTCAACTATGTGATGGGGCTGGTGCTTCCATGTCGTCAACTGTACTGACAAAACATCAAGGAAAAAATGACAGATTCACAATTGACTATAGAGGTGATTTAATATCCTCCTATCAAGCTGATGGCCCACAGAGACCAAAAAAGGTAATAAGAAAAATAAAAGCTTTAATTTTAAAAATTGTTAAGAAAAAAGTTTATCTGAGAGAAGATAGTCTTTTCTAACACCACTCAAAATTTTAAAGCACTTAACTATGTGTCTGGCCCATAGAAGTCAAAGAACTCAAAATGTGTTGGCTGTTAACCCAGCTATTATCTGAAGCCTAAATTTAGAAATTAGCGACTTGTTGAAAATGTGAGAACAGTGGCTTCTGCTGTAAAATCCATTAGGCCAGTATTAGAACCACTTGATGAAATGTCTTGGGAGGCAAGTTCTAACTCAAAATAAGAACACGTTTTCTAGACCAGCCAGTCAGGGTGCAGGGTAGCCACAATGAAACATACAACTTTCCTCTAGTTCTTCAATGCTTCCCCCAAACTTAACTACAAATAGCCTCCTTCTGACTACATCATTCTCAAAACATTTGCTTTCTACTCGAACCTTTGGTATCAGTTCCTCATTTCCCCCCTCCCTTCCTGCTCTCCCCTCCCTCAAAAACCTTGATAATTTATAAATTATTATTATTGCTGATTACAGATCATACCAATAACCATAAACAATTGGTTACCATAAATTTGTGTATAGATTATTGGACATCCCCTTGCAGAGGGGCCTCAGGGTGGAAATGAGCCAGTCAGGGTTCAGTGTAGCAAGGATGAAACATACAACTTTCCTCTAGTTCTTGAATGTTCCCCCCGTCCAGCCCCACTATCATGATCCCAATTCTACCTTAAAAAATCCAGCTGGACCGGAGGATGTACACTGGTACAGATAGGAACTGGAAACACAGGGAATCCAGGACAGATGAACCCCTCAGGAGCAGTGGTGAGAGTGGCGATACCAGGAGGGTGGAGAGAAGGTGAGGGAGAAAGAAGAAACCGATTACAAGGATGTACATGTAACCTCCTCCCTGGGGAAAGGACAACAGAATAGTGGGTGAAGGAAGAAATCAGACAGTGTAAGACATGACAAAATAATAATAATGTATAAATTATCAAGGGTTCATCGGGGAAGGGGCAATAGGGAGGGAGAGGAAAAATGAGGAGCTGATACCAAGGGCTCAAGTAGAAATCAAATGTTTTGAGAATGATGATGGCAACAAATGTTTGACACAATGGATGGATGGATGGATTGTGATAAGAATTGTACGAGCCCCCAATAAAATGATTTTTTTAAAACTATGTCCTTATGTTTACTTAAAGATCTCTGGTGGCACAATGGGTTAAGGAATGGACTGCTAATCACAAGGTTGGTGATTCAAACCTACCAACTACTCAAGAGTAGAAAAAGGAGGGTGTCTTCGGTAAAAGATTGGCAGTCTTAGAAAGCCTATGGAGCAGTTTTACTCTGCCCTGTAAGAGAGTCCAGGAATCAGGAGGCAGTGGTTGTTGGGGGGAGGGGGGAGAGAGGTTGTTTCTAATTACTTATAGATAGTTGGTTTCCCCAAATTTTCTAACAAAGTAAATCAGATTTTTAAAATATCACTGTGTATGTTCATCTGGAATTAATGTTATATTCAAACTCTTATGAATAAGGTTAATCTCTCCTTTCACACGTGACAGGTAGCTCTTTCATTATTCACTATTGACTATTTCATTTTGAACATATGTCTTTTTATATTTTTCTATCAAAGGGCATTTCATTTTACTCATACCTCATTGCAATGGTTTTATTTTTCATGAAAGTTCAGTAGAATTCAACTGGGAAATTATGTACACCAGAATTTCTTTTGTGAGAAGATTTCAATTATTTTCTCAATTCCTATAATAGCCTTAGGACTAATCAAGACTTTTTAGTTTTCCTCCATGAGTTTTAAAGAGTCACAGTTTCTAGAAATTTGTGTAGTTGTGCTGTTTTTAAAATATAGTTGGCGACAATATTATCATTAATTCTCACCAGTATAGTTGGTGACAATACTCTCATTGATTGCTTAATATGTGCCTTATCTTTTATCATTTATTCATTTACATTATAATTTAATTTTGTCTTTAACATTTTTATTCATTCACTTTTAAAATATTTTGGTCCATTGATGAGTCCCTATTTGGACTTTGTTAATGGTTTTATAAAGCCATTACTCTTTGTTTTCTAGTTCATTTATTTGCACTCTAACGTATACCTAGGAGCCCTGGTAGCTTAGTGAGTTACGCATTGAGCTGTTAACAACAAGGTTGGTGGTTTGAACCCCCAGCTGCTCCATGGGTGAAAGATAAGACTTTCTGCCTCTTTAAAGATTTGCAGCCTTCAGAAACCCACGGGGACAGTTTGACTCTGTCCTACAGGATAGCTTTGAGTTGGAATATGTATCTGCTTCTTCCTTTGTTTTTAATTTATTCCATTTTTTCTTTAACTTGTCTGTCAAAATTTCTTCTTTTACAAATGAATCTTGTAAATGCCTGTCATAAAAAATGGCTTCTTTCACAAATGACTGTGAAAGCCCATCATAAATTCATGTTTGCTATAGCCCACAAATTGGATATATATACCATTATTATTCAAGTCTAACCTTTTTTGTTACTGTCATTTTCAATATGATTTGCCTTTGACTCATGAATTACCTGGTGAAATATTTTTTAATTTACAAACATAAGGATTTTTCATGTTATTTTTCATTATTAACTTGTGTTGAGGTATGAAAACATGTTCTCTGTGACAGCAATCCTTTGAAATTTTGTGAGGTTTGCTTCATGTGTCCATGCTTTTGAATGCTCCATGCATACCAAGTGAGATAGTTTATTGTGCCAGCCTGGCCGATAAACACAAGTGGGATTAATTGAAGGGCAGAGAGATAAGTGGCTTGGTGAGCCTCGCCTTTCTTGTCCTTCGCTCTTTAAATATTGGACCAGTGTGCAGCTGCTTTGGTTGTTCTGTGCCTCAATTTAAAGCGCACACTACCTGTGGGTCGCCTAGCCTGTGGACTGTGTCGCTGTAAGCTCAGGTCCCTTTAAGACCACACGAATGAAATTTGCATCTCCGAAGATGAGTCCTGACAGTTGGTGACCTGGCTGATGATTGGTGACCTGCATTGCTATTTTGCTGCCTGTGCCGGGATAGCCTAGCTCTCTCTCTCTACAGAGGATTACCTGACGGCCCTCAAGACCTGAAGGACTGCCAGTGTCTCACAATTCTCTCACGGGAGTGGGTTGCACTGAGCCATTTGTACTGCTTTATAATTTAACTGTTCATTTCTTGTATTATATATCAATCTGTTTATAACTTATCTGTTCATTAATTATATATATATGTTTATAATTTAACTGTTCATTTCTTGTGTTATCTATCTATCTATATAAAATTATCAGCAATCTGGTTTTACCTCTCTAGAGAACCCTGTCTAACACAATTACCCTCATCATTCTCAAGACATTTGCTCTCCACTTAAGCCCCTGGCATCAGGTCCTCATTTCTCCCCTCCTTCCCATTCCCCCCTTCCTCATGAACCGTTGATAATTTATAAGTTATTATTTTGTCCTATCTTGCCCTATCTGACATCTCCTTTCACCCACTTTTCTGTTGTCCTTCCCCCAGGGTGGAGGTCACATGTAGATCCTTGAAATCGGTTACCCTTTCCAACCCACCCTCCCTCTACCCTCCTATTATCACCACTCACATCACTGGTCCTGAAGGGATCATTTCCTGTGTTTCCAGTTCCCATCTGTACCACTGTACATCCTCTGGTCCAGCCAGATTTGTAAGGTAGAATTGGGATCATGATAGTGGGGGTGGGAGGAGGGAGAAAGCATTTAGGAACTAGAGGAAAGCTGTAGTTTTCATCGTTGCTACATCGCCCCTGACTGGCTCATCTCCTCCCTGAGACCCTTCTGTAAGGGGGTGTCCAGTGACCTAGACATGGGCTTTGGGTCTCCACTCCGCACTCATCCCCTCATTCACTATGGTAAGATTTTTTTGTTCTGATGATTCCTGATACCTGATCCCTTCAACACCTCGTGATCACACAGGCTGGTGTGTTCTTCCATGTGGGTTTTGTTGTTTCTGAGCTAGATCGCCGCTTGTTTACCTTCAAGCCTTTAAGACCCCAGATGCGGTATCTTTTGATAGCTAGGCACCATCAGCTCTCTTCATCACATTTGCTTATGCACCCATTTGTCCTCAGCAATTGTATCATGGAGGTGAACACACAATATGATATTTTGTTCTTTCATGCCTGATACCTTATCCTTTTGGCATCTCGTGATCACACAGGCTAGCATGCTCCTTCCATGTAGGCTTTGTTGCTTCTGAGCTAGAAGCAACTTGAAGGCTGCTTGTTTGCCTTCAGTGCTTTATCTTTTGATGGCCGGGCACCATCAGCTTCTTCAGCACATTTACTTATTCACCTGCTTTGTCTTCAGCAACTGTGTCAGGAAGGTGAGCATCATAGAATGCCAATTGAATAGAGGAAAGTATTCTTGCATTGAGGGAGTACTTGAGTGGAGACCCAATGTCCTTCTGCTACCTTAATACTAAACCTATAAATATATGCACATAGATCTATTTCCCCATTCTAATATATAAATATATTTGCATATGTACATGCCTTTATCTAGACCTCTATAAATGCCCTTTGCCTCCCAGCTATTTCCTCTATTTCCTTTGACTTCCCTCCTGTCCCACTATCATGCTTAGTCCCCACCAGGGTTTCAGCAATTCCTCTTGGTTTCTGCAAGCCTATTTCTATTCTTTCCGTCATTACTCTTGAAAATTTACTAAGCTTATTTAATGTAATGTCTAAATCTAAATAAAGCACTGTTTTGTTATTTTCCAGCTAATACGAGGAGTCTTTAGTTCCAGATTTAGTCCACACTTATATCTTATTTTGACCCTATGTCAATTCTATTTTAACCTCATGAATTCAATATTACTATGATGCATATATAAGGTTTGTTTGAATTTACACTTATCATTTGATTTTTATTCTTTTTCCCTCTAATTGAAACCCTAAGATTAGTTCATTCTTGAATTGTATGGTTATTTCAAAATTTGCATCTTGGTACTAAATTTTAGAAATCCTTATTTGAAATACATTTCTTTTCAAAACTCTGATGGTGCAATGATTAAATTCTTGTCTGCTCATTAAAATGTCACCAGTTTGAACCCACAAGCTACTCTGCGGGAGAAAATGTGGCCGTCCATTTCTGTGGAGATTCCAGCCATGGAAACCTTATTAGTCCGTCCCACCATGTCCTATAGAGTGGGTACGAGTGGGTTTAGGTTTATATTTACTTTATAATGAAATATAATCTTACTGGATATGCAATTATGAATTGGAATTTTATTTTCTAATCACAATTTAGAAGTATTATTCAACTAACTTGTGGCTTCCATTATTGCTACTGAAAAGTTGGTTATTGTTTTAACTTTTTTCCTTTGTAGGTCATCTACCCTTTTTAAATGACAGCTCTTCATATCATCCAATATCTGTTCTGGGTCTCTATTGCTCTTTAAATACTGTCTCACCTCTGTCTATTTTTTACTTCAGGACACAAACTACACATATGGATTTTCTCATCCTATCCTCCATTTTACTTAATCACTCTTTGCTAGTTTTGATATTATGTCTCTGTGCTTCATAAGAGATGAAGTCTTCTGAGAGATCTTCCTATTTGCTAATTTTTTCCTAAGCCATATCTATTTCATTTTTAACTTCATCTCAACTCATTTAAAATGAGTAAGTTGTTATCTCAACATTTAAAAAAATTCTATAACTATATGATTTTATTAAAATATATATGTATTTTTAATTACTGGTAGTTTTTAATGATATTCTCATTTTTAAGAGTATAATTTTTATTTCCTTAAATATTTCATAGATGAGAATGTTGCTATTTTTGTTGTTAATGCTGTAAAATCAATTTCAGCTCATGTACACCCCATATGGCAGAGTAGAACTGCCCGGTTGGGTTACCTTGGCTACTGTCTTTACAACAGCAGAAACTCTTTGAACTCTAGAGCTGCCAGGTGGGTTGAAACTACCAACTGATATTTTGTATCTACAACACTGCTTTATTTGTGCTAAACTTCCTGTTTCAGTCCCTCCAACTCCCCACCATGCTGACTCTCTGTGTTACTGGAAAATAGATCTATAAGCCTATATGTATAGGTTTAGTATTGAGGTGGCAGAAGGACATTGGGTCTCCACTCATGTACTCCCTCAATGCAAGAATACTTTCTTCTATTCAATTGACATTCTATGATGCTCACCTTCCCGACACAACCGCTGAAGACAAAGAGGGTGAACAACCAAATGTGGTGAAGAAAGCTGATGGTGCCCGACTATCAAAAGATATAGCATCTGCAGTCTTAAAGCCTGGAAGGTAAACAAGCGGCTATCTGGCTCAGAAGCAACACAGCCCACATGGAAGAAGCACACCAGCCTGTGTGATCACAAGATGCTGAAGGGATCAGTTATCAGGCATCAAAGAACAAAAAATCATATCATTGTGTGCTCACCTCCCTGATACGACCGCTGAAGACAAATGGGTGCATAAGCAAATGTGGCAACAAAAAAAAAGCTGATGGTGCCTGACTATCAAAAGATATAGTGTCTGGGGTCTTAAAGGCTTAAAGGTAAATAAGCGGCCATCTAGCTCAGAAGCAAAAAGCCCACATGGAAGAAGCACACCAGCCTGTGCGATTACAAGGTGTCGAAGGGATCAGGTAACAGGCATCATCAGAAGAAAAAATCTTACCATAGTGAATGAGGGGTGGGGGATGTGGAGTGGAGACCCAAAGCCCATTTGTAGACCTCTGAAAATCCCCTTACAGAAGGGTCATGGAGAGGAGATGAACCAGTCAGGGTGCAATGTAGCAACGATGAAAACTATTACTTTCCTCTAGTTCCTAAATGCTTTCTCTACATACACCCCTGCCCCCACTGTCATAATCCGAATCCTAGCTTGCAAGTCTGGCTAGAGCAGAGGATGTACACTGGTACAAATGGGAACTGGAAATACAGGGAATCCAGGGCAGATGTTCCGATCCCCTCAGGACCAGTGGTGTGAGTGGCAATACTGGGAGGGTGTGTTGGAAAGGAGGAACCGATTTCAAGGATCTACATGTGACCTCCTCCCTGGGGGACACACAACAGAAAAGTGGGTAAAGGGAGACATGGGACAGAGCAGGATATTGCAAAATAATAATTTATTAATTATCACGGATTCATAAGAGAAAGGGAGGGGGGAGGGAGGGGGAAAATTAGGACATGATTCCAGGGGCTTAAGTGTAGAGCAAATATTTTGAGAATGATGAGGGTAACGAATGTACAAATATGCTTTAAACAATTGATGTATGCATGGATTGTGATAAGAGTTGTATGAGCGCCTAATAAAATGATTTTTTAAGAAGAGAGAAAATTGATTGGACATAAAAAAAGAGTAATGTACACTGGTGCATATGGGAGCTGGAGGCACAAGGAATCCAGGGTAGACGATACCTTCAGAACCAGGGGTGTGATGGGTGATGCTGGGAGAGTGGAGGGTGAGTGGTTGGAAAGGGGGAACTGATTACAAGGATCCACATGTGACCTACTCCCTGGGAGATGGACGGCAGAGAAGGGGGGGAAGGGAGACTCCGGATAGGGCAAGATATGACAAAATAACAATCTATAAATTATCAAGGGCTCATGAGGGAGGGCGGAGCGAGGAGGGAGGGGGAAAAAAAAGAGGACCTGACGCAAAGGGCTTAAGTGGAGAGCAAATGCTTTGAAAATGATTAGGGCAAAGAATGTACGGATGTGCTTTGTACAATTGCTGTATGTATATGTATGGATTGTGATAAGAGTTATATGAGCCCCTAATAAAATGTTTTTTTTAAAAAGAGTAATGAATGAAGATGTGTGACATACTGTTTCCAAGAACATGGTTTATCCTGGAAAGTATGCACCTACAATGGCATTGGGGTCTTTAGGCTATCTTTATCTGATTCATTAAATATCTTATTTGTCACTAAGTTCCCCTATTCTGGCTTTAGGATCATCAAACGCCTTTGTACCTTACTTTTGCTTATCCATAAAGCTTGCTTGTTTGAAAAAAAAATATCCTGGTGAAAGTATTATCCAGTCTTCTAGTCACTGCAGTTGTAAATTAATCACTATCCTAATTCAAGTCATGTGACTTACCTCGGAATGATGTATCGATTTAGTGTGATGACAAACAAATGTGATGACTCCATAATTCTAAGATCAGCCTGGGAAAAGCATTTTTAAAAGTTATTATCCTTCTCTATGACCACGTGCATAAATCTTTTAGTTGAACTTTTGCACTATGATGAGGTTTTATTTTTTATAACGAGGATTTTTTTTATTGTCAGAAAAGACAGCAAATGGAGAGGAATGGAGAAAGGGCTGTCAAGAAACAGGGTAAGAACAATAGATGTAGTCATGTCTAGCCCTGTGGTTTGATATATAAGAGGATAATAAGACTCGACTTACTACGAAGAGGGTTAGGTGTTTTAAAATGAAGTACAATTTTAAGAATTGAAGTGTAACTTAGCTCAACAAAGTGAGCATCACATTGCTATTATGAGGAGAATTACAGTAACATTTAAAACTAGAGGAGTTATGATTGATGGCAAGGGAACGAACCTAAGGGTTGATGATCCCAAACCTGGCAAATGACTCCAAATTGTTGGTAGGGCTTATGGAGTAGGTTCCAATTCATAGCCACCCTCTGAGTACCGCAGGCTGAAGCTGCCAGGTCCTACACCGCCCCTCACAATCTTGCTGTATTTGAGCCCATTTTGGCAGCCTTTGTCTCAGCCCATCTGACCCTCTACAAATCACTCCACAGACCCATCTATCTTCAGTGCCTCTCCCGGCCGTCAAAAGTTCCACGGATTACTATAACGCCTGGACAAAGTTTCTCACTGCCATTGAGTTGGTAGGAAAAAAAAAAAACTAGAGAAGAAGAGCACTTCTGGATGTTCAAAAGGAGACCCTGCTTCAGCACTCAGCTCTTAACAGAGAAATTGGTGGTGCCTTGAAAAAAGGGCTGAAATCCACTTTCAAAAGCTGATTTAAAAATAAATAATGAAACACTGCCATCAAGTCAATGCCAACTCAATGACCCGATAGAACAAAATAGAAATGCCCCTGTGAGTTTCAGAGACTAACTGTTCATAGGAGTAGAAAGCCCTGCCTTTCTCCCAAGTAGCTGTTGGTGCTTTTGAACGGCTGGATAGCAGCCAAACACTTAACAACAGTGCCACCTGAGATCTCTTTAGCTACTGAAAAATCTCTGGAGTGATCCCTAATGGAAAGAGCCTGCTCCATCAACTGAAGTGGCTCTGGCTGCTGCAGCCCCTGAAGAAAATATTTTCCTCATCATTAACACTGATTTATTTGGTTAATTCTATGAGTCGCATATTTTCATAACTGTACTTGTCTACATTTTCTGTAGCAAGAATGCATAACATTTTAATTTGAAAAATAATCTATTTCTTAAATAGGATTATGTATTAAGAAATCAGTAAAACTTATTTGTACACTGATTCAAAGGAACCTATTAATAAACCATTCCTACATTTTGTGATATAAATAGAAAATATATATTATATTCAACTGTTTTAAACCCTCAAGGGCCATGCTTTTAAATTTGGTGTCCATTTTAGGAGTAGGAATGTATAAATTTCCTGCTTTTTAATTACTCAATTATTTTAGAACTATAGTCAAACACCCCAAGGATTTCCTTAAATTAATTACATTCAAAGTTTGAAAATTAATCCTGAGGGAAATGTGTTGAGTCAAAATAGGTTGATAGCAACATTTTCAGACTGTTCTCAAGCACAGCACGTTAATGATGCAGTTCCTAATCATTCATAATAGACTACTTTCTAGCCTAACTACAGTATAACTAAGTCATCGCTTTGGGAAAAAACTGCAATCACTCATATAAAATCATTTTATATCATCAGCAAAGAATGAGTATCAACAGATTCAGAATTCCACCTCAAGAGACACTTCTATAAATTCTGAATGTATTACTCATGAATATACATGACAGACACACGGCCTGATCATCTGGGGTCCCATGTTCTAAGAGAATGTCAAGGAAGAATCTGAAGCTGCATGATTCATTATACTTCTAACCAGGAATTTCCAAATAATTTTGAAATTGTTATGCAATCTTCCAAATCTGAAACTGGAATAAAACAGTGTTCATAATGATTGCCCATGCCCTTTACTCAACTACCTCCTGTCGATCTTTCATCTGTATCTCCTTCCTTTTGCCCTTACTATTGTTTCAGAAATTAAGGCCTTTCTTGGGTTTCGTGGGATTCATCAACCCCTCTATCTCTATTTAACTTTTGTAAAATACAAAAATGATCAAGCAGCATTTTCTCAATGGTCCTTGGGGATCTCTAACAAAGCACCATATACTTACTTTGTTATCTGTCCCTCTCCTGTGTATCCAGCCACACCAACTGCTCCTTCTCCAAATGTCTGACTCACAAAATAAGCTCCATGCCATTCAAAATACATATGTCCATCTTTTAATATTCTCTTTATTCAGACATAATTGTTTTCACCCCACTAGTATGGAAATATTTTCTTTATCTTTTAAGAGTTGACCAGACTTCATACTAAAAGAAACATTATTTGAATGGTTATCAGGGGTGAGAGGGAAGGACAGGAAATTCACTGGCCAGAGGGCAAATAAATATTAATTCAGCGTGGGAGGGTGGCAATAACACTAAGAGGGAGGTTGGGGGGAGGAACTTTCAGAGGCTGTGGAAGATACTAGGAGATTTGCAAGAGTTACAGAAGGGTCAGGAAAGAAAAAGGAAAGTAAACAGGGAAGAGAAACAAATCCACAGAAACTCACGTATAAGAGAGTGTTTTATATAAAGGTTAAGTGCACATCAAGAAAACATCCCAACCCAGTGCTGCCAAAGCCCACAAGTCCACCATTAACCCATATATCCGACATCAATCCACAAAGTCCTCCATCTCACAAAACAGACTCAATGATGCCAACTTCAGGAGGAAAGCAGAATCAGTGAGAGTGTAAGCAACCCAGCGCTGGCAGGGGTCTCCACACAGCTGTTCCAGCACCCAGGGCTGCATCGGGTAGGTCCATGTGGCTTTTTCTTGGGAATGTCTTGCAGGAAGTGAGCTTTACCAGCTAAAGCAGGGAGCTGGCTAAGGCAGCTGCACCCTGCTCCAACCACCAGAAAGCAAGAGACCCGAGAACTAGAAAGGCAAGACTTAGAGAGCCGTTTAGCCCTCTGCCCTTCAATTAACCCCACATGTGTTTGTTGGCCAGGTTGGTACAATAAACTAACTACCTCAGCATGGAAGAAGTGGGATAAGTAAGGAGACATTGAGAGGATTGTAATGAGTGAGGTGTGTGATTTTTTTAAGCTAAAACTGATATTCTCTACAAATCTTTACCCAATTCACAATAAAAAGGTATTTTTCTTTTGTCATGTGAACTTCATTTTTTTCTTAATTTTAACACTTGTACTTACATATAATCCACATACCATAAAATGGTTTAAATATATTTTATGATGTTGCACAATCATCACAATTTTACATTTTCTTCATTTTTGTGCTCATTATTATTAGCTCCCCATTTCCCCCACTTCCATAACTGTAAACCAAAACCCAAAACAACAAATTCATTGCCATCCAGTAAATTTGGACTCATAGAAACACTATGGGACAGAGTAGAACTGCTCCTATGGATTTCTGAGACTGGACCTCCTTATGGGCGTAGAAAACCTCATCTCTTTCCTGCAGAGCAACTGTTGGCTTCTAACTGGTGACCCTAAAAATCTATTAAAAGTGATTAATCCATTTACTGTCTCTATAGATGTACTTATCCTATATTATATTTCATACACAGAAAATCCTGCCAAAACAAAAATAAAAGCAAAAACAATGATGACAATAAGATAAAACATTAAAAAAACAAAGAAAGTAGAATATAATACAATTTAGAACAAATTTTAAATGGGTCAAAACAGAGAACAAGTGTTAAATGTAACCTAACTATATATTCAATAATTCACTTTCCAATGAACTCTGTCTGATAGCAAGGCTATGCAGACCCCTGGTCAATGATCAGAGGAAATTCACCTGAGGTTTAATCCATGAGGGAACTCTGCAAATGAATTTTGTGGTTTCACTGTCCCCTCTAGCCTTCAGCAAACCAGGTGCTTAGAATTTAAGCTCTAAGACAATTCTCTCCTCCAGTCTTGGATTTTATGATTTTCAATCTTTAGCTCACTTGGGCTGGTGTTCTTCCATGAGGATTTAACTGACACCTCATTTACAAGGCTATTTGTTTTAAGACAATCCTGTAAGACTCCAGACACTATTCTGATAGCCAGGTATCATCTGTCTTCTTCACCGCATTACACTATATTTTCAGGAGAGCAAGTATCAAGTAGAGCCACATCATAAGAACTAATTGTTCTTAGATTAGGGCTTACAATTAAGTGTGAACTGAAAATCCATTCATTTTTCTATGGTTTATATATGCTCCATGGTTCACTTTAGATAAGTCACTATCATTGTATTGTGGAATGTTATTAAAAAAGTCCCCACAGGTATATGGGAATTCTATTAATAGTATCATTAATGTAAATGGGATTTTTTTCTTAATCAGTGAAAATGTTCCCTTCTCTATGAACATATTCTTGTATAACACTCACCTCACATACACAAAGATTAAAACATTCTTATTTTCCCATAGCATTGTTTCTATGTCTATCAACCACACATTAGTTATCAATTTATCCATTGCTACTTATAAACTCCATGAAGACAGCCAACTCTTCCAGTTAGCTTATTTAGTTCCCTATCTTTAGTGCTGAATATCAAAAGTTAGTTATACTTAGTAAACATTCATTCAATCACCTGTTCAACAAATATTTTTTTAACACCTAAATATGCCAGACATTATTCCCAACACTAAGGATTTAGTGATAAACAAGAGAAATTTAGTCCTTGTTCTCATTGGATTATAATGAATCTAATTAGCAATCACTCCAAGTGGAACAGAGAAAAATAAAAGCTATTTATTAGTTAGGAAGTTAGCCACTAAAACATCCTACAGCAATAAATAAAGTTTTTGGTGGGTGCTGAATTATCATAATTTCTAAGTTCTAATTTCCCTAACAACTGTGTTAATTACCTATTACATGCAGGTGGACTATAATTCTTAATCTACATGACAGGCTAAATAAACACAAAAGTCACAAAAAATGCAGAAAATATAATGGATGTATAAAAGGAGATCCTTATAATTATTGTTATAATTAGTTATTTTGACATCTACTTGCAATTATTTGCTCTTTATCAAACTTACATGAACAATTACCAAGAAAGTTGGAGGGGGTGTTCAACTCCAAATAGGATTAAAATACTAATTAAAATTTCAAAACCCTCGTTTGTGTCCATGGAAATAGTCAAAATATACAGTGATAAATGTGTAACAAAATTGCTTTTATTTAAATATTACTGATTCTTGGCTGCCATCATGCTTACAATTCACAATAGTGATCAGTACTACACAGAGAACTGAACTTGAATAAAGGGGCTGAAAGTGAGTACTAGAGAAAACAACTGAGAGGTGATTTACATGGAGATGTAACCAAAAGAAGTAAGTGATGAGATGACCAGAAGTAAAGATAATCCAAGACATTCAAATGAAGCTAAAGCCAGGTCTTCAGTTGACCAATAACGATTAATAATGTTGTTGTTAGATGTTGTCAAGCATGTTCTGACTCATAGCAACCCTACGCACAACAGAATGAAATGCTACCCAGTCCGGTATCATCTTTCCAATTGCTCCCCTATTTGTTGCAGCCACTGAGTCAACTCTTTCTCTTGTCAAAGGCCTTCCTCTTTTTTGTTGCCCTTCCACTTTACCAAGCAGGATGTCCTTCTCCATGGACTAGTCTCTCTGATAAAATGTCCAAAGTATTTGAAATGAAGTCTCCCCATACTTACCTCTAAGGAGCCATCTGGCTGTACTTCTTCCAAGACAGACCTATTTGTTCTTTGAGCAGTCCACAATACTTTCAATATTCTCTGCCAGTACAATAGTTCAATGTCTATCTTTCACATGCATATGAAGTGATTGAAAATACTCTGGCTTGGGTCAACAAGCCTTAGTCCTCAAAGTAACCTGTTTGTTTTTCAACACTTTGAAGAGGCATTGTCCTACAGATTTACCTAATACAGTGCATGATATCATCTCTTGACTGGTGTTTCCATGAGCATTGACTGTGGTTCTAAGCAAGATAAAATCTTTAACAACTTCAATTTTTCCTCGGTCTACCATGATCCAACTGTGAGGGTTTTCATGTTCTTCTCCTTCAGTTATAATCCATACTGAAGGCTGAAATCCTTGAACTTCATCAGCAAGTGCTTCAGATCCTTCTCAATTTCAGCGAACAAGATTGGGCCATCTGCACATCACAGGTTATTAATAAGCCTTTCTCCACATCTGACACCAAATTCTTCTTCACATAATCCAGCTTCTCTGGTTATTTGCTCATGATTAAGAATCATGAATAAGAATACTTGAAAGTGATACAAAGTTAAGTGAGTGGTTGGCAAGAACAGTTCACCTAGGGAGTTGTGAGGCAACATAAGGAATTTACATCTTATCCTAAAGATGATAAAAAAAAGTCACTAGATTGTTTTCCGCTATGCTGAACAATAGTATAGCAAAAGAAAATGGAAACTGAGAGAACTCAGGAAGCTATGAAGTAACCCAAGCCAGAGATGGAAGAGAGTTGGATTAGAATCATGGCAATGCAAGATGAGGGAGGTAAAAGAATTTGGAATATGTTTGAATGACAGAACACTATAACCTATATACACCCAAACTGATCCCTGGATATAACTATCTCTAAATGAGAAAGGTAAGAGAAACCTGTAAATAACTTCATCTAATTACAGAGCATCAAGTTTGAAGGCAGACTCCTTAACAACTTGTGATATGCAGAAAGCACAGCTATTTACTCAAAGCTAAGAGGCCTTGAAAGAGGAGCCCCGGTGGTGTAGTAGGTACACAATGGGCTGTTAACCACAAGGTCAGCAGTTTGAAACCACCAACCTTTCCTCCCACAGCACTCTACCTCTATGCTGAGTTCAATAATTCTTTGCAAAGACTGCACAATACTCACTGTTGAGGGGGTGTATTAGGTAAGTTAATCAGTTACAAGTGAAGATCAGTAAGCAGTAAAAATGCAACCATTGGTCCACCGCAGCACCTCTCTTCAGCCAGTGGCCAAGTCACATTACAGTCTTCAGACTCTCTGCCATGTGGTCCAATGACCTTGGCCTTCATGGAACAGTAAGCCTGTCTGTCACTCTGTCTTATAGTTCCATAGTCTTGGTGCTGCTCCTTTGTTCTGTCTGGCTTCTTTGTTGTACCCCTTAGTCTCCATGCACTAATCTCTATTGCCTCTGAGCTCAGCCACCACCACTTCAGACAGCTCTCTCAAACATGCTCTTTGAATGATCCTGAAATTTCTCTCTGACCAAGATGGCTCTAAAATACACAGGAATGACTTAGATTAAGGTGTAGATTTGTATTTCAACAGATCAGGCCAACAAGGAAACAAAGGGTGTGACTTGGTTCACACCTCCTACTAAGGTCAAGACTTTTTTTGTTAGGTGCCATCCTGTCAGTGAGTTCTGATTCATACAAACCCTATGTACACTACTGGATGACTTGGAAGGACCTGGAAATCATTATGTTCAATGAAGTTAGTCGATCATAAAAAAGACAAATATTGTATGAGTACACTACTACATTGAGAAACACCAGTTAAACAAATCTTAAATACCAATTCACAAAGGTGTAGAACATCTTTCTACTGACCATGAACCGTACATCCCTCCCTTATGTGCACTTCAGAGAAAGCACATTGAAAGAGGAGACTTCACATAGACTAGGGCCACTCCTTCAAGAAGGGCAGGGAGGGAGACATCCGTCCACTTGCTATACAACATTGAGAGAAGGTTGTGCCTAATCAATGGGCCCTTCACAGGAAAGAGAGGATAACCTCACTGGAAAATAAAGTAAGGACCAAGGGAGGGAGATCATCTACATTTCAGAGGAAGCACTGATATTTCTGCTGGTGGATATGATGGGTAAAAGGGGATGAGAAATCTCTCATGCTAGACAATAGCATGAGAGATGCTAAACAATAATTGGGGAGAATAAATCCAGTTCTATGCTCTTGGGTAGACACTTTGAATAACTTTCTACCAACCCTGGTTAAACCGCACCATGGACTAAGCACTACGATGACCTTAGTTGCTGGCCTTACAGTGCACATGGCATCCCCCAAGGGCCATACCAGGACTCAATGTGGAAGACTTACATGGTTCAAGAGACAGCCATTCAAGTAGAATAAGGGGACACTGGATGATTTAAAATCTAGAAAGGTGTGTGCCAGGTTTACATTCTTTCATGATACTTATTCGATCTGTAAGCTGAGCAATAGGAGAAACTGGGCTATATGAAAAAGAATGCAGCATCAGGACTAGAAGGTGTATTAACAACCTGCAATATACACACAATACAACCTGAATTGCTAAAAGCAAGGAGGACTTGAATCACTTGCTAATGATGATCAAGGACTGAAGGGTTCAATATGGGTTACAACTCAATGTA
Organism: Tenrec ecaudatus; assembly: GCF_050624435.1. NCBI lineage: Eukaryota > Metazoa > Chordata > Mammalia > Afrosoricida > Tenrecidae > Tenrec > Tenrec ecaudatus. Next base: position 124,135,826 of record NC_134533.1, on the reverse strand, counting down.
AAAAAGACCAAAACCCTCACAACTGGATCATGATAACTGGAGAATAGAATGAAGTTGTCAAGAACTTTATCTTGCTCAGACAATAATCAGGGCTCAGAGAAGCAGCGGTCAAGAAATCAAACAGCACATTGTACTGGGAAAACCTGCTGCACAAAACCTCCGTTAGAGTGTGGAAGAGCAAGAATGTTATTGAGGGCTAAGGTATGCCTACCTCAAGGTATTTTAAATTCTTCTCAAAGCTATTCAAATTTTTTTATAATCCATACAGTTGAAAGCCTTTTTATAGTAAATAATAAACAAATATTATTACACATATTTTTGGTATCCTCTGCTTTCAGCCAAGATCCATCTGATATCAGCAGTGATACCTTTGTTCCATGTGTTCTTCTGAATCCAACCTGAATTTCTGGAGGTTCCTTGCCAATGTACTGCTGTAGCCATTATTTAATAATCTTCAGTAATATGTATGTGATATTAGTGATATTAGTGATATTGTTTGACAAGTTGGGTCATCGTTCTTTGGAGTGGCTACAAATGTGGATCTCTTCCAGCCCACCATTTGTCTCTCAGTTTTCTCATTCTGAGTGGCTTGTGATGCTGAAAACAATGCCATAGACATTGCAAATATCAACAAGGTCCCCTTGGTTACATTTTCAGCAGAGCTTCCAGACTAAGAACATACTATGGAGAAGGACTAGACTGTTCACTTCTAAGGAATTAGCCACCGAAACTGTGATAGTGAAATGGAAATAATAAGTAAGGCAGAAATATTCATGAGGATTTTTTGAAAGAGGATTTTCAGCAACTCTAATAAAATATATTTTAAAATTTAAAAATCAATACAATATTATCAATGAGTGGTAGACATAACAGATGAGGATGAAATTTGTAGAATCAGAGAAAAATAATAACCTTATTATTAAAAATTATAATTGGATATTAAATCATTTAATTGGACCACTAACCATTTAAACTCATTAAATCTGAACTTAAAAGTAAATTAAAAACTGAATAATATCTTTTTTTTCTTGAAATATTGTTTTTGGTTTTTTTTGTGAGTGAGTGAGTGAAGGAGTGAGGGAGAAAATGAGAGAGATAGTGAGTGAGTGAGTCAGTGGGTGAGAGAGTGAGAAAGTAAGAAAGAGTGAGTGAGTCAGTGAGTTCCTAAGAGAGTGAGTGAGAGTGTGAGTGAGAGAGTTAGTTAGTGAGTTAGAGTGAGTGAGTGAATGAGTGAGTGAGTGAGTGAATGAGAGAGTTAGTGAGTGAGTGAGAGAGTGGGTGAGTGAGTGAGTGACAGTGAGTCAGTGAGTGAGTAAGAGAGACAATGAGTGAGAGTGTGTGTGTGTTAGTGAGTGAGAGTGAGTGAAAGAATGAGTTGAGAGAGTGAGTGAGTGAGAGAATAAAAGTGTCCTGAATAATATCTTAAGAATTAAAGAAAATTTCCAACTTCTGTTCCTTCTTTTGTTTCCAACTTTCAAATTCTAATAGCAATAATTATCAATGCACATTGATTTCATGCTTGATCAAGTTCAGACAGAAGAAATTGGTAGATTTCTTCAATTTCCTCATTGCCTTTTGTGGTTAGTGCATGAATTTGAATAATAGATGGAGTGATTGCACTTCCTTGAAAGCAGATAGAGATAATCCTAACACAAGCAGCACTGCATTTCAAGATTGACCTGGAAATGTCAACACCCATTCCTCTTGAGTGTGTCATAGTAAACTATATGATTTTCTGATTCAAAATGGCCAATACCAGTCTATTTCAGCTCACTAATGCCTTGAATCTCCACTTTTAGGCATTCCATTTCATTTTTCACTATTTCCAAGAGTCTTACCTTGTTCATTCCAAGTTCTGATTACTAATTGATGTTTGCAGCTGTTTCTTCTCATTTTGGATGGTGCTCCATCAGCACATGGAGATCCCAAAGGCTTTAGTCCCAGGTTTTACCACCATCACCTCACCATACTTTTACTCTTACCTCGAGAAGGCAGCTCTTCTCAGTCATATTCCAAGTACCTTCCAGCCCAAGCAGCCTATCTTCTGGCACTATCACGGACAATGTTCGCGCTCCATTCATTAGGACTTCCGTAGCTGACAATGTTTCCATTCTATGTATAAGGTTTTAAGTTGCTACTTCCTCCAAAGGGGACAGCTGATACCTTCTACATAGTGTCTTCTTAGTCTGGAAGCTCTACTGAAGACTGTTCACTTTGGGTGGCCCTGATGGACTTTGAAATACCAATGAGATAGCTTCTAGCAACTCACAAGCCACCACAGTGCCACAAAGTGACAGACAAGTGGTGGACCACTAGAAGAGTAGAGGGTAATCTTCCAAATCAGGATATTTCACTTAATCTCAGCTGCAAGATGTTTTTGCCATTTTATTCCCATTGGTAGTTACCCTCAAGTTAATGAAAACATGCCAGCCCCCAAAGTTGAGAGCAAAGTGACTCAACAGAGTTTTCAAGCCTTTGAGAAGCAGCTCACCTGTCTTTCTTCTGCTGGACCTCTGGGTTGGTTTGCACTTCCAACCTTTGGACTAGCAGTTGAGCACTTTACCATTTGTGCTATCCCAAGCCCCTTTGCCTAGCTGTTTTTATTGCGTGCTGTTGAACTGGAACAATGACCTTATACACAGTAGTGTGAAACCCTGCCTGCTTCTGCACCATTCTCACTGTCATTTCAAGGTTTGAGCCCATTGTTTAGGAGCTGTGCCAATCCCTCTCCTTCGTGGTCTGCCTCTATTTCTCCATGTTTGTTCTGGCAGTTTGTGGTGTGTTCGACCATCTTCACAGTCCCTGGCTTGGATCAAGTGCATCTTAGTCTTCAAGGTGACATGTTCATATTAAAATGTTTTTAAATATATTAAGGATGTATTTTGCAGCAGATTATCCCAATGTAATGTCATTTGTTTTGCTTTTTAGTCATTTTATCGGGGGCTCGTACAACTCGTATCCCAATCCATGCATCCATCAATTGTGTCAAGCACATTTGTACATTTGCTGCCCTCATCATTCTCAAAATATTTTCTTTCTACTTGAGCCCTTGGTATCAGCTCCTGAATTTTCCCCTCCCTCCCCACCTCCCCTCCTTCATGAACCCTTAATAATTTATAAATTATTATTATTTTGTCATGTCTTACACTGTCCGACATCTCCCTTCAACCACTTTTCTGTTGTCTGTCCCCCAGGTAGGGGTTATATATAGATCCTTGTAATTGGGTCTCATTTTCTGCCCCACCTTCCCTCCACTCTTCCAGTATCACCACTCTCTCTCATCACTGATCCTGAAGGGAACATCTGTCATGGATTCCAGGTGTTTCCAGTTTCTATCAGTAGCAGTGTACATCCTCTGGTCAAGCTGGATTTGTAAGGTAGAATTGGGATCATGATAGTGGGAGCAAGGAAGCATTAAAGAACTACAGGAAAGTTGTATGTTTCAACATTGCTACCCTACAACCTGACTGCTCATCTCCTCTGCGCGACCCTTCTGTAAGGGGAAGTCCAGTTGCCCACAGATGGTCTTTGGGTCCCCACTCCGCACTTCCCCCTTTCACAATGATATGATTTTTTATTCTTTGGTACCTAATACCTGATCCCTTTGACACCTCGTGATCACACAGGCTGGTGTGCTTCCTCCATGTGGGCACTGTTGCTGTTCAGCAAGATGGCTGCTTGTTTATCTTCAAGCTTTTAAGACCCCAGACACTGTATCTTTTAATAGCTGGGCAACATCAGCTTTCTTCACCATATTTGCTTATCCACCCATTTTGTCTTCAGCAATCATATCAGGAAGGTGAACATCATGGAATGCCAGTTTAATAGAACAAAGTGTTCTTGCATTGAAGGAGTACTTGAGTGGAGTCTCAATGTCCATCTAATACCTTAATAATAAACCTACAAATATATGCACATGGATCTATTTCCCCATCATCATATCTAAATATATTTACATATGTATATGCCTGTATTTAAACCTCTAAAATGCCCTTTGCCTTCTCGTTCTTTCTTCTATTTCCTTTTACTTTCTTCTTGTCTCACTATCATGCTCAGTCTTCATTTGGATTTCAGTAATTGCCCTTGATCAAGCCCTACCAGTTCTTTTACACCCTCCTAGCCACTGATTTTGGATCACTTGTTGTTAACACCACTTCCTTTCCCCCACCTTCCCCTCTCCCATGTCCCCCCAGAACCATCTGTCTGGTTGTTTTCTCCTCCAGAGTGGTCATCCAGCCGATCTTATCTAGATAAACCTGCAGAGATAATAAGATGCACAAAAACAAGAAAAAGCAAAACAAAGCAACAAAAGAAAACAAAACACAGCAACAACAACAAAATGACCAAAAAAAGAAAAAAGAAAGCCTGTAAATAGTTCCAGGTCTGTTTGTTGACCTTTAGGAATGTTTTCCGGTGGAGTCTGATGGAGTGCCACGCCTTTGGATCCAAAGTCTATTTTTGGTACTCCTGATGAACCTCCTTCCTCTGCTCCCCTTGCTGTTCTGTTGCACACCCATAGTGTTTTGCCTCAGCGTGGTGGAGTCAGATTGGGAGCAATTCCCACATTGTATCTCCAGTGTTGGCCCCTTTAGGCGATGGGTCAGTGAGGGATGTCATGTCTCATTGTGGGGCCAGCCATATGGTCCTATCTGTACATTGGCTGCTCTGAGCAGGCATGTCATCCCCAAGGCTTTGTGGGCCAGGATGTGCTCCTCTCTCTTCATCTGCTCCCGTGTGCTCTGATCAGACATGAACCTCTCCCTGAGCTGTAGCTTCAGTGCTGTCCTCTGAAGTAATTTTTTCTGGGGAAGGGGGGCGGCTGGGATTCGGGCCAGTCCCTCAGACCTCTCTACTGGTTCCTGCTTCATGCTGGTATGTTGCATTCATATCTTTGAGCACAGGGTTGAAGTCTGTTCCCTCTTTCCCTGTGGAGATTTAAACCATACCCTCCCCTTAAGTGGGTTACTGCCCTGTTCCCTTGTTAGCTATTCCTTTTTTTCCTGTTTCTTTTCCCCCCTCCGTTTTAGTTGGCTACCATATGTACCACTGGATTTGATCTGGCCTCTGCCATACCACCTGGACCTCACCCCAGGAATGTGTGTATACAGTAGCCCTTTTCCCCTAGGTTCCTTTTGCATTTTTAAGCTTACCCTAGCGGACTCCTATTGTACTTGTCCTTTTGTGTTTGGCTTACTTCACTTAGCATAATTTCCTCCAGTTCTTCCCATACTGTGGTGTGCTTCATGCGTTCATCACTGCTTTTTAGCAATGTGCAGTACTCCATTGTATGTATGTACCACAGTTTTTTAATCCATTCATCTATTGATGGAAACTTACGCTGTTTCCAACTCCTCGCAATGGTAAACTGTGCCGCGATGAACATTGGAGCACAGATGTCTGACCATGGATTGTTTCTTGCCTCTTCTGGGTATATGCCCACTAGGGGGATTGCTGGGTCGTATGGTACCTAAGTCTCCATCTGTTTTAGAAATCACCAAATCGATGTCCATAGTGACTGTACATAGGTCCACCAGCAGTGGATGAGAGTTCCTATCTCACCACAGCCCCTCCAACACTTGTTGCTTTCTGATTTTTTGAATTGGGCTACCTTTGAGGATGTTAGGAAGTATCTCATTTCAATTTGCATTTCTCTTATGGCTAGAAAATGATCAGGAACATTTTCTCATATGTTTATTGGCCATTTGGATTTCTGCCCTTGTGAAACTTCTGTTCAGATCCTTTGCCCACCTCCTCAGTGGGCAATTAGTTTTTTTTCCTTTTGGAAGCTAACAGAGTACTGTAGATGTTAGTAATTAGGCATTTGTCTGATGTGTCATTGCTAATGATGTTTTCCCAGTCCGTGGGATCTCTTATTACTCTCTTGGTGAATTCTTTCTATGGACACAAGTGATTTATGTTCAGTATATTCCACTTGTCAGTTTTTGACTCATCTGTATTTTTGTCCTTCCCTATTTCTGATAGCCTATGTATTCCCTGTACCAAAGTTCTCATGATGATTCCAATTCTCTTATTGATAGCCCCAATACTTCGGGGTTTTACCTTGAGGTCTGTGATCCGCCTTGAGTTTATTCTTGTGCATGGAGTGAGATGAGGGTCTTGCACCAATTTTCTACAAATAGATATCCATTTTTTCCAGCCCCACATGCTAGAGACAGCATCTGCTTCCCAGTTGGGGTCCTTATCAAAGATCAGTTGTCTGTATGCTAATCATTTTATTTCTGGAGTTTCAGTTCTTTTCTATTGGTCTGAGTATCTGTCATTATACCACTAACATGCAGTTTGACCACTGTGGCTGTTTAATATGTGCTAAAGTCAGGTAAAGCAAGCCTTCCTACTGTATCCTTCTTCTTGAGGAGTTCTCTGCTAATTTGGGGCTTCTTCCTTCTCCTTACGAAGTTGGTAATCAGTTTTTCCATTTCTTTGAAGAAAGATTAGGGTAATTGTATTGGGATTGCATTAAACTTATATAGTGCCTTGGGCAGAACTTGAGTCTTCCAGTCCACTAGCATGGGATATTCTTCCATTTGTTGAGGTCACTCTTGATTTCTTGTAATGGTGTTCTGTGGTTTTCCTCATATAAATATTTTGTTCCTTTGGTCAGATATATCCTTAAATATTTCAATTTGTGCTTTCCTATTGATCTCCTCTTTTGTGGTCTTATCAGATGTGTATAGCAGTTCAATAGACTTCTTTTTGTTGGTTTTGTGTCCTACCACTCTGCCAAACTCCTCTATTGATTCCATTACTCCCGTTGTGGAGCTTTTGGGATTTTCTATATATAAAATCATATTATCTGCAAATAACGAGCGTTTAACCTCTTCCTTACCCAGATGAATAACTTTGATGTCTTTTCTTTGCCTATGCTGTTAGCTAAAACCACCAGTATGATTTTAAATAAGAGTGGGGACAAAAGGCATCCTTGTCTGGTCCCTTTTTTCGGTGGGATTGTGTTAGCTTTTTCTCCATTACTACCATGTTGGCTGTTGATTTTTCATATGTGGCTTATATTATCTTGAGAAATTTTCCTTTCATTCCTATCTTCTTAAGTGTCTTGAACAGGAATTGATTGTGGTTGTTGAATGCTTTTTCTGCATGTATTGATATTATCATGTGGTTCTTATAGTTTTTCATATCAATGTGGCGAATGCTACTAATGGTCTTTTGCATGTTGAACCATCCCTGCATTCCTGGTATGAATCCCACTTGGTCATGCTGAATTATTTGTTCTAAATACTTTTGTATTCTATTGGACAGTAGTTTGTTAAGGATTTTTGCACAGATGTTCATTAAGGATATTGATATGTAGTTCTTGATTCTTGTGGGATCCCTGCCCAGTTTTGGTATCAGAGTTATACTAGCTTCATAGAAGGAGTTTGGGAGTTTTCCATCTTTTTCTATGTTCTAGAAAAGTCTGTGTAAGTTGGTGTCAGCTCTTCCCTGAATTATTGCTAGAATTTTCCTGTGATGCAATCTGGTACTGGGGATTTTTTTGTTGGTAATCCCTTGATAATCTTGTTTATTTTTTCTCTTTCTATAGGTTTGTTGAGATTCTTGACATCCATCGAGGATAGTCTAGGGAGGGATTGTTTTCCAAGAATTTGTCCATGTCTCCCAAGTTGTTGAATCCATTGGAGTACAGTCTTTCATAGTACTATGTAATTATCCTTTTCATTTCATTAGGGTCTGTTGTAATGTCCTCTCTTTCATCCCTCATTCTTGCTATTGCAATTTGTTCCCTCCTTTCTTTGGTTAAGTTTGCCAGCAGTCTGTCGATTCTGTTTATCCTTTCAAAGAACCAATTTTGGCAGCTTTTTCCTTAGTTTTATTTTCCCTCTCCTGAGTTTCAGTCTTTATTTTTATTATTTCTTTTCGTTTTCTATTAGTGAGATTGTCTTGTTGGCTGTGCTCTAGTTGTTGCAAATTTTGGGCCAGCATATCAAACATAAGTCTCTCTTCCTTTTTCATGTGTGCATGTATTGCTATAAAACTTCCTCTGATAACTGCCTTTGTTGTGTCCCATAAATTTTGATACGTTGTGTTCTCATTCTCCTTGTTTTCTACAAATTTCCTAATTTCATCTCTGATCTGTGCCAGTACACCTTTTACAATAGAGTTATCCTTCCTACGATGTTTGCTCTTTTTTTCTTCATCTTCCTTTTGTTGATTTCCAGCCATATGGAACAGTGGTCAGAGAGAGAGGTCTGTATGATATCAATGTGCTTAAATTTATATAGATTCTCCTTATGCCCCAGCATATGGTCTATCTTCAAATAGGTGCCCATGTGGGCTAGAAAAGAATGTGAATGTTTTGTATTTGGATGAAAATCTCTGTAAATATCTATCAGGTCAAATTGTCTAACTGTACTATTTAGATCTCTAGACTCCTTGTTGAGTTTCTTTTCCTGTGATCTTTCTCAGAGAGTGGTGTATTGAAGTCACCCACTAAAACTGTTGAGGCTGTGATCTCTTTTTTCATCTTTTGGAGTGTTTGGTTGACGTATTCAGCAGGTCTCTCTTTCAGGGGTTTAAAATGTTTAGTGTGTTTAGTGGTTCTTTGTCTACCATTCCCTTGAGCATTACATAATGTCCCTACTTATCTCTTTTTATGGTTTGCACTTTGAGGTCAATTTTATCCGAGATTTGGATTGCAAAAATTGCTGTTTGCTTGATATACCTTTCTCCAGCTTTTGACTCTCATCCTATTTTTGTCTGTATTCTTGAGATGTGGCTCCTGTAGGCAGCAGATTAATGGGTTATGTTTTCTAAGTCAGTCTGCTAGCCTCAGTCTTTTAATGCCTGAGTTCAGTCCATTGCTATCTCCATCTGTGGACTCTGATGTCATCTTGTGCTTTTTGTGTTGGGTGTTTTCCTACCTCCCTTTCTTATCAGTGTGTTGTGCATGTACGTGTGTACGTGGTTCATTCTTGACTTCTTTCCACCCTTAAGGCAATACTATCTTGGGGGCTGTTTTCTCTTTGTTGCCCCCTGGGTGGGGTTGTTCTATATGGTGGTCTCTTATTTATGCCCACACTGTGTTCGCAAGGATCTTTTGTAGGACTGGGTTTCTTCTAACATATTGTTTGAGTTTTTCCTTGTCTGGGAAGACTTACTTCTCCATCTATCTTGATAGATAATTTAGCTGGGTAGAATATTCTCAGGTTTGCATTATTTTCCTTCAAATTTTGGAATATGTTACTCTACTCTCTCCTCTTCTTCATAGTGTCTGCTAATATGTCTGAGTATATTATTATTTGGGAAATTTTATATGTGATTGCTTGTTTTTCCTTAGCTGCTCTCATGATTTTCTCCTTTTCCTCAAAGTTGGATAGTTTATTATGTGCCTTGGTGACTTCTGCTTGGAATTCAATCTAGCTGGAATTCTTTCAGCCTTCTGGTTTTTTACTCATTAAGCTGGGGAAGTTTTCCTTCAAGAATTCTCTCATTATTGTTACAGATGACTTCTTTGTTGTGTCTTCCTACAATAATCCAATTATTCTGATGTGTATCTTTTTCATAGCATCAGACATAGCTCTTAAGTATTCTTCAACTTCTCTGATGATCTTATTAGATTTTTGTTCACGTTTGTTAAAGTCTGCTTGGCTGTCGTCTAGGTCACTGGTGCGGTTCTCTACCCCCTCCAGTCGATTGACGAAGTCCATGTGTTTGCTACTGGATTTTGTTATCTTGTCCCTAAGCTCTTGTATTTCCCTTTAGTGTATGGACTTTATCTCTTTATCATTTCATCCTTTTTCTGTATTGTTTCCCTAATATTCTGTATGACTCAAAGCAGCATTCTGAAAACTTTCTTCTGTGGCATATCAAAGTCTGATTATTCTATTCATGTTGTTAGGTTCAGGACATCTTCTGCCATTGCCTCTTGTGTCTCCTGTTTATTTGGGTTTTTTTGCTGAGGTCATTAAGACTGATTGCTGTTTGTGTGGCATTGTTTTAGAGGAGCTAGGTGCCATTTTCCAGTGAGTCGAAGAGCCCTGGCTCTCTCTGGGAGACTCGTGGTAATGCTTCTTCAAACTGACTGTAACTAATTTCACTATGGAGTTGGCATACCAGTTTATCCTCCTATGGCTTCACCTTTCCCAAGTTAACCAGTATTTTGTTATTTGGAGGGAAAGTTGGATGTTCCTCTCAGGTGATGCTGGTTGGGTTGTTGTGGACCCACGAGGATGGTGCTGTACTGGGTGATCTCACAAGAAGCCTTGATGGTGTGGCCCATAGCAGCTTGGGGAACCACAGAGAGCATGCGGGGGTGCCTGCTGCAATGGCAGTGCCACAGAAGGCTGGTGGGTTGCTCGCTTTTCTGTAGAGCACCACAAATGGTGGGCAGAATTGTCTTGGCCAGGTAGATCACTGCGGAGTTTTGGCAGAGGTTTCTGTAGCACTGTGGAATGTTGGCAGGTATTGGCTGAGCTGCCTTAGCCTGTGTGAGGCACTACATCAGGCAGGAGGAAGTTCCCTCAGCCACATGGGACCACAGAGGATGGATAGGAGCTCCCCCAACCACACAGGCAGGATTTCCCTTGAAGAAGGTGGCAGGATTTCCCAGCCAAATGTGTGTTGGCAGAATTTCCCTGGGAAGAAGTTTGGCAGGTTATCCCCTGGTGGAGGGTGGGTGGGCTTTCCCCAGCCTCAAGTTACACTGAAGAAGGTAGAGCTCTCCCAGCTGGGTGGAGGACAATTTTAAATGTCCTGGGCTAATAGAAGTAGTCTGAAGGTCGGCAGTGGCATTTGAGAGAAAAGGGAAGAGAAAAAGGAGAGGGGAAAAACCAAAACTAAGCCTGATGAGACTGTAGTGGAATAGAGTAAAGAGAGGGAAACAAAAGTAACAATATAGCTGAGTCCCGATCCTTGACCTTGGAACTGGAGGGGTTCAATCCCTGCCTTGAGGTGATGACAAGCTGTGACTATGTTGAGATAAAGCCACTGCATTGGCTCCAAATGGTCCCTGCTCCAGCCGAGACAGTGGCGGGGCTAAGGTCAAACCCTAGCCAGCCTCCACTTTGGTAAGCCCCAAACCCCTAGCTCCTCAAAACCTATTGAATCTGTGCCCACTTATCTTTATGATTCTCCTCCTGCAACCTAGCAGTGGGGAATGTCCCTCTTAGTAACTCTCCTGTGCTGATTTCTGTAGAGTCCCTCTGGTATGTGTTGCTCAGTTGCCATCTTCCTGGAAGTCATCATTTGACTTTTTGATTACTGATTTCATGGGTGTGATTGTGGATCCTAGAAAAATGAAACCCTTAATGATGTTATTTTTCTCCATATATCATAATGCTGCTTATTGATCAAATTGTGAGTATGTTATTTTTCTTGATGCTTAGTTATAATTTCTATTGAAGGCCGAAGTCTTTATCTTCATCAGTAAATGTTTCAAGTCCCCTTGGTTTTCAGCAAGGAAAGTTGTGTCATCTGCATATTGCAAGTTGCTAATGACTCTCCATCCTTTCCTCTTGTCCTAATCTTGTTCACATAGCCCAATTTCTCAGATTATTTGCTCAATATACACACCGAATAAGTATGGCAAAAGGATAAAAGGTAAAACAATCGATCTCTAAATCACACTTACCTGATTTTAAACCATTTCCAGTACCCCCACATTCTATTTGAATGATGTACAGGTTTTGCATTCACGTCTCCCTTTTCTTTGCTCTTTGCTCTTTGTTATTAATGGTTACCCAAATCCTTCATCCTAAAGTGTAGCAGTCAGATTGAGTAGGTGGACTGACTCATATAATTAGCTATAATATTATTGCAGCTAGTATGAGACTTCATCCAGCTTTGTCACAAAGTGAAATGTTAGATAAGTACAAGCTCATAGAAATGTCCTCTGGTTAGGAAACAATACATAAGTCATGAAGCCAAACCTACACTATCCATCTAGACTAGTTCATTAATCCACACCTGTGTACGGTGAAAGAATAAATCACCCCATCATTCTGTTGGGGTTTATGACAATGATATTTAGAGGAATTATTATGGTGTCACATTAAGCAGTTTATTATTCCTTTGGAATTCATAAGTGTAACTCATGTCCCTGAACTACAGGATCAGGTAAAAAAAAAATATTTTTAGAATTAGAAGTTCCTGTACATTATAATGTCACTCTACAGTATCTTTTCATTTCACCTCCATATTATCTTCAGAATCTATCCAAGGGTGACCTCCCATCCATTTTTATCCACATTCACTCAGTTCTGAAATTTACTCACTCACTAACTTATCATCCCCCCAATTTAGTAAATAGATATTTCTATTTCAATTTATGCTATTACTTTATTGATGGTAAGATATGAAATAACTTCATTAAACTTGGTAGGCTTTAGCTACGTGCAGTAAATCAGGTGGCTTAATCAGATAATATAGAAGCAAGGGTTTCAAACTGAACTGTTTTTCTTCTATCACAGGCTTCTAATACTATTAAAGGTATTTCCAAGCATGAAAGTCCAAGTTCAAAGTCAATATCTTTCCAAGACTTATCTGTATTTATCTTGAAAATAAGTAGCTAGCCAATCTACTGGCCTTTTATGGGATAGCCCATATCCTTTTGGGAGATGGTTTATAGCTGCTTGCGGTATCTATGTTCCTATTGGACAGAGCAGTTGTTAGTTGCATTTTAATATTACAAGAACAATTACATACCATTTTCCTACCCATCTTTGCATTGCTTTAATGCTTACCTTATTGCTCATCCCTTATTAAAAGAGCCAACAACAATATCTAATTGTCAGTTTCACTTTAATTCAGAAGTTGTTTCTCTCTGTGTATGTGTGTGTATGTGTTTTCAATGTGTGAGTGCTACAGTTCTCCATTTCAATTGACCCTTTCCAATGTATATGGAGTTGTCCTTAATGTGAACCTCATACTGTTATTTCATTTAACTTTCTTCCATCTAAGTCTATATCACCCGTCCTTCACCACTTTTCAGGAATTGCTATAAACCCGTACTATATCATAATATTTATTATCTAGCTCCTCTGATGTCATGGAGAATACCACTCTTAGTTCTTCTGTCCAATAAACCAGTTATATTTTTGTTCTTCCAAGTGTGCCTGCACTTCAATAGAATGCTAACCTGTCACACTTGAGCTGCCATCTATAAGTCAGGCTGTTTCTGATAACTGATTACAGGAGGGCCCCATCCATCTATGAGGATGTGGCTATCTGGTGTATCTAGCACAGGGCCAAAGGAATAGCAATCATCTATTAATGTATCCAATGGGTACCCTGAAGTGATCCCTCATATAGTTTATTTCTTAATATGTAATTCCATTTGATTTGAGACTCTCTCTATTCTTATACTGTTCTGATGAAATCCATGAGAAGTTTTCAAAATAATTTAGATATCTCTGTTTTAGAATTTTTACTTAAGGACAAGAAAGATCATCTAAAGACCAAGATCTCCTATGAAATGAAATGGACTTGTATGTAATCTTTGATAATCTTTGACTCAAATTGAAACCATTATTTCCAGGTGATATCCATGGCATTTGAAAAGCATCAGTTAGCATAGATGTAATTGCTGACAATTTTAAGACATTTAAGCATACAGATTCTTCAGTGCCAGATGGAATTAAAAGGTTCTGGGAGGAGAGGGGATTGGGAAGATGGCCGACAGGGACACCGGCATACTCTGATAGCTTCTCCAAACAAAGCGGGATTGGCGACCAGGTAGCTGAATAGTAAGAGTCTGGTGAGTGAAATATCCCCCTGGGACAGCACCCCAGTCCTACCCCACGTATTTGTCCTGAGCAGGGGTCTAGGTGAAAGAGGACCGGACTAGTGGGACATCTCTGGCCACTAAGCTGCCGTGAGCTCACTGGCGACCGGCCTAGGCTCCATCCCCAAACCGGACGCCAGCCCAGAGCCGCTTGCCTGCCCTGCCTAGACAGGCACAGCAGGTCACGCTCCCCTACTCCAGCGGCCCACTCCCCACTCGCAGATCCCCACTGGGAGAGAAGCTTTCCTCTCCCGCAGTTCCCCTCTCCCCACAGGGCAGCGATCTGCCCTCGGGCCCACGTCCCTCCCTCCATTCATTCAAGCTCAGGGGAGCGGACCCGTGGGTTGTCTGGCGACCCCCACGGGGGACCATCCACGCGTACCGCTGCCGCGGACCTCTCCACCTGCCCTCCGTGCGCCGGCCTCCCACCCCCGCCTGCCCCCGCCAGCCCCTGGCAGCCTAGCGTCAGCTCCACTCCTGGCGGAGACCCTGCGCTGAGCACTTCCCGCCAACAGGAGCCATAGCCCAACCCGCGCCTGTCCCGGACCCTGAGCTTCCGCGGAGCGCCACGCCCCGCGCTGCTGAGTCTGCCCACCAAGGGCCCCTCCCTGTGCAAGGCACAAGAGTAGGTGCCCTCCCCAGGGTGCTGCGGGGACCCCGGCGGCGGCGACTCTGAGCTTGAGGGGAGGAAGGGCGCCATTGCTGCGGTTTCACGCCAAGCCTCCTTTGCCGGCGCCATTACCCCCTGCGGTTTCGCGCCAAGCCTCTACAGTCCACGGGGTTCTGAGCTCAGAGCAGGGCGGAGAGCGAACACCATTATTCCCTGCAGTGTCGCGCAGCTGTCTGCGCAGCTGTCCAAGGGGCCTCCCCGCGCCCGCTCACAGCCCGGGCAGATCAAACATTCCACCTGCAGTGGAGCCTGGGTCTCAGCTTTGCAGTCCCTGAGGAGCCGTCAGTGAGCTCCAGCCAGCTCTCACCACCTGGGGCCCTGTTGGGTCCCCAGTGCCAGCCCTAAGCCTGCCGCAGCCCGCCCCAGCCACCCCAGGAGACGGCACAGTGGCCTGAGCCTCCACACAATAAGGTTACTCCTGTCTCCCAGAAGCATGGGGCCTATTAAAGGATCAAGGAAAAATCAACAGACCACATCACTCCCAACAAAAAAATCAGAGAAACGAGGCACTTTAACAGACCTAACGTCACTCATAGAAGAAACAGATATAGATCAGCCACAAAAGGAAATCTTCAGAACTCTGCTTGCAGTAATACAGGAGCTAAGAGAAGCAAACCAAAATAAGGATGCAACGATAGAAGGGATGAAATGCACAATAGAGGGGATGAAGTCCACAATAGAGGGGATGAATACTATCCACCAAAAGGAACTGCAGAAACTAACAGAGGAGGTAGCAGAGGCCACACAAAAGGTCACAGAAGCTATATCTAGGCTTGAGGAGGCTGAGAACCGTATCAGTGAACTCGAGGACGCTCAAACCAAACGAAGCAAGCGAGAAAAACAATCAGATAGGAAAATTAAAGAAACAGAAGACAGCCTGAGATCAATGACAGATGCTATGAAGAGGAATAATATTCGAATAATCGGTCTACCGGAACACAACATAACACACAAATCGACCGCCAAGATAGCAAAGGAATTCCTGGAAGAAAATTTCCCCAACCTAACAAAGGAGAATCCGACTCTCATACAGGAAGCAGAGAGGACGCCGGCTAAGCTAAACACCAAGAAGAACACGCCAAGACATATAATTGTAAAATTATCCAACTTAGAGGAAAAAGAGAAAATTCTACGAGCATCAAGAGAAAGGAAGACAGTCACATACAAAGGAGCGCAGGTAAGAATATGCTCAGACTTATCAGCAGAAACCATGAAGATGAGGAGAGAATGGAGCAACATCTTCCAAAAACTGAAAGATAAAAATGCCTCCCCCAGAATCCTATACCCTGCCAAGTTATCCATTAAGATAGAGGGTAAGATAAGGGTCTTCCAGGACAAGGAAGAACTCAAAAAATATACTGCAAGTCACCCGACCCTGCAGAACATACTGGCTGACTCACTATGGCCAGAAGATCAAGCTCCAACTAGAACCACCAGGAGACCACCATATAGCCCATCTCCATCTAGAAGCCAACATGCCAGCAACACGTACCAGGACAACACGGTCTAAGATGGAAAAGAGGACAGGATAGAAACCCTCCACTCAAACGCAGTACACTGATATGAAGGAAGATAGGCAAAGACCCAAAACACAAAACAGAATATGGCAACCATGAAGCCAGAGATTGTAATAATCACTCTGAATACAAATGGGCTCAATTCATATGTTAAAAGAAAGAGGCTGGAGGATTGGATTAGAAAACATAACCCATCAATCTGCTGCCTGCAAGAGACACACCTTAAGCAAGCAGACAAGCATATGCTGAGAATAAAGGGCTGGCAGAAAGTTTACCAAGCAAATGGTAACTCCAAGAAGGCAGGAGTGGCTATCTTAATCTCCGACAAAATGGATCTCAAGATCCAAAACATAAAAAGAGACAAAGAGGGACATTACATAATGCTCAAAGGCTCAGTAAACCAGGAAGCACTAAGCATACTGAATATTTACGCACCTAATAATGGTGCGGCAAATTTCGTCAAACAAACTATTAAAAAAATGACAGAAGAAATCACGGAAACAACAATAATAGTGGGGGACTTCAACACTCCACTATCAGAGAAAGACAGGTCACAGGGAAAGAAGCTCAGCAAAGAGGCCAGAGAGCTAAACAATGTAATTAGGCAACAGGGCCTGATAGACATCTACAGAGCCTTTCATCCAAAAGCAAAAGGTTTCACATTCTTCTCCAATCCACACGGATCTTTCTCAAGAATAGATCACATGCTGGGGCACAAGGCCAGCCTGAGTAAATTCAAACACATAGATATTATCCAGACGTCTTTCTCAGACCACCATGCCATAAAGCTGGAGATTAATAGGAGGGCACCCAGAAAAGCAAGGGCCACCAATTGGAGAATAAACAACGATCTCCTGCGACATGAATGGGTTAAGGTCCAGATCAGAGAGGATATCAGGAAGTTTCTAGAAACTAATGAGAACGAGCATACAACATATCAAAACTTATGGGACACTGCAAAGGCAGTTATCAGAGGTAGCTTGATATCACTGAATGCATACATGAAAAAAGAAGAAAGGCGTATGACAGATATGTTAACACAAAACCTCCAACAACTAGAACAGAGTCAACAGAACTACCCCTCCAATGGCAAGAGAAAAGAAATAATAAAAATCAGGGCAGAGTTAAACCAGTGGGAAGACAAAAGAACAATGCAAAGGATCAACGCAACTAGAAGCTGGTTCAATGAACGAATTAATAAAATTGACACTCCCCTGGCAAAGCTTACCAAAGATAGAAAGGAGCAATCATCAATAGCCAGGATGAGGGATGAATCGGGGGCAATAACAACAGACCCCAATGAGATAAAAAGGATAATCACAAAGTACTATGAAGGTTTGTATTCTAATGAATTCAGAAACCTGGAAGACATGGATAAATATTTAGAAAAACAATCTATCCCTAGATTATCGGAGACAGAGATCAAGAACCTCAACAAACCCATAGCGAAGGAAGAAATAGAGAGTGTCATCAAAAACCTACCAAGGAAAAAGGCCCCAGGGCCAGATGGCTACACAGCAGAATTTTACCAAACATTCAGGGAAGAGCTGACACCGATCCTCCACAAAGTATTCCATAACATAGAAAAGAACGGCAAGCTCCCAAACTCATTTTACGAAGCCAGCATTACTTTGATACCCAAACAGGGAAAAGACCCCACAGGTGTAGAGAATTATAGACCAATATCTCTAATGAACATAGATGCAAAAATCCTTAACAAAATATTGGCCAATAGAATACAAAGGAACATCCAACATATCATTCACCACGACCAAGTAGGATTCATCCCAGCGATGCAGGGATGGTTTAACATCCGAAAATCCATCAATATCATACACCACATCGAGAAGAAAAAGGATAAAAACCATATGATAATATCCATAGATGCAGAAAAAGCATTTGACAACATCCAGCATCCATTCCTAATCAAAACACTCATGAAGATAGGATTGGAAGGTAAGTTCCTCAAGCTCATACAAGCTATCTATGAAAGACCAACAGCCAACATCATAGTCAATGGAGAAAAGACAAGAACAATACCACTGAAAAAGGGTACAAGACAAGGATGCCCCCTGTCCCCTCTTCTATTCAATATCGTTTTGGAGGTTCTGGCTAACAACATAAGACAGCGGAAGGACATCAAAGGGATCCAGTTGGGAGAGGAGGAGGTGAAACTATCGTTATTTGCAGATGACATGATCCTATACATTGAAGACCCCCAAAACTCCACAGTTGGAATACTTACAGCAATAGAGGAATACGGAAGAGTAGCAGGATACAAGATCAATAAACAGAAGTCGGTAGGGTTTCTATACACATCAGACAGGGCCATGGAAGAGGCGATTAAGAGGGAAGTACCCTTCACAGTAGCCAAGAACAAACTGAAATACCTAGGAATATACTTAACAAAAAATACTAAAGACCTTTATAAGCATAATTATAAAACCCTATTACAGGAAACCAAAAGTGACCTTCACAAATGGATGAAGCTCCCCTGCTCATGGTTAGGTAGGCTGAACATAGTAAAGATGACAGTTCTTCCTAAAGCACTCTACAAGTTCAATGCTATACCAATCCAATTACCATCAACCTTCTTCAAAGAATTGGAAAAAACCCAGAATTAGCAGAGAACTCCTCAAGAAGAAGGACACAATTGGAGGACTCGCCCTACCTGATTTTAATGCCTACTACACAGCTACAGTGGTCAAAACAGCATGGTACTGGCACAGTGATAGACACTCAGACCAGTGGAAAAGAATAGAAAGCCCAGGAGTAAAATCATCAGCATATAGACAACTGATCTTCGACAAGGGTCCCAAAAACGTCAAGTGGGAAGCAGATGCCCTCTTTAATAAGTGGTGCTGGAAACAATGGATATCCACATGTAGAAAGTTGAAACAAGACGTCTACCTCACCCCATGCACAAGAATACACTCAAGGTGGATCACAGATCTAGAAGTCAAACCCCAAACCATCAGGACCATTAAGGAGGGAATCGGGACTAATCTCAGAGCACTGGCCCAGGGAGCACATAGGCTCACTGCAACAGGGAAGGGGACACACACAGGTGATCTGGAAATCGACAAATGGGATCTAATAAGAATAAAACACCCGTGCACCTCGAAAGACTTTGCCAAGAGGGTGACAAGGCAACCCACAGACTGGGAGAAGATTTTTAGTAATGACACGTCAGACAAAGGGCTCATTACTAAAATCTACAACACCATCATGACCTGCAAAAAGAGGAAAACAGTTAACCCCCTAAGGAAGTGGGCAAAAGAAATGAGAAGAACTTTCACTAGAGAGGAGATCAATATGGCCAATAAATATATGAGAAAGTGCTCGAAGTCCCTTGCCATAAGAGAAATGCAAATCAAAACAACCATGAGATACCACCTAACACCCCTGAGGCTAGCCCAGATCAGTAAATCAGAGAGCAACAAGTGTTGGAGGGGCTGTGGTGAAGTAGGAACCTTCCTCCACTGCTGGTGGTCGTGCAGATTTGTACAGACACTGTGGAAAGCAATCTGGCGATACCTAAAGAAAATGGAAATTGATCTACCTTACGACCCAGCCATCCCTCTACTGGGCATATACCCGGTTGAAGCAGCAAATAAAACACGACCAGTCATATGCGCTCCAATGTTTATTGCGGCACAATTCACAATAGCAAAGACTTGGAAACAGCCTAAGTTTCCATCGATAGACGAGTGGATTAGCAAACTTTGGCACATACACACAATGGAGTATTATGCAGCACTGAAAAGCACCGATGAGCACATGAAACACGTTATTTCATGGGAAGAGCTGGAAGGAATTATGTTAAGCGAGGTAAGCCAGACCCAAAGGGACAGGTACAACATGAGTTCCCTGAGGTAAGTACAATCAGCATGACAGAAATGGGGCATTAATCCACCCACGGGGAGGGTATGGTTTATATCTCCACAGGGAAAGTGGGACCAGACTTCAACCCAGTGTCGCAAGGTGTGAATGCAATATCCCGGCGTGGAGGAGGGAACCGGTGGAGAGGTCTGGGAGGCTGGCCCCAGCACCATAAATTAAGTGGATTCCTGCCCCTCCCCCAAAAAGAATTTGTTCCAAAGGACGACATTGACTCTGCAGCTATGGGAGATGGACATATTTGATCAGAGCACACGGGAGCAGATGAAGGGGCAGGAGGAGAGAGTGGAGCACAGCCTGGCCCACCAGGCCGTGATGATGATGTTCCTGAGTAGAGCAGCCAGTCCACAGAGAGAACAACATGGCTGGCCCTACTATGAGACATGATGCCCCTCAGTGACTAAGGGCGATACAGGGGACAGCACCGGAGACACAGTGTGGGAATTGCACCTGACCTGATCCCACCACACCGAGGCAAAGCACTGGGGGAGTGCAGTGGAACAGCAAGGGAATGGAGTGGCAAGGTCCCCAGGGAATGCTGAAAGTGGACTTTGGGGCCAGGGCGTGGTGCCCCAACAGACTGGACTGGAAAACGCTCCTAAGGGCCAGCAAACGATCCCTGAACTAACTACAAGCTTTTCTCTTGTGAACTGTTTTGTTCTGTTCTTTGTCAGTGGTTTGTTTTGGTTGTTTTGTTGTCTGGTTGTATACTGTTGCTTTGCGTACCTCTGTCTAGTTTTCATGCATGTTAGTGACTCCACAGGTCTGTCTGAATAGGACAGGCTGGATGAACTATCTGGATGAAAAACAACGGGACCGACAGTTCCGGGGGGACTTGGGGTGGGGGGGTAGTGGGGGTAAGGAAGTGGTGTTAACAAACCCAGGGACAAGGGAAAAACATGGGACCCCAAATGGTAGAGAAGGGGGAGTGGCAGGCCTGGTGGGAAATGATCAAGGGTAAGGTTGCTTAGAGAAGAGGTATACTCTAGCCCAGGTGGCGATGAAGCATGGTAGCAGGGCAGGAGGAAGGTCAAGGGAGATGGAGGAAAGAGCTAGGAGTCAAAGGGCATTCATGGAGGTCTAGACAAAGACATGTACATGCAAATATATATAGGAGGATGGGGAAATAGATCTATGTGTCTATATTTATAAGTCAAGTATTAAGGTGGCAGAAGGACCTTGGGCCTCTACTCAAACACTCCCTCAATGCATGAATACCTTCTTTTATTAAATTGGAACTCTATGATGCTCACTCTCCCGACACAACGGCTGGAGCCAAAGTGGGTGAACAAGTAAATGTGGTGAAGAAAGCTGATGGTGCCCGGCTATCAAAAGAGATAGTGACTGGGGTCTTAAAGGCTTGAAGATAAACAAGCGGCCATCTAGCTCAGAAGCAACAAAGTCCACATGGAAGAACACACCAGCCTGTGTGATCGAGTGGTCCCAAAGGGATCAGTTACCAGGCATCAAAGATCAAAAAATCATATCATTGACTGCACACCTCCATGATAGGATCGCTGAAGACAAATGAGTGCATAAGCAAATGTGGTGAAGAAAGCTGATGGTGCCCGGCTATCAAAAGAGATAGTGTCTGGGGTCTTAAAGGCTTGAAGGTGAACAAGCGGCCATCTAGCTCAGAAGCAAATAAGCCCACATGGAAGAAGCACACCGGCCAGTGCGATCACGAGGTGCCCAAGGGACCAGATATAAGGCATCATGCAAAAATAAAAGATATAAGTGTGTGTATGTATGTGTATATATGTGTATATGTATATATGTATGTGTATATTTGTATATATATATCATATTAAATAAAGGGGGAAGTGCAGAGTGGAGACCCAAGGCCCAAGTGTCGGCCAATGGAGATCCCCTCATAGAGGTGTTTAGGAGAGGAGATGGGTTAATTAGGGTGTGAGGTAGTATCGATAAAGAACACAGCTTTCCCCCAGATCCTGGATGCTTCATCCCCCCAACTACCATGATCCGAATTCTACCTTGCAGGGCTGGATAGGACAGAGGCTGTACACTGGTACATATGAGGGTTGGAGGTACAGGGAATCCAGGGTGGATGATACCTTCAGGACCAAGGGTGTGAGGGACGATGCTGGGAGAGTGGAGGGTGAGTGGGTTGGAAAGGGGGAACTAATTACCAGGATCCACATGTGACCTCTTCCCTGGGAGAGGGACAGCAGAGAAGGGGGGAAGGGAGACTCCGGATAGGGCAAGATATGACAAAATAACGAGGTATAAATTACCAAGGGCATATGAGGGAGGGGGGAATGGGGAGGCGGGGGGGGGGGAAGAGGGCCTGATGCAAGGGGCTTAAGTGGAGAGCAAATGCCTTGAGAATGATTGGGGCAGGGAATGTATGGATGTGCTTTATACAATTGATGTATGTATATGTATGGATTGTGGTAAGAGTTGTATGAGTCCCTAATAAAATGTAAAAGAAGAAAAGAGAAAAAAATGATTAGGGCAAAGACTGTACAGATGTGCTTTATACAATTGATGTATGTATATGTATGAACTGTGAAAAGAATTGTATCAGCCCCAATAAATTGTTAAAATAAAAAAATAAAATAAAAAAATAAACAAAAAGAATTTCAAAAAAAAAAAGTTGAGATGAGACAGTTTTGCGTAGATAATTAAAAACGTCAATAAAAAAGGCAATTCTCCCTTGGGAAAAAAAAAAGGTTCTGGGAACCTACAAGATAACCTACTATTTTCAACTCCAATCAAATTCAGGTTTTCTTCTTGATAACTTGTTTAACAAAAAACGGATATAATTTTAAGGTGTTTTATGTGATTTCTTCATAAACCAAAGAACCCATCACACTTTCTGTCTCTTGTTTTCATTTTGGAACCAGCAGTAACAAGTACCTATTTACAAGTCATTTGAGGAATATTTCTAGTGGCTACAGCCCAAGCAATTCCTAATAATTTTATTGTTTCACCTAGGATGTCAACTTCAGCTAGGATGTCAATTTAAGTTAGTAAGTCACTCCCTAGCAATATGACCAACCAGTAGCTGCAATTCAATTGTGGCTTGATCTTCAAATTGAGACATCAACATTATAACATGAATATAACAGAATAACAGTAGTTTTCTATTGAATCATCTCTAAGAGAGTGTTCAGAAAAGTAAAACAGACAAGAAAAGTACAGATTGGGAGGAAGTACTAAATATTTACCTGATAAATCATTTGTAAAGTATATATTCAGGAAAAAACTTTTATCAACCAATAAGAAAAGAACCTGCATAAAATATGAATGATCAAGAGATTTGAACTATTTATTTTTTAAAAGTTATACAAATAAAAATAAATATATGAAAAACTCATTAGTCGTTACAGAAATGCAAACTAATGGCAAAATTAAGTGATTTGGCTATACATGTACAAGACTGACTAAAAAAACTGATAATACTATGTGTTTGCAAGGATGTCAAATAATAGTCATTTTCAAACAGTAGAAATTTTAAAATAATCATTTTTAAAAGCACTTTGATAATTTCGTACATAGATAGTTAAGAATGTCCCTACTATACAACATAGCAGACTTACTGCTAGAAATGTATCCAAGAGAGGTGAAAACAACCTGATTTGAACAGTTAAAACTTTATCAGTTGATGCCCCCCCCTCTGGAGCGCGCTAGACCTGATCTGGGTTTCAACATTTTCTGTATTTTTATTTTGTTTTTGTTTGTTCGTATTAGAGTTTATCACAGAGGTGTATGTCACTGGGGGTCACCCTCTTGAAGTTGTGCTATATATCTTTCTGTTTTTCAGTATATGAAATACAGGATTGATGAAGCTATAGGGGCAGCAAGTAGAAGAAGGGTTCGGGGGTTGAGAGGGCTGGGTATAGTAGTGATAAGGGGAAGGGAGGTGGGTGACAATGTCAAAGAGTCCAGGAAGAAAAAGAATGTTTGGAACTGATGGTGGCAGCATTTGTGCAATACTGCTTGGCTGGATTGAACTTTGGAATGATATTATATATGTATATGATATATTTTGTAGTAACTCCCAGTTAATAAAAAAAATTTAAACATGACATCAAATGTTCACAGCATTTACCACATTGTTCACAATATTACCAGAACTGGTTTCTTGCCTGCTACCAGGAGGAAGATTTACTCTGGCCAGACTTAGAGGCAACACTGGAGAATTTTATTCAAGACTTGCAGAAGAAAGAGGCCATATCCAGTACAGTCAACACATTGGCTTCTTCTCCAAGCACACGTGTGCAGAGGCTCGTCGAGCATCTCTGCAGGGCTCTGGAGCTCCTGGGAACTTCAGTCTAACATGCTGTGTTTGACGATACTGGCAAGTGCAAGCGATTCTAAGGAATGGAATTCAGGGGGAAGATGGAGTCCACAAAATGGGATCAGTTCTTAGTCTCTGGGGATCTATCTGTGTAAAGGTTTTGCTAAGAGAGGGGAGCTATGACTTTATGAGTTTCTCTGAGCTTTCATCCCATTGAATTACTAAAGGAGCCACTCTTGTTTTAGTATTATTAAGGGAACCACTTTTGCCTCTGTCTCTGATCCAGCTAGATCTGTTTATACTACTCCCCTGCCAAGTTTCCATAATAGCAAAAGTTTTATTGTAACTCATATCCATCAATTGATAAACTGTGTTGTATCCATATAATACATAACACTCAGAAATACAAGAGAAAACTAGTGATACATGAAATATATATAAATCTCAAAAGCATCAGATTAAATAAGGAAGTGGGAAGACATACACCAAAAACTGCATATATAAAATTTTCAGAAATGAAAATCTATAGTAAGAAAATGCATCAGTGGTTTCAGGAACTGGAGAGAGCAGCACATTCACTGCAAATGTGCACAAAGAACTTCTTAAGATGCTGAAAATATTTTAAACCATTATTATGGTAGTGGTAGAAGACCCAGAAATACTCATTTGTCAATTTATTATACAACTTAAACTGCTTATAGTATATTATCTCTTACTAAAATACATTTTAAAATATAGATACACAACATGTAGATAAGGGAAAATTCTTAGTTTAAAGATAAGTTGAAACTTTATTTTAATACATTATAAACATTACAGGGGGAAAAATAGTTTACCAAGTTTCCATTTCCCTGGGGCATGTCTCTAAGTTTTTCTTTCAATAAATAAAATAACACAACAGTGGGAGTCTCCCAGGAGTCCTTAACTTTATAACTATGGTTAATTACTACAAGTCTATCAATCTTTGATTGTAGTAACAACAGTTAACTTTTGTGCCAAATCCCATGAGCCAAATCTCCAAAGACCCAAAAAAAATCAATAAATATCACAGTTTGTCCAATTTAATATAAGAAATGTAATATTGCTTTCTGGAGAAGAGAAAGGGGTATCTAATTTCAAATTGCCATACGCCTGTTGAATGAGTAAGAACGCCTCAGCAACGTGATGAAAGCTCGGGAAATGGTCTAAATCATTGCAAATACAAGTATTTCTAAAACGCAGGGTCGTTAGAGCGAAAGGAGTTGCCTAAGAGCTAATTACGTCGACATCGCTGTACAACAACTTCTTGGAGACACTGGAGGATTTGTCAGGACTAAGTTGGCTCACATGCCCTTT
Organism: Tenrec ecaudatus; assembly: GCF_050624435.1. Taxonomy (NCBI): domain Eukaryota; kingdom Metazoa; phylum Chordata; class Mammalia; order Afrosoricida; family Tenrecidae; genus Tenrec; species Tenrec ecaudatus. The sequence continues at coordinate 124,110,387 of NC_134533.1, read as the reverse complement.
AAGTTCTCTTCTAAACTTAGATTATGGAAATTTTAATAACTCTCACTTTCTGGATAGTTCCCAGAAAAATAGATATTGAATAGAGAGAAAATTACATTCCTGCAATTCTTATTCTGAAATTGAAAATATCTGAGAATTGGACAATGTTCAGTTATTTTTGCCAGAGATCTAAAATAGAAGTCAGAAGACTTAGTCTAAATTCAGTTATATATGACTTTTGATTCATTGCTAAATCTAACCATTCTGCTCCTCTTGATGCAAAATATATATTATTTGAAAGCTGATAAACACTGAATACATTAAATTAAAAATGAAAAGGTAACATAGTAGCAAATCTAACCATTCTTCCTTACTCTTACAATAAATATTACTCTTTTTTGTTTAAAGTCTAGATTTAGACATTTTTGTGGTACTAGTAGAAAGAACTAGATGAAGTGGTCAGAGGTTTGAAAAAAATAATTTTCTATTCAAGGGGGAAAGGATAGAGTACGTTAGCAAACATGAAATAAACATTTGCTCTAGTTTGAAAGGGGGGGTTAAGATTATATAGGAAAATGTCAGCTTAAGACGGACAGATATTTATGTGGAATTAAAAATTCTAGCAATAATAGAAGCCAAGGAGTAATAGAAAATAGCATGTATATTTTGAGTGTCTTAGCATATTGGAATAGAAAACTTCTGTTGCTTTTCAGTGAATACCATGTAAGTATACTTTAAAGTAATGATCCATATTTATATGTTTAAGAGTCTGTTTTGTTTGCTTATATGCTTTACTAATAATTACAAAGTTCTTGTTCTACCAAAAATTGTATTGAAGGTAAATGTTAAAGAATGCTTTTAATGTATGTAAGCAGCAAAGATCTCTAAATATTGCTAACTTTCCTTTGATATTTATCCCTGTTTATCTTTCCCAAATATAGATGGTCTCAACAAATATTTATTGGTCACCAACTAGGTATAAATCACCATGGTTAGCACTGTCTTATACTTTAAAGTGTTACCACAATAATTTTGTAGATAATTACGGGAAGAGTCATTTAAGATCACAGAGGTAGATGTCACCAAACCAGAAAAACAGAATAGGTTTTCTGATTCTAAAACCTGACATACTTTTCCCATTAAATCACATTTTCTTTCATAAATCTTGAAACTTGGAGTGTACAATGTTATGTTATTTTCTAGGAACACAGAGAACTGCAAATGAAGAAGTTTATAAAAACTAAAAACTTTTATTTGGCAAATTTTCAATTAAATTATGACACAGAGATTGCTATGATCTAAAGTCTTTCTTCTCTATATGAGTGTGTCTGGAGATTCTGCAATAATCTAGAAAAGCCAGGGTTGAGGTTCTTTCATTTGTTTATTTGATTTGCTTTCACTGAGGTCAAGAGTCTCCACAAGGAGGACACCACAACTGCTTCTGAAATTCTCAAAGGAGCACATTGTCCTAAAGTATAAAAGATGAAACCTCCCCATGGCATGTCCCTGATTATATAACCTGCATGATTTGCCACTGTTTGTTTTCCGACCACATGGTTTTTGCAATCATATTTGTTGTTTAAAAATGGAATATAATATCCCAAGTTTTCTACATTTGACAATATCAGAAGAGAATCAAGATTCTGTAAGGGCCTTAAAAGACTATTTAGGCAAGAAGAAAAATGGAGGCCAATCAGGAGACTGTAATGGGACAAATGGATGGAATGGGACAATGGGCAGATGAGAGGCAATAGCAGAGGAATCCCACTCTTCTGGCTTAAGTTAGTTATCAGCCCCCGGTGATATCAAAGATGAAGGGAGATAGGAAAGTTAAAAGGAATGTTGAAGTGTTTCTATTTACCCAGTAGCACAGTCTATTGTTATACTGCCTGAATGGTAGATGTCTGTATTTGATATATGAAAAGGCAAGCTATAGAGTTTGCCCTTGGCTAATCTTGGAGTTTCTGCAAACATGCTTAAAGGAGAAAGTCTCTAAATTCTAACCCATTTGCCTATTAGATGTATGCTGAGATAAACAGATAAGGTGGTTTTCCTAATGGTAAACCAAAACAAAAATATTTAAAATGGAAAGAAACATGGACAGGATCAATACCCATCTATTACAGATGTAGAAATAAAGCACCTAGGATTAAAAGTAAATGAAAATAACTCACTGAGAGAACTTGAAAAAATCAGTTGGGTTATGTACCTCCTGGTGTTGTCATAGACATAACATTTCTGAGGAACAAAGACGAAATACACTGACCATTTTTCTAAAAGACACTTTTTTTCACAAATATATAAAACCAGTTATTGATGTGCTGTTCTATAACAGTGTAGACATAAAAAAGTTCATATCATTATGGAAAATTAAAACTATGTGACATAATGAAAAAAATCCATTATTGGTATATTAAAAGTCCTTACCCAACTAGATTTCACACTGCTCCTCAGCACTGAGTTTTAATCAAAAAAGCAGAGAAAGACAAAAGTGTCCTGGCTGATATGCATACAGTCTGTGCTTTGATTTGGAAGTGACCCTAAGCCTAAAAGCTAAATTAACACTCAAAGAAATAACTGAACTCTTCTTCCTGTTCTCTTTCTCTGTTTTCCAGATGCAAACACCGGATTATCAGTTACCTAAGCCTTTCTTCTTAAACAAAGCATTTAGCTGATAAAATGGCAGAGCAAGTCAGGAACGTTGTGTAAAAAAGAATAAAACCATTTTAAAAATTGATTGGCACCATTGAGATAAGTTCATTCAAGCAAAAATTTAAATATGAGGATACTGAGATTTGAAGAAATTATATAACATCTCATATTTATTATGGTTAGAGATAGAACTAGAATGAATTATTCTTGACTCCTATGCAGAGTTTTTCCTACTTTACCTTTATCATAAGTACTGACAATTAAAAACTTAAGCTAATTTTCATCTCTCTCTATTTTACAGTTCTTTTCAGATGCATGCTGCCCATTAATCAATACATGCAATGGACTTTCAAAATCAGACCACGGTCACTGAATTTGTCCTGACCGCCTTCCCTGTTCTCCAGAAGCTTCAAAGTTTCCTATTTGTGGTTCTGTTGTTTACTTACATGCTCACTCTGTCAGGAAATACTGTGATCGTTTCCCTCATATGGACTCATCGTCATTTCCAAACCCCAATGTACTTCTTCCTCAGTAATCTGGCAGTTTTGGACATTTTATATACGACTTCAGTGACTCCAAAGCTGTTAGCCTGTCTCCTAGAAGAGAGGAAGACCATATCCTTAGCTGGCTGCATCACCCAAACCTACTTCTTTTTCTTCCTGGGAACAGTGGAGTTCATCCTCTTGGCTGTCATGTCCTTCGACCGCTATGTGGCCATCTGTAACCCCCTGCGCTACAGCACCATCATGAACAATAGAGTCTGCCTCCGGCTGGTCCTGGGCTGCTGGGTGGGTGCCTTCCTGTCAGTGCTGTGCCCGACTATTGTGGTGTCCAGATTACCTTTCTGCCACAAAGAAATTAGTCACTTCTTTTGTGACATCGCTCCTCTGCTGCAGGTGGCCTGTATTGATACTCATTTCCTTGAGATGATAAACTTCCTTTTATCTTCCCTCATCCTCCTGACCTCTCTGGTGTTCACGATTGTGTCTTACACCTACATTGTCTCGACCATATTGCGCATCCCCTCAGCCCAAGGACGTCAAAAGGCTTTTTCGACCTGTGCTTCGCACATCACTGTGGTCTCCATTTCCTATGGAAGCAATATCTTCATGTATGTGAGGCCCACCCAGAGCCATTCGCTAAACTTTGACAAGGTAGCTGCTGTCCTTACCACAATGGTGACCCCTCTTCTGAATCCTTTCATTTATAGCTTGAGGAATGAAAAGGTAAAAGAAGCATTGAGAGAAGCCATGAGTAGACTTACGACCTTATTGCCTAAGAGAACTTGAAACTTTAATGACGTTGTTTAGGATTCTTTTCAACTCATTGACTCAGTATGAAGAGTAATGTTTGAAGTCATGTTTGAAACCTGGAATATTAAGCTGTGTAGGAAAGTATATAGTCATGATCCAAAGAGGACTATATAGTCATAAAGAAAACAATGTATTCTGAACTCTACTTCTCCTTACTTCACACATTGAATGCCGTGGCTTAAATCAGAGAACCTGAATCTTAAGCCTGGTCCCAATACTTTTTTAACATCGGGTGACACTCAGCTTATCTGGATATTAGTTTTCTCATCTGTAAAATGGGAAAAAGAGTTTGTGCTACCCTTTTCTTATTGTTATTGCAAGTTTAACCAAGATAGTCTAAGAAATGCAATGATACAGAATGAACAGTGGACACTTTTTACTGGGTCTTTTTAGCTATGGCAAAATGTTTGGCTTCCTCTCTGACAGGTGCACACTATAGATCGCAATAAAAGTGAAAACAGTCCCCGCGACAAAAAGGAAGAGGAGCAATCTACCCGAGGGCTGGTACCATGCGTTTAAATGTAGCCATCTAAAAGCAAACGGAAAAGTGCGGCTGCTAGGGTTCTAGCCAGGCAGGTCCAGTCTTATTCCAAACCAGGTACATTTGAACGTACCTCTGAGATAACCGGAGACATCTTTTCCCAGTGGTACACTTGTCTTGTTAAGGCGCCTTCAAAATAAATAAATGATGGGTCCCAAAACCATTACTAAAAGCTCAGCCAGCTGGAAGAGATCATTTCCCCATCAGTCATTAAGTGAGATCGAAGTTAATGAAGATTATTTTATGGAATGAATTGAAACTAGAGATGAGTATTTGGATTTACCAGTACAATTCAGAAAGGTAAGTCTAATACAAACGTTGGCTTCCCTGGGGATTTCCTAGGTGAGCAGAGAAGTTAGCTCAATGGGTATTCATAGCTGCTTTCTGGGACTTCAAAGGGGTGTTGTCGTTATTGTTAGAGTCCATGAAGTTGGCTTTGACTCCTGTGACTCTATGTATGACAGAATGAAACACCGCCCAGTCCTGCACCATCTTCACCATTGTTGTCATGCTCCAACCCACCATTGCAGCCACTGTGTTGATCTACCATGTCAAGCATCACCCTCTTTTCCACTGCGCCTCTACCAGGTGTGATGTACTTGTTCCCGGGACTGAGCTATCCCATAGCAGGTCGAAAGCTGTGAGATGAAGTTTTGCCATCCTTGGTTCTGAGGATATTTGGCTGCATTTCTTCTAAGACCAATGTGCTCGCTCTTTTGGTAGTCCTTTGCTGTCAATATTTTTGCCAAAACCATCACTGAAGTGCATTGATCCTTTTCCTGCCTTCCCAGTGTTCAACTTTCTATGCATGTGAGGCTATTGAAGACTCTGGCTTGGGTCAGGCACACCTTATTCCTCAAGGTAACCTCCCAAGTTTTCAACATTTTTAAGAGGTCTTGTGCAGCATTTTTACCCAGTGCAGTGAGTCATTTGATTTCTTGACTGCTGCTTTGTGAGCATAGAATGCAGACCTAACCAAGATGAATTTTTGACAATTTCAATCTTTTATTCACTTATCATGACTACCTAGAGGCTGAGCTCTGAGGATTTGGGTTTTCTGTACATTGTATTGTAATCCACAGTGAAGACTGCAATCCTTGACTTCATCAGCAAGTACTTTAAGCTGATGTTTAGCAAGAAAGGTTGTGTCATTTGCATATCTGATTCTCTGATTTTTTAACTCAGTATATCTATTCAAAGGGGTACTCATGATCAGTTTTCTCGAAAGACAATGACAAGCACCGGGACTTTCTTAGTCTTAGGAAAGGTTTTTTTTAAATTTTTAAATGGCAATGATGACAAATAGGGCAAGAAAGTGGCACTGAAGATTTTTTTTTATCAACTCTACAAGGTACCTGTTCATTCTCTGGGGGTAGTGGCAAAGCTTGTCCTAGGAAAATTTCATTGAGAGTCTTACCCCCTCTGCCCTGCAACCATGACCTTTCCCCTTTGGTTCCCATAACTCAGAGAATATTTAAAAGGAACACTGTTTGATTCCCTTGAGGAATCCAAAACTGCAATTTTTACGTGGTGAAAATAAAATAGAGAACAATTCTTCAGGGAATGGTTAAAGAAAAGGAAACACCACTTTCAGAACTGTATAAACCTACAGGGAAGATACTATTAAGAAATAATAGCTTTACATTTTGCTATCTTGTTTAGTAAATATTTCTATGATTTTATAGGAATACTTTTAAACTAACAGACATATATCTCTTTGATTTTCTTAACATAGTTTCAGGAGCTTTCTGATTGTGATCTCAATTCACAGAGGAGAACTCCAATTTTTTCGGAGGTTAAACATCTTGGACCAAAGCTACTGATGATTGGTAAAAGTGCAGAGCATGTGAGCCTAGGTCTCTTTTCTTTATCTTTTTATTATTATGATAGGTGAAGTGAAAACTGACATAGAAAACTAGTTTTCCAGTCAACGCATTTATACACGTTTTGTTTTGAGACATTGACTGAGAAACAGGTCATTGTCACAATACGTTTCCTGCCTCTCCTTGGATTCCAGTTTCTATTTCTCCATAAATATTTGTATGTGCTGCAACTATATCAAAGGATAGCTATTATAGACCATAGAGGGAACAAAGTTCTGAAAACTTATATCCATAAGCATACATCTTGGGGGGAATGAGTCATCAAGCTTGAGGCTTGGGGTCCTGGAAGACATCTAGGTCAATTTATATAACATAGGAGGACAATGTTCTAGATTCTACCTTGGTTAGTAACGATTGGGATCTTAAGTTTCTGAGAAGATGCAACAATTGACCTCTTCCCGTTGAGAGCAAAGGGGAGGGAGGAAAAGAAAAGATTCAAGGAAACAATTAGTCCAAAGGTCTAGTGACCCACATGAACTAGAAGTTCCACTACGCTCAGAGCAAATTAACTAGATGCTGCCTGTCTGCCACTACCAACACCTCTCGTTGTAATCCCTGTAGAAGGTCCTGGACCTCAGGGTGAAGAAAATACAGAACAAAATCGAAAATTATTAACAGGATCAGAGTTACTAGTCTGAAGACAGTGGTGAGACCTCCTTAGACACAGGTCAATCCTGGAACTAAACCCACTCCTGGATATTAACTTTCAACCAAACAATAGATATACTTATAAAGTGAATAATAACACCAGGAAGGCATGTATTCCTCAATACAATCAATCATATGAGAGCAAAGTGGCAGTATTTGTTCAATCTCCTTTAATAACTCGTGATGTTCATATGACAATATGAAAAGGGAAGAAGTTGAAGAGGAGAAACAAGATAACTAGGAAATTAGCAATGTTTTTCTGAAATCATAAATGTTCCCTGTTTTTCTAGAAAGCAGAGAGGGTGTGGGGTATAGTCAGGATAGACTATGAAAGCTTGTGCTCGGTTTGGTGTCAACTTGGCTGGGGCAGGATTCTCCGCAGTTGAGCAAGAAGACATCCTTCATAACATAATATAAACAGCTTCAGGCAACACCTTACTCAGGCCAGAGCCTGATATCATCGCTTTAGGAGTGTAGCCTATGTAATATCGATAAATGCACTGTGGGGCACTCTTTTCCTTCTCGCTGGGGTGGATTTTGCATCTGACACATTGATCTTCAGTTCTGTGGACTTGGGTCAATGGCCCATCATATCCTTGAAAATAAGCTATCAGTGGCTTGCAATCACTGATCCTGGCTCCTGTTATGTCTTTCCAGCTTCCCATTCTGGGTAGCCATTTGAGTCAGGAAAAGCCTCCAGCTGACATCATACATGCAGATTTGAAACACTGTGGACTCAACCATCTTTCTTAATATAAACATTTCTTTCTGTGTGTGTGGTGTGTGTGTCACTGGTTTTGCTTCCCTAGAGAACCCAGCCTGGTTTGAAAGAAAAACAAGCTATTCATAAACAACTCATAAAAAATCATGAGAAAGGCCATCTGTGACAACTTGCCAATATGTTAACCATAAACAGAGTTAGCCATATGTCTTAAGATGTATTTGATTGACTCCCGACACAATTGCTGAAGACAAAATGGGTGCATAAGAAAATGTGGTGAAAAAAGTTGATGGTGAAGAAAGCAAATGTAGTGAAGAAAGCTATTAAAACACATAGCATCTGAGGTCTTAAAGGCTTGAAGATAAGCAAGTGGTCATCTAACAGAGAAGCAACAAGCCCACATGGAAGAAGCACACCAGCCTGTGCGATCGTGAGATGTTCATGGAATCAGGTAACAGGCACCAGAAGACCCAAAACAAAACACATATTGTTGAGAATGAAAGGGGTGGGAGCAGAGACCCCAAAACCATCTGTAGATAGTAAGACATTCCCTCACAGAAGGTCACAAGGAAGGGATGAGTCAACCAGGGTGCAGTACAGCACCAATGAAGCACACCATACTCTTTTGGTTCCAAGGCTTACACACACACACACACACACACACACACACACACACACTTAATGTGCACAGGTACAGATAAGAGCTCACAACACATGGAATCCAGGTCACATGCACCCATCAGGAACAGAAATGAGAGTAGCAATACCACGAGGGTAGGGAGACGGTTGGGTGTGATGGGGGGAAGGAGGAACTGATTTCAATGACTGACACATAATTCCCCCCTACCCCCAAGGGAATGAACAACAGAAACATGGGTCTAGGGAGACAGCGGTCAGTGTAAGATATGAAAACAATAATAATTTATCATTGATCAAGGGATCACGAGGGTGGGAGGTGGGGGAGGAGGGGAAAAGAAAAGCTAATTCCAAGGGCTCAAATAGAAAATAGATGTTCAGGAAATGATGATGGTAACATATGTCAAATATGCCTGATACAATTGATGTATGGAATGTTGTAAAAGCTGTAAGAGTCCCCAATAAAATGATTTATTTAAACTAAAAAAATTCATTTGGTTGAAATTAAATTAGAGCTTAAAATCTAAGCACTTGGTTTTGGCCTTCAGAGCTGACAGAAATAAAAATAAATTTTTGTTAAAATTCTTATAATTGACATTTTTCCTTAAGCCACCAAGTTTGTAGTCATTTCATACAGTTGCAATAGGAACTTAATACCTTCTAGATTCATTTTTCTTTTTCCATAGACTGTTTTTCTTCATAAACATGTAAAATAATGGTTGCTTCAGTTATTCACAAATACATACATATGTATTCAATTCTAGCTACATACAGATATTTTATATATATATGGTCCTCAAGTTCCACGTACAACACAACGAAACATTGCCTGATTCTGCGCCATCCTCAAAACTGTTGGCAAGTTCAGGTCTAGGGTTGTAGCTACTAGGTATTTGCAGTGCCTTCCAACTCATATAATTCATCTTCCAGCACCATGTCAGATGATATTCCATTATGATCCATGTGCTTTTCATTGTTAGTTTTTCTATTAAGGAGCCCTGAAGGATCAGTGAGTTAAACATTGGGCTGCTAGCCAAAAGTTCAATAGTTCAAATCCACTAGCCACTCCAAGGGAGAAAGATGAAGGTGTCTGGTCCCATAAAAATTTCAGTCTCAGAAACCCGAGGAGCAATTCTACACTGTCCAATAGGGTTGATATTAGTTTGAATTGTCTCCATGACAGTGGATGATGGTGTAGCTCTCAGTAGATCCCCTTTCTCCCTAGTCTGTCTTAGTCTGGAAGTGCCACTGAAAGCTGGGTGATCTTGCTCATATTTGAAATACCAGTATCACAGCAACACACCAGGCATCATAGTATGACAAACTGACAGGTTGTTGTTGTGTTGGGGTGCCAATGAGTCCGTTGCCATTCATGGTGACCCTATGTCCAGCAGAATGAAACACTGCCTGGTCCCGTGTCCTCTTCACCTTACCGTGTTTGGGCCCATTGTTGCATCTCCCGTGTTGCAGCCACTTGATGACATATCTGGCAAGCTTCTTCTTTTCCACTAACCCTCTGTTTTACCAAGCATTATATACTGTTCCAGGGGTTGGTCTCTCCTGACAACATGTCCAAAGTATGTGAAAGAAAGTCTCATAGGGAGTGTGATAAGAGTTGTATGAGGCCCCAATAAAATGATTTTTTAAAAAGAATATCTCACCTTGTGCTTCTAAGGAGCAGTCTGACTATACTTGTTTGAAAACAGATTTGTTTGTTCTTCTGGTAATTCATGATACTTTCAATATTCTTCACCAATACCAAAATCCAGATAGGTCTTCAAAAAGCTTGTGAAAAATTTCATTATAGTTATTTCCACTTTTACACAAAAGTTTTGAAACCTTCTCATACATGATTATACATTTTACATGATCTGAGTTCAAAATCCATCCAAATTTCTAGAGAAACGAATAAGATAGTCCAGTTGCAGTCAGATGCTCACTCTTGATTCACCTAATTAAGAGAGAGAGTGATAAGGAGTCAATTGCCCTCTATCCACACAGGCCCTGAGCAGATGCTGTGTAGATGTACACTCCTCTAAAAATAAGAGGTAGACATACTTACCTGGCAGGGGAGCTACCATGATCGCGAAGGTGGTTTTCCCAGGGCGAGGCTTATCCATTGCATTCCGGGTGTGCTGACCCCTGTGATTCCCCAAATGTGGGAAACTGGGCTGCATATTTTGTGGTAGTGGGGGACTGCATTCGTGCTCTCCTAGATAGGTAGATAGATAGATAGATAGATAGATAGATAGATAGATAGATAGATAGATGATAGATAGATAGATAGATAGATAGATAGATAGATAGATAGATAGATAGATAGATAAGAGGTAAAAGCCAGGAGACTACAATAGGCATCTCAGGATTACATCGGGTCATGACTAGTGTAGTCCTCGACATTTTATCTACACAAACAAAGATGGACATTTTAAGAATTGCCATAGAGTCTACAAAGGTTGGAGGATAAAATGCTATATTGAAAATGTTCAGAATATCATAGGAGAGCATAGTCTATAATAAAATAATGTGAATCAAAAGAAAGTAGAAAATATCACCAGGAATGAATCAGTCACATACATTTCTGCCCTGTACTCTTGACTAGACAGTAATAAACATGTAATTTCTATAGTTACTCTATTAATTTCCAAAAATGTAGTTGCTTAAAAGAATAAAATATTTTATACATGTTTTCTTTGTACTTTTATTTTATTTTTTGTTTAATACATAGAATTTTATCATTTTGATGCACAACTTTTTAACTTAACTTTTTTTAACAATTTATTGCGGCTCATACAACTCTTATCACAGTTCATACTTATACATACATCAATTGTATAAAGCACATCTGTACAGTCTTTGCCCTAATCATTTTTTTCTCCTCTTTCCTTTTTTTACATTTTATTAGGGACTCATACAACTCTTATCACAATCCATACATATACATACATCAATTGTATAAAGCACATCCATACATTCCCTGCCCCAATCATTCTCAAAGCATTCGCTCTCCATTAAATTAAATTATATTAAAATAAAGGGAATAAATAAAAATGAAATTAAATGTGAAGTAAAAATGTTGAGTGAAATACACAAAATATAAAATCTGAAGATTATATTAAATTATATTGAATTAAAATATATTGTAAAAACATTAAAATACATGTAAATTTTAAATGGTGATTAATTATATAACATGTATACTTATGTCTGTTATTTTTTGTATTTATCATGTGCTAGTTTATTATATTTTCTATATTTAAACTAAATAAAATCACTACCTGTCCAGTCAAAAATAATAATAATAATAAAATATTATTGTTTTACAGTTTTGTAGGTCCGAGTATGGGCTAAAAACCAGATGTCGCCCAGACTGTGTTCCTCTCTGGAGGCTCCAAGAGAGAATTCATTGGAGCTCATTACAGTTGTTGGCAGAAAGCAGTTTCTTTAGTCTGTGAGTCCAAGGATCCTGTTTGCTTACTGGCTACCAGCTCATGGCCACTGCTAGAAAGTGTCCTTTGTTCAATGTTCAAAGACATCAAAAACAGTTCAATCCCTCCTACACTTCAAATTTCTCCTCCTTTTAATATCTCAACTTTGTTTAACAACGTCCTGAAACGTTTTCCCTTTTTAAGGACCCGCGTGACTGGATTGGACCTATTCAGGTGGTCCAGGATGATCTCACCATCTCAAGTTCTTATCCTCAATCATATTTTCAAAATCCCTTTGCCTTGTCAAGTAGCATATTCACAGTTTCCAGAAAATGCAGTTTTGACTTTTTAGGGAAGTATTGCCACTCTCCCTAGCACAGTTACACAGTTAGTGTTAATGACCCACTCCTACAAACAGAAAACAAAACCTGCCATACGGTTGAGTCCAATTCATAATGATCATATTTGGGTTTCCAAAACTGTCAATCTTCTCAGGAGCAGACAGTTTCATTTTTCTCCTTTGGGCAGCTGATGGTTTTGAACCACCATCCTTGCAATTTGCAGTCCAATGCTTACCTGACAGGACTAGCGAGCTTTCTTGTTAATGAGGCCAGTGGGTAGAAATAAAGATCAGGATGCAAGACTACGTTTTAAAGTCAACACTAAGTCTTAAGCATTCTATTTCTCATCGTGTACAACAAAGGAGTCCAATTGCCCTCTGAATCGGAAGGTTGGTGATAAAGTAGCAAAAGTATCGGGCTTTATATATTTCAACTAGCTTTGTTTGATTTTATTTAATTCGGTGTTAAGCAAATTGAATATAATTGTATTGCTTCATACATTTGTGTATTTGATATATATCATTGTGCTCTTTTAATTTTCTTTTGAATGAATTTCTATGCTGCTTTAAACCCCCATTCTGGTATCATTAATAAAAAGACAAAGATTTGAAATAAATAAGAAAGTAAAATCATGAGTTTGATAACCAGGAAAGAGTAGGCCCCAGTGGGGTCAGTATTCAAATTAAAAATACAAAAAGGTCCATAGACTCAAAAGACTCATAGTTCTGTCTCCACAGCGTGCTTTGATTTTATTCACCTGTCTCCCATAACACTCTTTTTATCTATATTCAATCATCCATTGTAACGATAACATAAAACTCATAATGATGCTTAAGATTATGGGATTTATTATGGAAGTTCACATGTTACAATTTAGGTGTGAAATGCTCTGGATACAGTTGTCCAGTCAGGAAATATTATCTAGCTCCTTTAGAGCTATTAATAAACACCATAAGGACATGTCACTCCT